>NW_024871073.1:1592500-2040000 GCF_019054845.1 Dipodomys spectabilis
TCCGTGCCAAGGATTCTTCTGCTACTCTCATTTCTCTTTGATTCTGAACTCTACTCCTGTGACCTTTTTATTCCTGAGAAATAGCTGGAGGATGGCCTGGAGTCTGAGCTAACATCCACTCCAGTTTGGAGGATTTGGTGAAGGACCTCCACCTGGGCCTCAGTATCAGATATTAATTGACCTCTTTGGAAATGGAGAAACTCACTCCCTCAGACAGAATCTGTCATTCCTTGACTTCTCTGAAGAGATTTGGTACTAAGGCACAATTCAGAGAATGAGCGTTCCCACAAGCCACCACGGCCTTGTAAGGAGGAACAGGTTCAAAACTAAAAATGGCCTCGGTTCCCAAAGGGCCAGTCAAAAGCCAAGAGATCACACTTTCCTCCACATCAGGGACCTTATGGTAGGAATAGAGTCTGGGCAAAGTCTAAGATGGAGATAAAGTGAGACTGGGCCTAAGGAGTACACAAAAGAATGGCCCTCTCTTTGACTACAAGTGAGTTGTGTAGTGACACATGAAATCTTCCTTCATATATGAAAATTCACTAGGTCAGTTATTTCACTGCCTCTTTGTGGGAGGTCAGTTTGTCCAAAGGAGCAGTTGTTAAGTGTTCTGACTGTGAGCTGGGAAGGTGGCTCAGTGGTAGAGTGCTTGCCTTGCATGCATGAGGCCCTGGGTTCGATTCCTCAGCACTACATAAGCAAAAAAATAACCCACAAGTGGCTCAAGTGGTAGAGTGCTAGACTTGAGCTGAAGAGCTGAGGGACAGCGCCCAGGCCCAGAGTTCAGGACCCATGACCTGACCCCCCAAAAATTGTTGTGACTGCCAGTTTGCTCTGTAGAATGTTGTCTCTCCAACCCCTTCCCATGCCAGGAATGCATTGCTTCTTTCAGGCATTCAACTACTTATCATGACTCCTAGGCAGGAATACTGTTGGCTATTCTTTGGCTAAGCTCTTGCATTTGAGGTAGAATAGGCCAAGGCTCTGCTCATGCCAAGAGGTAGATTCAAGGTGAGTATAAGCTCAGATTTGTACTGAAAAACACTCATATTGAAAAAATTAAATGAAATTAATAGTTGAGTGATCCAGGGTTTATAGCCACTAAATTTAAGTAATTATTAGTAACACAACTAGAACCATGGATTAGGAAGGGAACATTGAAGTAGGGTCAAAATAAGATGGAAAAGACACATAGTAGTCATAACAGGAGATGAGAGTGTGAAGGAACTATTGGCATAGTTCTATTTACTATCTTAGAAGTGACCTTGGGTAGGAGGCTTTTAGAATAATATCTAAAAGAGAGGGACTTTCTGGCACTGGTAGCTCACACCTGTGATCCTTGCTATCCAGGAGGATGAGATCTGAGTATTGTCATTCAAAGCAAGCCCAGGCAGAAAAAGCCAAAAGTAGTTCTGTGGCTCAAGTGGTAGATCACTAGCCTGGAGATCAGGGACACTACCTAGGCCCTGAGTTCAAGCTTCAGGATAAGCAAAACAACAACAACAAAACAAAAATGATAAAAAAAAGAAAAGAAATAAAAGAAGGACTTAAAGATATGTGATGGAATGATGATCCTGTGTAACTGTTTAGGGAACATAAAAGGAGGCAAAATTTGGAGCATAATAATACCTATTCATTACTAATCAAGGATACAACGCAAATGCCAAATTCCTCTTCTCGAAAACTTCTAAACGTGGGCCGGGAAGTTGGTTCAGTGGTTAGAGTGCTTGCCTTGCATGCATGAGACCCTGGGTTTGATTCCCCAGCCAGAAGTGGCACTATGGCTCAAGTGGTAGAGCACTAACCGTGAGGTGAAGAGGTGAGGGACAGCACCCAGGCACAGAGTTCAGGCGCCTTGACCAGCCATAAAAAACCCTCAAAAAACAAAACAAAACAAAATCTTCCAAACTTATCTTTTCTCATAATAGAGGAGAGGCTCCTTTTACAGGAATTCTCCTTATCTAGCTCAAGGTCATCAGAACTTCAATAGAATTTTCCTGTTGAGATGTAATGTCCCTATCTCTACTGAACCTAATCATGGCTAGGAAAGTGTGGACATTGATTCGTTTATTGTATTTTTCCTTATCAAGGTATAACACTGTCAGGTATTATATATAATATGTATTTTAATATACAATATATATTATACATTATGTACAATATATTAAATATATTATAAGACAACATAAATTATACATTAACAGGCCCTAATTTTAGAGTTAGGAGAGAGCAACATATTGAAAGACAAATGCTTGAATCTCTGAGTAATTTCTCTACCACTGGACAATTCCAGGTTACATTCTTATTACCCAAAGAGCAACATAGGAAAGCGTTGCCCATGGAGGTGGTTCTCTGGATTTTGGAAACTGTGATCTGCATATATATATAAATATATATATATGAAATATTGTTTTATACTAGTGAATGTGTAAAACTATAGCAACAGATAAATAAGTGAACACCTATGTACACACACACTTAATCCCTTTCAAGTATAAGAATTTCTTTTCTATGCTCCCTATTCACCTACATAGGGAGTACATGAGTTGCCCTTGAATTGTCCTGGAAGTTCTTTATCTGGCTACTGTAGCTTCACATCTTTTGTTCTCTAAGTAGTCAGATGTTATGTGTTCAACAATAATACTTCTTACAGGCAAAAGTATCCACCCTGACACACAGATGAACTTGGATTTCAGAAATGCCACAAATAAGTGGGAGGTACTGCAGTAATTTTCAAAATTGAATAGATTACATATTTATTAGAAAGTTTGTAAGAAAAGAAAACTTCAACGTAGGATGAAACACTTGAAGAAAACTACAAATTAAATTACATACAGCCAGGTGTTGGTAGCTCATGCTTGTAATCTTGGCTACAAAGGTAATGCAATAAACATCCAATTCACAGTCTAGTAACATCATATGGTATAAAAAATCTGATTAACTGATTCATAAAATTCAATATAACGCAGTTAAAACATCCAATATCTCAGGTGTCAACTTAGCAGAATGACGGCTATTTTGTATATTATCCAGCACTATCCATCCCACAATGGCAGAACGTTCTTCCTGAGAAAGTCCAGAGACCTGTCTACTGACTGCTCAATGTAGACAGGTTCCCATTCTCTATTATTTGGGCATGTGAATATCTGATAATTTGCCAAAGGCACAACATGGGACTGGCTTCCAGTAATGATATTTTAGTTCTCAGGAAAAAAAGAAATTGAAGACAGTGAGAAAGTCTACCAGATTCCTGAAACATTTCTATCATTGTGCTAAAACTGTTCCCTTCTACTGACACTTGAACAAACTGCAGTAATTGTCACTCCAACCACATGTCCAAAAAATGGCTTTTAAATATTTATCTGTTTTCACTTTGTCATATCAAGACACACTGTTGTAGTCCCTTTTTACTTAAATGATCAGCTATGGTTTGCCCAAGGGATTGTTGACCTTACCAATTTCGTAAATTTTAGGTCATCAAACAATCACTTCAAAGCCCTTAAACATTAAAAATACCTAACCATATATGTCTGCATTACATACTTATTATTGTTTTTCTTCCTTTGTCATCTTTTACATATTTCTGTATCCCAGGGCTTAGTTCTGTAATCTTCCTTCTCATGATTGTTGCTGCTGAGTGCATGTAATTATTTCCGTTTGTTTTCTCCAGCTCTGTTCTTTCTTTAATTGAAGTCCTTAATAGCATCCTGTCTACTGACAACTGGTAGCTATTGATTTTAACAAACTCAAAAGATCCCAAAGTGAGCTTTGATCTTTATTTTTAAACCTATCCCTCATTACTATTTGATTAAGTGATAACTCTTCCAGTTGTCTTGTCAAAATACTTTGGCGTCATTTCAGCCTTACATACTTTTTCACACCTCATATGTAATCTATGACCAGGTTTTTACAAATTAACTCACATAATATTTTAGGATACATATACTATACACACACACACACACACACACACACACACACACACATATATATATATATGTGTATATATACATATATATATATACATATATATATATATATGTGTGTGTGTATAGTATATGAGTGCTAATACTATGACTTAAATTCACGGCCTAGGTTCTTTTATTTTTCTTTTTTGCTCAGGCTGTCTGTCTTCTATTTGAGCCACAGCTCCACTTTTAGATTTTTGGTTCTTAGTTGAAGATAAATGTCTAATGGTCCATTTACCTGGTCTAGCTTAAAACTATGATACTCTGTTTTCAGACTTTTAAATAGCTAGATTTAAAGGCATGCACCACTAAAACCACCCCTATCATATTTTAATTAAATATAAATTTTAAAAACGAATATTTGTGATATTTTCAAATCAGTATGCTTTCATTTACACCAAAACACAATGCTTTAAATGTTTTTCGTTATTCCAGTTCACTTACCAAGAAAAGAAAGGAAAAATTCACAACCAAAGAATCTCTGAATGTACCAGTGCTCAAGCCTGCTAGCCACAATTTCTTTGCTGGGAAATAACAAAGGATGATATCATCTACAGGCAAAGCAGAGAAAATGCCCTTCACTGAAGTTGCTGAAAGGTTGATAAGTATGAGGACAAGCAACATTACCCAGAAAGTATCACAAAGTGTTTTCTGTGGATAAGTGTGGCCAATCTTAGAGGATGTTCATAGCGATGAGAACATTTGAAGGTGAATAGGAAATTACAGAAGTGTGCTTTCTTGAAGATATATGTTTATACCGTAGTTTATATACTGTTGAAAATGAGACAGTTAAGATAGGGATGTTGTCATTCCTTGTATCCTTCACAGTATAATATTACAATCAGTTCTATACACACATTATTTATAGTAATTATAGAATATCCCTAATTATGTATATATTATAAATATATCATTTACATGTTATGTAATACAGTATATTACATATATTATGCACACATAATTTAATTTTTCTACTTGTCTGTCTAGGAATTAAACTACAATATCTTTGAAAATTGATAGTAGAGTCCTCACAATTTCGATTGCAACCTATAGTTTTACCCAATAAGTAGTTATTTATTCTGAATTGGTTTAGAAGTGGAATATCATAATATAATTGAACACTCAAAAGTAATTATGTAAGAACATGTCAAGGATGGAATTCAAAAAATATAACATGACTCATGTCTGTAATCCCAGCTACTTAGGGGCTGAGATCTGAACATAGCTATATCAAGCCATTCTGAGAGTAATGGCTCAAGGACAACACCCTTACCATAGTTCAAGTCTCAGTACTGGCACAAAAATAAATTATGTGACTAAAACATAAAAATATATTTATTTAAATAATGTTGTCATTCCTTGTATCCTTCACAGTATAATACTAAAACCAGTTTTTTACATATATTATTTATAGTAGTTATAGAATATCAGTAATTATACATATATTATAAATATATCATTTATATGTTATGTAATAGAATATATTACATATATTATGCACACCTAATTTATACTGATAACAGTAATATCCATTAAAATGATATGTGTTTTAGAATAGGGAATAGATTTTCTTTGGAACAACAAGGAAATAAATAGTCACAAAATTATTTATTTTGGATTATATATCCATAACAAACTATTCCCTGTGTATTCAAGGTACTTCATGATAAAAGCTTGTGTTCATCAGTACAAGTGTCTTTGACATGGACTTGGTCTCCTTAAGCAATTATTCCAGGAATAATAAACAGTGGAAGCTGAATGATGTTCATTCAGGTATTTCTTAAGAAATTAAATCGACCTTTATTTGGTATAAAGATCACTTACACTGTCATTATCCACACCCTTTTCATTTAAAAAATAGCATTGTTATTGCCATTATAACCATAATTAGGAAGATAAAGTGGGTTCATCTGCTCCATAGGTATTGAAAGGTAATAATGTGACACAATATCCTCAGATATGCCTGGTGGAAACCTGGATTTGAATTATGGGTTCACAACTGATCAGTCTTAGGTACTTAGGAAATTTGGCCTTATTGCCTACTTCTGTTTTTAATAAAATACTTAATTCATTTCCTAACTTGAAAAACAATCATGAGCACTAAAATTACCCTAATGCAGGTGCAGTGCTTGGAATGGTGTCTGTGCATTGTGTAGTAGGTCCCGGAGAAGTCAGCTTCCATTAACATGGTCACAGCATCCTTCCTGAAGGCCTTAAGAAATATATACCCTATTGATATTAATATCTGTGAAAATTTGTCTTTACTACAAAAAATGTCTTTTCTTCATATGAACAATGAAAGTAATGTTGGGGCTGTCCTGTGGTCTTTACTGTGAAGGAGTTTTGCCTAAATTTCATTCTTACGCTATTAGTGTTAGCAGTAGCATTCCTTAGTGTACCCTTCATGTTTCTTATTCTGTGTTCCATTTGGAATACTTTTGTAACTTACTTTATAAACTTTGTTATCAGAATAAATAAACTAAAACTGCTGAAGTTTTCAATAAATAGTCAATGCATTACATTTTATGTGCTTAATACTTTCCTGAAATTATGACTTCTGGATTATTTATGCCTAATCGAGTATTTTTTATGATTTCTTATATGACTCATATAGATTTCTTATGTTATTCTTATATGATTTCTTAGAGATCTAGAAATAAAACAACTCACAACAGGAAAAGAGTAGGTAAGTAGTCATAAACTATACTTTTATGATGGTCTTAATGGCTAAGAGTAAAGAATATATAACAAAACTGTTGGAAGATTCATTTGCTCTTTTTGCTGTTCTCTCCCCCTTCTTTGTAGAAAGGTTCTCACTATGAAGTGCCAAATAGTCTGGAACTTTCAAGCCTTGTCTCAGTGACAGAAGTGATGAATTAGGACATGTGCTCCAATTACTGGCTTTTAGGAAGTTCACAATATAGCAAAACAAATATACATAAAGAAAATTTTGTAGGTGATGTGTATATACTTCCTCAATTAACAAAATTAAATTCATATGTCAAAACATCAAATTACTTATACTTATAATATATGCAGTTCAACTGGCATCACTAGCACCTCCATAAATCAAATGCAAACTAAAAGCTCTACTTCAAAGACCAACATCTAAAGCAGTGTTGAAAATACAAGAAGATACACAATAAATCTAAAGGAGTCAGATCTTTAACTCTGGCAATGAGCAATGAAAGCTGAATTTTTAACCAGGATTGAAAAGTTAGGGTGTCCACTAACTATGTGATTAGAGTTGCAGTGTTGACCTTGATATCAAGATTGGAGGTAAAATTCAAATGCAGCTAAGGTTGCTTCAGTATTGCAGCTTGATACAGTGTGACCCTGCCTGATAATGATAAAACACAGAAGAGAAGCTAAGTCAGTAAATTGTATAGGAATGGTTCTCCACTAAGAATAATTGCAGGGGGTGATCATCATTCTTGCATTGAAACTGTATAGCCCATCATTCTACTTTAAACTCGAGCGTTTTTCTGATCCGAAGACAATTATATACACCAATGTGCCATGAGTGCTGAGCATGTAGGTGTACATTATTCTAATATAAGTAAAAATCCCCACAGGTATGGAATGGCCTGACCCCGACACTTCATTCTGTGTTGTTGAGTTTCATGGAGAAATGTTCATAATTAGGCAATTCACACTCACCTAAGTCTGAACCAGGCAACTGAGTTAAGACATTAGGATCATCACTCCAGTGGCGTGGTCTGTGATCTATGAAATTCATAAAATTATTTCACAATGTATATGTCTTTCTGAAAGTTTATGCAATACCAAATATACAAAAGGGACAATTATCTATCTCTTATATTATCAGAAGTAAAATACTTCTGAATTGTAATTCCTTGCTAGAGGATCACAGAGTGACTGCTGATGTTTGGTATCTTTCCAGGTTCAGCTACATATTTGTCAATATTCTTTTTTTGGGGGGGGGTGTCCGGTGGTAGGGTTGAACTCTGGGCCTGGGTGCTGTCCCTCAGGTCTTCAGCTCAAGACTAGCGCTCTACCACTTGAGCCACAATGCCACTTCCAGCTTTTTACTTTTTGTTTATGTTTTGCTGAGGAATCGAACCCAGGGCCTCAGGCATGCAAGGCAAGCGCTCTACCACTGAGCCACCTTCTCAGCCCCCATTTGTCAATCTTCTTTGAGGAAGTGTTTTTCCATGGTGTGTTTTGAGGTGTTCAGCATATCAGTACAGTCAGTAACTGCAACCATGGGATAGCAAAGATGATGGGAAACCTGGCCAAAGAAACTGAGAAATCACGGGAAGTGATAGGAAAGAAAACACCAGAGGACCCAAAGCCTCATTGCCAGCTTCTGGATCCCCAAATCCTGCTTAACATGCTTTATATTCATTCTACTACAAGGAGGGGGGGTCAGTGTCTACAGATATGCCCACAAATTAAGGCACCAATCTAGCTTGTGTTTACAACTATTAACATGAGGTATTATTTGTATACATAGGGATAATTGAATCCCTTATTGTTAGAGAGCAGAAGAGAGCAATAGTCATTACAACCATAGCACAGACATCCATCTTGTCTCCAAAGTCTTAATCTTTTAGTGTCCAATAGCTCTTACTTAAATACTCTTGAGGTCATAACTCATACCTCTGTCTTCATTTGTCTGTTTGATCTTTCCAGAGCACAACTCTCAGGCTTTTGATTGCTGTTTGAGATGGCTTCCCAATATATCCCTTTCCAAGTCTAACAGCTTGACTCTAGAATCCCTCACAAGTACTGTGACAGAAGTATTATTTTGAAAATAATATTTTTTAGGACAGATTCAATTTTTAAATTTTATTTGATTTCAAAAATACTGTACAGAGTGGTTTCAGTTACATGAGTAAGGTACATTCATTATTGTTACCCAATCCATTGTTGTTCTCATATCGCTTCCCACCCACCCCCCCCAGCCCAAAGTTGTCAAGTTCATTTCTGATAGAGTGTGTTGTGTATATCATTGTTGCAATGGGTCACTCTTATTACTTCTTTCATCACTATGTTTTTTTCCCTTTGCTTGTCCAAATCAGATAAATGTATATACAAGATGGAAGGTACCAGAATCAAGACAGGGATTGCCAGGCATAAACCAATGGCAAAAGACAAATGAAATAAAATAAAATCTAGATACACTACTTTACAGAACTTAGTGTTGACATCTGAAAAAAAATGCTTCTTGTGGCTGGGAAGATGGCTCAGTGGTAGAATGCTTGCCTTGCATGCATGAGGACCTGGGTTCGATTACTCAGCACCATATAAGCAAAAAGAAGAAAAGACAGAAGTGGTGCTTTGGCTCAAGTGGTAGAGTGCTACCCTTGAGCTGAAGAGCTGAGGGACAGCGCCCAGGCCCAGATTTCAGGCCCCACGACCAGACCCTCCCCCCCAAAAAAGACTTGTTTTTTCCATATCCTGGAGTTCATTTCAATTAACATCATTTTGTAAGTTCAAATGTACGTAGCTCTGGAACCAGTAATCCTGCTCCTGGGCATTTGTGGAAATGATCTCAAGCTAAAACACACTAAACTAAATCTACAACTATGTTTTTGGCAGCATTATTAGCATAGCTAAGATATGGAACAAATCAAGGTGCCACTCAATAGATGTGGATCAAGAAAATGTGGTATATATACATAATGGAATTTTATGCTTCTATCAGAAAGAATGACACAGCCCCTTCTTTCTTTTTTCAAATCTTTATTGTGATTAAGAGGTTACATAACATCCCAAATTTCACAGTATTGTGGGACAGTGAAGCTTAAAGTCACAAACACATTCTAACATTCGTAGGACAAATTGTCTATCATGGTGTATAACATTTACGAGCTTTGCAATACAGTTATTTCTTCCACATTGGGTGACATGTATATTTATTTTGTTTTGCATAGCATCGGCTGTTCCTTCTTTCCCACTTGTCCCTCCCTCCCATGGCTGCCATTGTGTTGCTTACTTCATTTTGGTCAATTTCCAGTGCAGTTGATAGGTCCTGCTGTTGTGTGTTTCCCTGATTCCATCTAGTTCTGTGTCGTCCTCCTGGTTTTCTTCTGGTGTGCACATATATACCATACATGTGATCAGTAGCATGGGGGTTATTTAGTAGTGATTCGACCAGGTGAATGGAAGTCCTTTGTTTCTTAAGTCCTGTTAATTTTGTTGAATCACCTATCATTTTGGATTTAACATCCACTTATCAGGGAGACCATGTGCTGTTTGTCTCTGCACTTCACTTACCTCGCTCATCATGATTTCTTCTAGCTCCACCCATTTCCCTGCAAATGCCATTATTTTGTCGTTTCTAATGGATGCATAATATTCCATTGTGTATAGATACAACAGTTTTTGGATCCATTCATCTGTGGTGGGGCATCTGGGTTGTTTCCATATCCTGGTTATTGTGAACAGTGCTACAATAAACATGGAGGTGCATGTGCCCTTGTATACTAGTTCCTGTTTTTCAGGATAGAAGTGGTATGACTGGGTCATAAGGGAGGTCAATATTTAGCTTTCTGAGTACCCTCCAGAGTGCTTTCCAAAGTGGTTGTATAAGTGTACATTCCCACCAGCAGTGCAATAGGGTTCCTCTTTCTCCACATCCCCCTCCCACAGCATTTGTCACTGGTTGACTTGAGGATGAGGGCCATTCTTACTAGGGTAAAATGGTATATTAGGGCTGTCTTTACTTGCATTTCCCTCACAACCAGGGATGGTGAACATTTCCTCATGTGTTTCTTTGCCATTTTTATCTCTTCTTCTGAGAAGTCTTTCTTTAGTTCCCTTGCCCATTTTGTAGCCCCACTCTTCACTAAGTCTTACCCATAACGATTTCCCCTTCCCATAAAGCTTGACTGGATCCACTGGAAACCCACTTCCAGTCATTCTCCTCCTTAAAAAGTCCAACCTTAACTAACCTACCCCCTGGTAGCTCTGCTATAAACTTTCAAAGACTTGACTGCAAACAGACTCCTTCCTGAAAGCCCTCCTTTGCAATAGGGAAACTCCTCTTCCACTCCAACCCTTCGTGTAATCCCTGTCCTGCACCAACAGAAACCAGGCCATATCATTATCTCCTTCTCTGTCATGCCTTGCTGCAACAAGAACCGTGCCTACGTCAGGCTCCTCCCTCGAATCCACCAGCTACCCACCCCTAACTACTCCATTACCTCATAGTCCCATTGCTCCCATATCCTTGTTTCTCCAAGCTCTCCCTTCCCTTTCATACCCACCCCCAACCAGCCTTCTCCCTCGAGCCCCTTCTGGTTTTATCAGAAACTCAGCCTATAACTAGCCTATTGCTAAGTGGCCTAATCTCTCAAACACAGCCCTGAACCTACCTCTTCCCACAAAGCCCATCATGCTATACCAAAAACCCTTCACCTCCCTATAACTGCCCTTGAAGCCCCACCTTCCTCGGCCAGAAGATTCTCACACAGCCCATCTCCTGCCTGGAAAGCCAGCCCTGCTCCACCACAAGCCTCTCCACCTCCCACATCTACTCTCTCAATACCCTGTTGTGCTCGCCAGATAAACCCACCCCCTATTGGTTCTTCCCTAAGTTCCACACCCTACTCCACCAGATACCCTGCCCATAATTATCCTACACCATTGTAGCCCTTCTACTCCTTCTCAAAGCCTCTATTTCAACTAGCCCCATAGCTCCAAGCACTGCCCTGGTCCAGAAAAAACCCACTAGAAAACCCCCACCACATGATCCCATCTCTCGACATTCACATTGCTTCACTGGAAACCACTGCACCAGTTGGCCTCCCTCTGGAAGCCTGATCAGGCTCAACTGTAAATCCCTGTCCCTCCATCGTCCTTCTTGAAGGTTGCTTTGCACTACTGGAAACCCTGTCCAAAGTCAATGTCCTGCTTTGCAACACTGAGATCCCGACCCAACCTTACTTCTCTTTTTGAAGTTGTGACTGGCTGCTCCAGAAACCACATCCTAACTAGTAGAGCACTGGATCCTATCACTGCTCTCACAAAGCCCTGGTCCTAGAAAACTCCTAAATACATTGTAACTACATCCTGCTCTGCAGGAAACCCCACCTCCACCCTAACACACTTCCCAAAGGCCTGCCATTGTCCATCAAAACCCTGCCCTTTACAAGCCCATGTCTTCCTAGTACCATCCTGTCCTCTGAAATCCTGAAAAGCCTCTCCCTCATAGTTCCTCATTTCTGCACCAGAATCCCCACCTTCTGTCAGCCTCTTGCCTCCATTTCCTGCTCTGCCTTATGGAATCCTCACCCTACATATCCCACAAGGACTCATAGTGCTCTACCAGCACCCATCCTCCAAGTAACCTCCTCTTTTGTAACCTCATTCTGCTCCAAACAACCTCCTCCTCAGTGACCCTGCCTTCTTCCAATGAAAACCTGTCCACCTGCCAGCCTCAATCAAAAATCCTACCTACTCCACAAGAGACCACATCCCTAACAAGTGTAGTCCTTCCTGTCCCCTCCCTGCTATCTCAAAGCCCTACGCAGTCTGGTCTTCACCCTCAAAGCTCTGCCCCGCTCCACCATAGAGGCTGTGACAATACAAACTCCTCCTTTGAACCAGACAATGCTCCACCAGAAACCAAACATCATCTCATCCATGGAAATCCCATCTAGTAACTTTTATTACAAATGTGATTTTATACTGGACATAGAGTACATACTAATCAATAAGAGAAGAAAGCAGTATTGTAAAAAGGCAACAACAATTAGATAGCTATTAGATGTCTTAGTCAAGTTTGGGGTTCTGTAATCAGGCAGATACACATTGTGTGAAGATTTGGGAAGATGATTCCTCTTATTGGAAAGCATTCTTTGAAGTATCAGTAAGGTTTCATTAGTGACCATTTTATTTCTAGAAAATTCATGCACATTTGTGGCCATTAGCCTCAAAAATATTAGTTATTTTAAATCCTCTGGCTTCATTGAGGAAAGAGTATCAGTGTGTAAAAAGATGACTTTCAACTCATCTCTCTAATGAATAATTTTGTAGTTGCTTAAATTACTGTGTACCAGAGTTTTTAGTAGCAGAAATTCTCTACCAGAATCCACTTTGAATTTCCTCCTTCCACTTAAATGACCTTTGGAAAAGATTGAAGTGAGATTATACAAGCAAAATGCTAGAAATAAAAATGTATTGAGATCATAACAAAATTATGATGAAGACCCCACCCAATTGCGTTTAAATTTCTAACTGCAGACTTTCTGAAGACTAGAATACAAAATATAAGAAATGCCCTGTTATACCATGGTTCTGAAAACAAAAACAAAACAAAGAAAGACAACATAATGAGACAGAAGGGAATGAGGAAGTTGTACATGTGATATAGAGTGTAAAAAATACACTGATTCAGGTAAAAATAATTTTGGTCACAATGTCTGGTTGTTCAATATATTTCATTGTAAATATAGTTCTTTGTTAACCTGTGACTTAATATTAAAAGTCTCAGCAGGCATCTGCACAGATACTTGTGTAGTTAGTCAATTTCATCTTTGTAGATCTTCAGGATGAAAAACTCCACACACCTTAAGACACACCTGCAACAGCAGTAGACAAAACTCCTATTGGTCCAACAATGTAAGCCAGACCTGTGTTTTACCAAAGCTTTGTTTGTGGTATGCAATGGTTTATTCAGGCTGAAGAGCCAAAGTAACTCCAACTTGAGATTAACCCCACCATCTTGTGTAGGCTGCCCTCAGATTAACCCCAAGAAAGAGAAAAAAAAACACAGGTTGCCACCATCCCTGCCCACTCTTAAGAAATCAGATCAGTTGCCCAAGTGTTCCAAGAACAGAACATACCAATAGTTAATAAAAAGGGCAGTGCAGTTAGGGTCCCTCAAACCAATCATGTAACTGCTTATGTAGAAATTCCCTAAACTTCTTTTTTCAATACTATAAAAGCTGTGCTGATTTTGTGCTTGGTGTCTCTTACTGTTACCGGTTACCGAGTGCACGTAGGAACAAACTTGAGCTTGCAAATAAAGGACTCTTTTGCTGTTCGCATTGGTCGTGGTCCCTGGTGGTCTTTCCGGAGTTCCAAGTCCATACAACATTTCTGGGGGCTCACCTGCAATTCCCCTTATGAGACCTTGCAGATGCCCTACCATAGAGTCCCAAAAAAAACCCAGATGTTATGTCAAGGCATTGCTATTCTGTATATTTGGTTGCCTGCAGGTTCTGTATCTGTAATTCTGGTTTCCCACGGGGTCTGTATTCTGGTTGGCAAGGAATCTTGGCAGATGTGCTATAAGATTGCCAACGTGGTCTGTGAGGTGACGTCCCCAGACCCTTCTAGGAAGATTGCTGTTTAGTACGGACATATTTTGGGGGGGGAAATGTTATATCGTAGTCTCACACTTTCATGCAGACATGTTTTGCGAAGTTTTCTGTCTGTATTGGGAAGTTTTCCGTTTTTGGGGAAACTCTCCATCAGTAGCCTGGCACTTTCTGGTTGGCAATTTACTATGCTTCAGCATGCCTTTGTAAGGTGTGTGTTAGTGTTTTGTATTCTGTTTGTCATTTGGGGTTTATCTTAGCCTTAAGCCTTGCCCAGGGAGGTCTGAGTATGGGGGAGAATCTGCCAGTCTGAGGGGATGGCCTTTAGGGACTTATTTCCTTTGCTCCAAAGTGACGGGGACTTCCCATCCACCTTGGAAGGCCCCTGGGTCAACAAATGTTAGTGAGATGTCACCCCATTCACTGAGACCTGATTGTTCTTTGTTCTACATTTCCTGAGATAGGGAAGTTCTCAGTGAGAGTGGCAGGCTCACTAAGCAAACTCTGAATTCAGCTTGCTGAGTGAGAATGGCACAGAGTTCTGGTAGAGACAAACTCAGCCTTTTGTTGTTGTCTTGTCTAGTTCTGTTTCAGAATTTTTATTATTTTTAAGTGTGGGTTTTCGGTTTTTGTGTTTTTGTAATTTATTTGAACATCTCTGGGGAAATAAAAGTTCCAGCCTCAGCTGGGCTCAGTCACAGAGAAGGCTGTGTGGCTGGTTTTGACTTTTCTGCTAGTCCTGAAAATGTAAAGTGCTCTTATCTAAAATTGGATAAAAATCAGGCCAGTTCAGATTCAGGTGACCCCCGCAACACCACCCCCAGCCATCTTCTAACAGAAGGGATTCAAAAGACCAATTGGTGAAATAGCTTACTAAATAAGCAAGAACTGGGAAAATGAAGCTCAACAAAGTTTCAAAGAAATATTGTCTTAAATTTTTGTTTGAAAACTTCAGAAAATGTACATACAACTGATCCTTATTTTTGCATGCTCAAAGATCTGCGTGAGTGTATTTTGTATGTGTTTGTGAACATGTTCATGATAGAAAGTGTCAGCATGCTCTAACAATTGGGTGGGTTTAAGTTTAAAATTCAAAAATTATGAGGTTTGAACATTACCAAATTTTTTTTAAGAATTTACACATTGTTTTAAATGGCTTGTTAAGGATTCTTTAACTTGAAAATTAGAAAATCTGGTATTTTAGAATGTATAAGAGTGTTTACACTGTAATCAAGATATTTGGCTTAACAGAAAGGAGAAACTTACAAGCCAACAGAAGACCTATCTTTAGGAATGAAGGGTGAACAGGCAGAAGTGCAGTTCAGCTGGTCATGCATGGTGGAACAGGCCCTGGGAGGAGTCCATGCATGGTGAAAGAGGGCAAGCTGGCCCAAACACAGTTAATCTAAACCTAAAGAGTCAGATTGGGTGCATGCCCATTCCAAAGGAAGGGCCATCTTTATTCTATCCCTTTTCCCTGCAGATAGACACTGGAAACTGGTGGTAAAAATGACTGATGTGAAGATCTGATTAGCATTGCTAAAACTGGCCTTGGACATGTTAAAATTAAAATTAAGAAGGCTTTAAAAAGAGAGTTAAAAGTTTATTTGTATAATGTGATTTGCTCTTAATGATATTCTGCCATTGGATATGTTTTTTTTAAGGCATAAAGGTGTAAAATCTAGCTTCTTGATACAGTAATGGTGATTATAATTTTTGCATTAAGAAAAGATTGTTATTTGAGGAATATATTTCTATATATAAAGTTTAAAAGTAAAATTGTTCTAAACATTTGCCTCAAAGTGCAAAAAGTAAAATTTAGGATTTCCAAAATAATTGCTTAATTCCTATTTCAGTTTGCTCTCATAGATTTTTTTTTTGTAACAGTTCCAAGCAGGCCCACAGAAAGGAGTGAGGATTCTTGTAAGTTTGTCGCATGTAACTTTGGCTCTTAATAAGTTTCAGGTAAGAACATGCTTAACAGCTACTTCTATCTATGTTGACCACCTTGTTGCTTTTAATTGTAGTAAAGTGGCCTTTTATGAGACTCATTGATCTGCAAACGTGCAAAGCCAGCCCAAGTAGAAAAAGGTCCATGGGAGACTGTCACCTTTACTCAGCCAGCAGAAGGTTGAAAGAGCAAGCAGAGTTGCTTTAAGATTCAAACTAGCAGAGTGCTAGTCTTGAGCTGTAGAGCTAAGTAACAACACTCAGGCCCTGAGTTCAAGTCCAGCAACCAACTAAGGGAAATGCAAATGAGGCATTTTTCCCAGTGTGGAGAAGAAACTCCTGTGACGAAAGAAATAGAGGAGCATGATCCAGAGACCGTAAATCACTGCTTGGATGGCAGAAATAATGTCAGATCTAGAGTCATTTGTGCTTGGCCCTTTAAAAATTGCTGAAGGCCAAATAAAAACCTTCCATAGCAAAGAAAAATTGAAACAATTCATCTCCAGCAAATCAGCCCTACAAAAGATTCTTAAAGATGTCCTACACATAGAAAACCAACAAGACCACATTAAAGGCAAAGAAACTGAGCACAAACTGAGAATCCAAGAACCATAGGAAGAACCCAGTTTTCACAGCCCCTGAGAAGGTGGATAACATGGCAGGAACTCCCAAATACCTCTCAGTCCTATCTCTCAACATTAACGGACTTAACTCTCCAATTAAGCGACATAGACTGTCTAGTTGGATTAAAAAGCAAGATCCTTCTATCTGCTGCCTTCAGGAGTCACATCTTGCCCATAAAAACAAACACATTTTCAATGTTAAAGGCTGGAACAAAATCAACCAAGCAAACTGCCCCCATAAAAAGGCGGGAGTTGCTAGACTTCAACTTAAAATTCATGAGAAGAGATAAAGAAGGTCACTACACATTAATTAAGGGATCTCTCCTTCAGGAGAATATTACAATTCTTACTATCTATTCGCCAAACAATGGAGCACCCAAATTTATGCAAGAAACACTACTTTCCCTCAAATCCCACATGGATACAAAGAAATAAATTGTTGGGGATTTTAACACACCACTCTCCCCACTAGATAGATCAACTCGGCAAAAACTCAACAGAGAAACTGCAGATCTAAACAGCTGCATAGATCAAATAAATTTAACAGACATCTACGAATATTTCACCCAGCAGCACCAGAATACATGTTTTTCTCAGCAGCACATGGAACATTTTCTAAAATAGACCACATTTTAGGCCACAAAGCAAACTTGCCCAAATTCAGAAACATTGAAGTTATACCTTGCATTCTCTCTGAACACATGGGAAAAAAATTAGAATTCAACACCAAAAGCAACCAAAGAAAGTCTGGTAATACATGGAGGCTGAACAACACACTGCTGAATCACGAGTGGGTCATGGAAGAGATTAGAAAGGAAATTCAAATGTTCTTGCAATTCAACAAAAATGAGCACACAAATTACCAGCTCCTCTGGGATACAGCAAAGGCAGTATTCAGAGGCAAATTTATAGCTCTGAGTTCCTACATCAACAAATTGGAGAGATCTGAAACCAACAATTTAATGAGACATCTGAACCTCCTTGCAAAAGAGCAGCAGGATAAACCCCAATCCAGTATGATGGAAAGAAATAATTAAAATTAAATCAGAATTAAATGAATTAGAATCCAAAAAAATACAGAAAAAAAATCAACAAAACAAAGAGTTGGTTCTTCGAAAAAAATAACAAAATTGACAAACCCTCAGTAAATCTTATCAGAAAAAGAAGAGAACTCACCCAAATTAATAAACTCAGAGAGGAGAATGGAAATATCACCACAGAAACAACCAAGCTTCAGAACATTATAAGGGAATACTTCTCAAAACTTTATGCTAATAAGTTTGAGAACTTGGCAGAAATGGACCTTTTCCTAGCAAATATTGACATGTCAAAAGTAAACCAAGTTGAGTTAAACCAGCTTAACACACCCATATCAAGCGTTGAAATAGAAACAGTAATAAGAGACCTTCCAGCTAAGAAAAGTCCAGGACCAGACGGTTTTACAGCGGAATTCTACAAGGCCTTCAAAGCAGAGCTCACACCAATACTCCTCCAACTCTTCAATGAAATTGAAAGAGAAAGTTCACTACCGAACACATTCTATGAAGCCATCATAACCCTCATCCCAAAACCAGGCAAGGACTGATCAAAGAAAGAGAACTATGGACCCATTTCTTTGATGAACATTGATGCAAACCTTCTCAACAAAATTTTGGCCAACCAACTTCAAAAATTTATCAAAAAACTTATCCACCACGATCAAACAGGATTCATTTCAGGGATACAAAGCTGGTTCAATATACGCAAATCAATTTATATTATTCATCACATCAACAGGAGCAAGGATAAGAACCACATGGTTATCTCAATAGATGCAGAAAAGGCATTTGACAAGATCCAACACCCCTTTATGATGAAGGTTTTGGAAAAATTAGGAATCCATGGAACATTCCTCAATACAATAAAGGCTGTATATGACAAACCTACAGCCAGCATTATACTCAATGGTGAAAAACTAAAACCATTTCCTCTTAACTCAGGAACAAGACAAGGATGTCCACTCTCTCAACTTCTCTTCAATCTAGTATTAGAATGCCCAGCTACAGCAATAAGACAAGAGACAAACACAAGGGGGATCCAAATAGGGAAAGAAAAATAAAACTCTCCCTTTTTGCAGATGACATGATCCTGTATTTAAAGAACCCCATAGATTCCACTGCTAAATTACTCAAGCTGATTCAAAACTTTGGCAAAGTAGCAGGGTATAAATTAACCCCCAAACATCAATGGTTTTTCTATATTCCAACAATGAGAAAAGTGTGGCTGAATTTAGGAAATCAAATCCATTTGGAATAGCCCCACAAAAAAATAAAATACCTAGGAATTAACATAACCAAAGAAGTTAAGGATATCTATGTTGAAAACTTTAAAAACTCGAAAAAGGAAATGAAAACAGAAGTTAGAAAATGGCAAAACCTCCCTTGCTCCTGGATTAGAAAGATTAACATCGTGAAAATGGCAATACATCCCAAGGCTATCTACAAATTCAACGCGATACCTATAAAAATTCCAACCTCATTCTTCAACGAAATAGAATACGCAATCCAAAAATTTATATGAAACAATAAAAGACTCCGAATAGCAAAAATGCTCCTCAATACAAAGAACACTGCTGGAGGAATATCAATACCAAATTTCAAACTCTTCTATAAATCCATAGTAATCAAAATAGCTTGGTACTGGCACAAGAACAGACTTCAGGACCAATGGAATAGAATTGAAAACCCAGAAATGAACCTACAGACTTATAGCCATCTAACCTTCAATAAGGGACCTAAAAAAATAGAATGGAAGAAAGACAGCCGCTTCAGTAAATGGTGCTGGCAAAATGGTTAACTACTTGTAGAAAGCTAAAGCTAGATCCTTATATATCACCCTGCACCAGAATCAACTCCAAATGGATCAGAGTCAAAGCAGACACCCTGAAAACATTACAGGATGGAATAGGAGAAACCATAGGTCTCCTTGGTGCAGGCCGAAATTTTCTTAACAGAGACCCGGAAACACAACAAATCAAAGAAAGGTTGGACAAATGGGAGTGCATGAAGTTGCAGAGCTTCTGCATAGCAAAGGACATAGGTAGTAAGATCGATAGAAAGCCTACGGATTGGGAGAAGATCTTCACTAGCCATACAACGGACAAGTGTCTCATATCTAAAATATACTTGGAACTCAAAAAATTAAATCCCCCAACAACAAATCCTCAAAGAAACAACTGCCCAATAAATAAGTGGGCAAATGACTTAAAGAGAAACTTCTCTGCATAAGAAAGAAGGATGGCCAATAGACATATGAAGAAATGCTCAATCTCCCTAGCCATAAAATAAATGCAAATCAAATCAACCTCACCCCAGCTCGAATGGCAAAAATCAAGAAGTCTAATAACAACTGATGCTAGAGAGCATGTGGACAGAAGGGAATCTTACTGCATTGTTGGTGGGAGCGTAAACTTGTTCAACCACTTTGGAAAGTATTATGGAGGTTCCTCAAAAGACTCCACATAGAGCTCCCCTATGACCCAGCAATCCCACTTTTGGACATTTTCCCAAATGTTTACAAACAAGACCACACTAAAGCTATCAACACATCTATATTTATTGCAGCATTATTTACTATAGCTAAGATATAGAACCAACTCAGATGCCCCTCAGTAGATGAATGGTTCAAGAAAATGTGGTATATATACACAATGGAATTTTATGCCTCCATCAGAAAGAATGACATTGCCCCATTTGTGAGGAAATGGAAGGGAAAAAACCCTAAGATATGTATTTAAATGTTTTTTTCTTTCATGCATTTATTTTTAACGCATTTATAAGATTATTTCTTTGTTGCTTTGTATGTCACTCCCCCACAATATAATCAGTGCTTTCACTGTATTTGATGTCGGTATAATTTGTGGAGGGGAAGGGGAAAAAGAAGTTGTTTAAATAAGGATACAGGTGGAGCTCTTGCAACAATGAGCAGTATAAGTTGTCTTGTCAAAAACTAATTTTACAACTTTGGTAGGAGGGGAGGACTTGGTGGGGGGGGCCGAGGGAGGCTGGCAAGGGATGTGAAGGGTAAACAAAGGAGGAGGCTACAATGCTTGATAAGAAGTGTACTCATTATCTTGCCCATGTAATTGTAACCTCTCTGTACAGTATTTTCACAATATAAATAAATAAACAAATAAATAATAAAAAAATAACAAAACAAAAAATATTGGTCAGAGCCAGGAGGTCATGGGAAGATAGGTTGTAAGCTTGCCTAATGTCTATGACTATCTACGTTGTAAGTGACAAGAACTTGTCAGTAATCCATGATAGTACTAAAAAGCTAAGGTTATAAAATGTGGAGGATAGTTTAGATCCCAACCCATGTATGTGCCAAAAGCTCCAATTGGCAATAATTTTGAGCTGACACCAGCTACATGAAATTCAACTGCTCAGGAAAAAAGTTTGTAAACCTGAGAGTGTGTTTCTATTGATATCTGTCTGAAGGCCTGCATAGGTAACTGAGGCATTGTTAGGATTACTAGAGATAACATTCCTAAGCCATCCAGAAAGATCCTTTTGCAAACCAGAAGGCTAAATAAGTTCTGCTGTGGTCAGAACAAAGAGTCTGTGTATTTGTCAAAAGTTAAAATATTGTGCTTAATGACATTTAATCCTGGTAACCACTTGGTAAAATGGGCTAAAGTTATAGGTTCCTGAGTCAGCTTGAAGAAGTGACAGAATATGTATCTTCTCCCATCTTCCCCTTTGAAGAACAAGGGAACAGAATCACTTTTTTAAAAATGTGGCAAAATAGAAGGAAAAAGCATGGGGAATAATAGTACAAGACTGAGCTCTCTATATCTGCCTAGAAAATCCTAGCCTTATTAAATAATTATAGTTTAAAAAGTTGTCATCTTGGTAAATTTTCCTGGGCTATTGTCTAAATAGTCTTAAAAACTAGTGGGGCCACAGCCTGCCAAGCCTATGCAATGAATCCTTAACCAGTCTGTGTAGGAATTTGCAGCCCATCATGAGGTGTGACAGTCCCTTGGAGCCACTAAGAGACCATGTTGCTGCTGCTGCTGCTGCTTCTGCACACCCTAATGGATAAAGTTCAATGACAGCCTTACAGTCACCTGGAGGAAATCTACATCATCACGCGGACCACCTCCCCTGTGGTAAAAGTCTTCTGAACTCCTGCCTGATTCCATCACTTGAGACTGCTTCCTGGTTAAAAGCTGCTAAAACTAATATCTTGTGGGACATTCTTTTGGTGATATCCAGTAATGCTCTCTAATTCACAGTAGATATTGTGAGCAAGGATATCACTGGCTTGGCTTAGGCACTTCAGGGTCACATTCTAGTTTGGCTCTGGTATGGTAATAACCTGCTTCCTCCTGGGTGTGTTTTAAAAATAAAGGAGAGATTTTTTGAAATCAATGGAGGTAGTAAGAGGAATGAGACCCAGACCTAATCTTAGCCTTAAAACTAGCAAGATTTTCATCCCGCTGGTGCCTTGAGGCTTTCTGAGATAACTTGGTTAAACAAGTCAAAGGAAAAATGGGCAGTTTTAAACTCTAGCCACAAAGAAGCTCAAGGAAATCTAAGGACAAGGAGGGTAGTTAAGAAAGCCTAAGGAAAGGAATTGGGGAAAAATTGATATCCTCTGGATAAGAAAGGTTTTAAAAAGTAAGGATTGTCTTAAAATGTTTGTAAAGAAGACAAACCTCAGAAAGTTTAAGGATGTAGAAAATGGTATGAGTATGTCTTAAAATTGGAACTTATGAGTACAGTTGGTAGAAAATTATGTTAGCTGTGACATACAGAGTCGGGATTGCTGGAAGAAAATGTAAGGGCCTTTGGTACAGTAAATTTTGTTACTCACAATCGGACCTTGTAGACTGGTGTCCTTTGTAAAAGAGACAATCAGGACAGTCCATCTGTTAGTTCTGAAATACCAATACCAAACTGTATGTATAGAAGAGTGTGCCAATTAGGGGAGTATGATTGGTCCCCAATGGTCTAGAAGAGGAGAGAATGAAGAGCCAATGTAACTCCAATTTGTAATTAACCCCAATATCTTGTGTAGGCTGCCCTCAGATTAATCCCAAGAGAGAGGAAAGAAACACAGGTTGCCATCAACCCTGCCCACTCTTAAGAAAGCAGAACAGTTGCCCAAGTGTTCCAGGAACAGAACATACCAACAGTTCAGAAAAAAGACAGTGCAGTTAGGGTGGCCTCAAACCAATCATGTAACTTCTTGTGTGGAAATTCCCTAAACTTCTATAAAAACTGTGCTGGTTTTGTGCTTGGGGTCTCTTACCATCACTGGTTACTGAGTTCACGGAGGAACAAGCTTGAACTTGCAAATAAATGACTCTTGCTGTTCGCATTGGTCGTGGTCTCTAGTGGTCTTTTGTGGGTCCCAAGACCATACAACAGGGCTTGATACAAAATGTCTCTGTCCAGAGAATTAAATGATTGCATTTATAGCTAAACTTATTTTGGGTTGTGGAGAGCTGCGGGAGCCGCGCCCAAAGACGGGGCGGCCGTAAGGTGCGGCCGCAAAAGCAACATTGTAGCTGGCGCGGCTGCGACCAAAGATGGCGCTGGCTCCCGCCTTCCGTCCTCCGGGTGACGAGTGCTCTCTGTAAAAAACAACTCCTTATATGGCTATGACTTGGCTCCTAGTTGGCTTCTGTGTTTGCAGCCCTATTGGTATATGCCACGTGGCGCTTCGGGATTGGCCATCCAGGAGGCTTATAACCGGAGCGCGGGGGCAGGGGGAAAGAGAAGCAGGAAGAAGCGGGCAGAAGAAGCAGGAGAGAAGATGTTGTAAAAGGTCCTGAATAAACCGCCTGAAAGAAGAACCTGTTGTGGCGTCATCCTTGCGGGTCGAGGCGGTCGCGACATTGGGTCATTATTAACATCTAAAACATGCTGAGGCTTTTATTTATACCTCTCTTTCTCCCTTTCTTCCTTCTTCCCTTTCTTTCTTTCTTTCTTTCTTTCTTTCTTTCTTTCTTTCTTTCTTTCTTTCTTTCTTTCTTTCTTTCTTTCTTTCTTTCTTTCTTTCTTTCTTTCTTTCTGTCCTTTTTTCTTTTGTTCTTTTCTCCCTTCCTCCTTCCCTCCCTCTCTCCCTCCCTTCCTCCCTTCCTCCCTCCCTCCCTCCCTCGCTTCTTTCCTTCGTTCCTCCTTTCTTCCGTCTTTTCTTCCTTCCTTCCTTCCTTCCTTCCTTCCCTTCTCTCCCCCTCCTTATCTACTTTCTTTTATTTCTTTCTTCTCTCTCTCTTTCTTTCTCCCTTCCTTCCTTCCTTACCTTTTCTTTCCTCTTTTAGGAAAGGAATATGAATTTAGATATTTTTTTTGCTGAACAAGTATTCTACCATTAGAACAATCCTTTTTCAATTTAGTTACTTTGCTCATAGGTTATCAATTTTTCTGAGGGCTCAACAGACTCTAAGTTCCTCACCTCTGTCTGCCAAGTAGCTGGAATCACAAATACATTCCAACATGTCAGGCTTTAGGATGATATGAAAATCTTACTGCTTTCCTTGCACACTCGTTCTGAACCGTGGTTCTCTCAAATTCTACCCCTTTAGTTAGTGATGTAAGCTCCAATAGCCTGCCTTCAGTATAGATTGTCTAAATGAATGATTGAAGGCAACTTCACTTTAATCTTTTTTGCCGGTCCAGGGCTGTTATAATTTATTTCTACACAACTTTTGTGTATATGTGCACATTAGCTTTAAAATATTGCTTTTCTCCCATTTTTTCCTCTTTTCTTTTTCTTTCTTTTTTTTTGGGGGGGGGTCCATTCATGGGGCCTGAACCCTGGGCCTGGGCGCTGTCCCTCAGTTCTTCAGCTCAAGGGTAGCACTCTACCACTTTGAGCCACAGCGCCACTTCCGGCTTTTGTCTTTTTGCATATGTGGTGCTGAGGAATCGAACCCAGGGCCTCATGCATGCAAGGCAAACGCTCTACCATGAGCCACCTTCCCAGACCCCCTCTTTTATTTTTCTTGGTCATGGGGCTTGAACTCCGGGCCTGGACAATGTCTCTAAGCTCTTTAGATCAATGCTAGCACTTTACCACTTGAGCCACAGTGCCTCTTCCGGTTTTCTGGTGGTTAATTGGTGTTAAGCCTTTCATGGATTTTCTGCCAGGGCTAGCTTTGAACCATCATCCTCAGATCTCAGCTCCTGAGTAGCTAGGATTATAGGCATGAGCCAATGGCACCCAGCAAAAATGTTACTTATTCTAAGTTCTGATTTAGTTGAGGAAGTAGCATGAGTGTGGAGAAAAGTAACATTGAAGTTATCTCTCTAAATAATTTCAGAGTATCATTTTCATAATGTTTATTGCAGTGATTAATAATAGAAGCTCCCAAAGTAACAGAATGATCCTTCATCTTCTCCCTCCCATAGGTACTATTGGAAAAGAATATTGTGTATGAGTACAGCAATTTCCTCTAATTAAAGACCAATCTGCCCTAGCTTATGAAAAAATGTCCTTTATTCAAGTGCTGCTACTTTTTCTTACTACAAATATAATGAAATCTATAGTAGTCTGTAGAATTTTATTCCACAGTTGTCATTTTAATTCACAAGAAATTCAGACATTAAAATGTTTATTTTTTTTGTCAAGGGTGGGGCTTAAACTCAGGGTCTGGGCACTATCCCTGAGACTTGTGCTCAAGTGAGTTAGCACTCTACCAATAGAGCCACAGAGCCACTTCAGTTTTGTGCGTTGTTAATTGGAGATAAGAGTCTTATGGGAACTTTTCTTCCTTGGCTGGCTTTGAACGGATCTCAGCCTCGTGAGTAGCTGGGATTACAAGCAAGAGACACTGGTACCTGGCTTCAAATAGTCATTTTTAAAATGATGAACTGCTTGGTACCTCTGGCTCACATATATAATCCTAGCTACAGTTAGGATTACAGGTATGAGAAACAAACACGAGGTGTGTGTTCTTCGTGATGGTTTGTGTTGGCATGTTTTAATATTGTTTCTTATACTACTACTTATGCTCTTATTTTTATTTTCACCTAGGTAGGGGTGATAGGTGCTAGCCAGTGTTGAACATTTTTTGGTTGAGATGGTGCCACGTGGAAGTTCTTGCCTAGAATGGCATGGGATTGAAATCCTTCTGCTCTCAGCTCCCCATGGACCTGGGATGATGGACATATTCCATCACGCATAGCTAGGGTTGGGGAGCATTGCAGGTAAAACTACACTGGTCTGGAACTGGTGTCCCAAATAGCTAGCTTTGCAGGCAAAATCTTGTTGTATTCCATTTCACTTTGAAGTATGTACATACTTACAGAGTACAATGATAACACACTACATGATTAGTATATAGAATAGTCAATATAATTAGCACGTTTACCTCCTAAAACATTGAAGCTAATGTATTGTGGTAACCTCCTGACTCTGCTAGTAATTTGGGAACATATCATAAACATGAATACATTGATAATGTGCACTAGAAGATTGGAAGCTGATATAGAGACAAGTTAGACTATGTGTACTAAATATATGTTTATCTATTGCTGCTCTGAAGAACATTATCATATATTCACCATGACAATACCACCATATATACACCATGACAATAATTGTCGTGAGTGTAGAATTTTCCATTTCATAATCTGCCATCTTTTATCTTTTTTTACATTCTCCTTATAAGTTTGAATGTTTTCCTGTTTCTTATAATATTTTGAAATTATTATAAGATGGAATTAAAAATCTTGTAGAGTCTACTAAAATTATCTTTTTGATTTTGTGATTCTAAATCATTAACTCCAAGGTTTCCTGAAAGTTATTCTAGCAGACTATATCACTCAATTGTATTTTAATTACATCTTATTATTGTGTTTTGATATAGGATTTTGCTGTTGCTGTTTTATGATATAGAGTGTTGTGAAGCTGGAATGAAACTTGCAACCCCATTGCCTCCAGTAACAATGATTTATCACAAGGTTCTGGAGGTTCATAATTATAACTCTAGCCAATCAGGAGGTTGAGACCTGAGATTTAGTTCAGATAGACCAGGAAATTTTATGAGCCTCTCTAGTTCACTACAAAAAACTTGCAGTGGAACTGTGGTACAATTGGTATAGCATTACAGTCAAGAGAAAGATACATCAGGATTGTCATAGTGCCCCTGAGTTCAAGTTCTAAAACATACATATGCACAGACACACATTCACACACATACACACACACTCCCACACACAGAATCTCAGGCAGTGTTGTATCTTAAATTCTTATCCAGAGATTGGACAACAGCCCACTTATTTGTGAAGGTTTTTCCTGTATTTTGAAGGAGGAGGATAGTTTATGGGACACAGATGACAAGACTTTATTGAGGAATACTTTATAAACAAATAGCTTATTAAAAGGACAGGAGCACAGTTTTTATCTTTATATCTTACATTCCTTCAACTATAATATTTTTAAACAATAATTATGGAATTATGAGAAGACAATGCAGCACGTTTTCCCTTCTCCCCTTCCCCTCTGTCATAAAATATGACAAACGTATCCAAAATAGTCTTTTACAAGAATGTACACCTGTAAAAATGTCTGACTATATGTGTAAGGTTTGTTTTTCAATACTTGTATGATTTTCCCACCTCTAAGTACTTGCGGTTTTTTTTTTTTTTTTTAGGTAGGTAGAAAGTGAGCTGATTTTTCTTCCTTCCTTCCTTCGTTCCTTCGTTCCTTCCTTCCTTCCTTGCTTGCTTCTTTTCTTTCTTTCTTTCTTTCTTTCTTTCTTTCTTTCTTTCTTTCTTTCTTTCTTTCTTCTTTCTTTCTTCATTTCTTCCTTCCTTCCTTCCTTCCTTTCTTTCTTTCTTTCTTTCTTTCTTTCTTTCTTTCTTTCTTTCTTTCTTTCTTCCTTTCTTCCTTCCTTCCTTCCTTCCTTCCTTTCTTTCTTTCTTTCTTTCTTTCTTTCTTTCTTTCTTTCTTTCTTCTTTCTTTCTTTCTTTCTTTCTTTGTTTCTTCCTTTCTCTCTTTCTTTCTCTCTTTCTTTCTTTCTTTCTTTCTTTCTTTCTTTCTTTCTTTCTTTCTTTCTTTCTCTTCTTTCTTTCTTTCTTTCTTTCTTTCTTTCTTTCTTTCTTCTTTTTATTGTGAGAATACCATACAGAGGAATTACATTTACATGGGCAAGATAAGGAGTACAGTTCTTATCAAGCATTGTTGCCTATCTTTGATTCCCTTTCCCATATTTACCCATACTCCCCCCACCTCTCCCCACTCGATCCTCTCCCCCCCCACACACAACAAAATTGTAAAGTTCGGGTATATATACACTATGGAATTCTATGCCTCCTTCAGAAAGAATGACATTGCCCCATTTGTTAGGGAATGGAAAGACTTGGAAAAAAATATATTAAGTGAAGTAAGCCAGGCCAAAAGAAACTTAGGTCCCATGGTTTTCCTTATTTGCAATGACTAGTATATGTCTGAGTCAAGCAGAAAAGGTCAGATAAGTTGATGTTTTTTTTTTCTTTCATGCAATTGTTTCTAACATATTTATATGATAATTTCTATGTTGCTTTGTATGTCCCTCCAGCACTGTTTAACCCTGCTTTCACTGTATTTGATGTGGGTATAATTTGTGGAGGGAAAGGGCAAAAAAAATCATTTAACTAGGGATACAGGTGGACTCATTGCAACAATGAGATGTACAAATACTTGCTTTTTTTCCACATGACTTCACACAGGGGCTTTAAAGCAAACAGAAGATTAGGAAACAAAAATCTAACAATGTCCTAAGAAGTAGATGTCAAAAATGGATGCAAGAAGCACATGGCAGGCTGAGAGGGCCCTGAGAGCAAAATGATTTGGGCAGGATGAGAGGAATAGTGACAAATAAGGCATGGATCTGAACTAGGAAGTGTTCCTTGAGGCTGAGACCATGCTGGTTCCTAGACCTAGTTGAGGATGTTGGGATTTGACAATGTCCACATGTGTTTAGAGTGATGTGGGAGGGGATATTTCATCCTCCAGTTTGTCTTTGGGATTGTCTTATGTGAGCAATCAGTTTAGATCATTGAGATCTGAGAGATGACACTACTTCCCTCAAAATAAAATAGAATATGGAACTCTGAGAGCCAGGCAACTGTAAATGACAGTCAACTCAAGCCAGCTCACATGGCCTGTGGTTCAGGAACAAGAAAGATATTCCTGAAGAAGTGGATGTTGGCAAAGAGAGAAGTTCTGTCCTTGCAACTGGGTATCTTTGAGGTTTCTGAAGCAAAGTCAACTTCCTTGTTTGCACACCAGTTTTGATGTTCACCACGGGGTTGAGTCTTGGCACTTTAGTGGATAGCAGATAACACAGTTGTGGATGTGGTTGTAGTTTTGGACTCTCATGGATGACAAAGAGGGCTGTGTATAACAAGTCAGATCCAGTGGGGAAACAACATTCTCCTCCTATCACATGTGGACCTTTAGAGGATTGCATTTGAGAAATTCCTAGAAGTGGGTTGTGAGGAGCATCCTGCTTACAGGAGTCTCTTCCCACTTCCGAACATGCACGTCCCGCCAGAAAAACGCTATAGTATAAGGCTTAGGATAGGGAGGGCAAGTTCACATTTTCCTTGTCACCTATCTGCCCACAGCATGGTTTGTTCCATCTACCCTATGTGGATGGACTTGTACCCTGATGATTTGTATGAGCACAAAAACTATGACACCCTGAAAGAACTTACACAGTATGTCAAGCTCAAGATACCCTCTTCAGACTTGCTCTTCTGCTTCCATATTCTTCTAGACCAGCTGGAGGAATGCATGATCCATGACACCAAGAAAATGGGGAAGAAGTCCTTGTTTAGATGCCTCAGAGCTGGTGAGTAGGGATGGAACCTGGGTCCCTAGGGATGGGCCTGATTGGTCAAGAGCCCTTAGTATGCCCCAGCTTGGCAAAATGTCCTGTTATGGATAGTGTTTGCCAGGTAATATCTGTTCTCCTTTTGAAAGAACTTGGAAGTAGCCACTCATTAGAAACATCCTACCTTCTCATCAGTGTTCATTCCAAACTAAAGTTCTACAGCTTCCAACATTAGATCTTCAAGAAAGTTTAGTCACACCTTAACTTCTAGAGTTCTAAGAGTCCTGTAACTATTTCCATACTCAGGTTTGCCTCACAGAAGAGCAGCTTCTGCAGAACTCCAGATAAAGAAACCATCAATGATGTCACCTAAGGTGACTGACAGAGATTGGAAGCCATCACTGATCTGCAGAAAACATTTGAATATAGAGCGATTTTTTTGAATTTGTAGAAAGGCTAAAGCAGATTTTGAATCCTGCGGACATCCCACTGGTTCTGAACCCCACATATGATGCAGGTTCACCTCCATATACTTCCAAGAAAGAAGATCCAGAATATCTTCCATTCATACTCAAAATCCACCTAGATCGGCTCCAAACCAGTCAAAAAGACATGTCTTGGTGTGCAGGGTAAATGTGTGCTAATGGAAAATGACCCAAGTCTATGTTCAGGAAAACCAATAAGTGAGGTTTAAAATCCAGAGTCAGTTGAGGAAAGGGAATCTTTCCTCACAGAATACTCAGACCCTTCTGTACTCCTGTAGGAGATCTAATTTCCAATTGAGATATTAGAATCTGTTCCTCCCTGGACTCAGGAAGAAAATCCTGTCTGTAATGAGGAAGTAAATCCCTTTGAGGACTCTGAGGCAGAATTTCTGCCTGTAGGCAACCTAGAGGCAAATCTAGATTTAGAGATTCGTTTCCCCCTTCCTGGAAAAATCTTTATTTTTCTTTTTGTTCTGATTTTTGTAAAATGTTCATTCTATTTATTTTTCTAACTTTATTAAAATGTCAATGTTTTTTATTTATTCTAGATTCATGAATCCTAAATATGTTTCTTTTTAAGCCTACAATCTGGACCATCGTGCATATGTGTTCTGTTGGGGGAAAACACAGAGTGACAAGGTGCTGTACTAGAGATCCTACTGCATATAAAGCGAACTTTTAAATGTACAGGGAACTTAAAAGAAGACAGGCCATGCCTGCATGGGGTGATAAGGTGGATAGAAAAGGTCTAGGGCAGCAGTTATCCCAGAAAGCTAATCTTTCAATTGGGACATATGCTACAATTCTTATATTGGTATGTGCGACACTCTTCCAACAGTGAGTTCAAATCTGTATGCATATTTATTGTGATTTGGGTAAATATGGAAGAAAAATTTGGCTCCAATAATATAAAAAGCCTACTTAGTGCTGAAAATATTTGACAAAATATATAGGAAATATGTATACTGGAAAGTAAAAACCATCATCAATAGAAGAAAGAAGGCTTACATAGATGAACAAATGCAAAAGCAGGAAGAAAAATAACACAATTAAATCAGTTATATGTATATACATGTTATATTCTTTAGGTTATATATGGTATTATATATAATATAAGAGATTGAATATGATTTTACAAACGACAAAGGTATTTATATTTTTAGTCTTGAGTATTTATTACACAAAACAGTGTAAAATGCTATAGGGGAAAGTAGTGATATAATCTGATTATAATTATATGAATATATATTTGTGTGTTTTTAGATCTAACACTAATTATAAATAGAATAAACATATACATATATTTGTATATATCTGTATATGGAGTGAATATTATGAAACTGACTACACTATGTAGAAAAAAGCACCTATGAGTTGAGTCCATGAGACTCAGGCCTGTAATCCTAGGGATGTGGAAAGAAGGGTTTTGAGTTTTAGTCTCTCTTACCCCAATGGCATTAGATTTTCAGAGAAGGCCTGGGCCCTCGAGTTTAGCAAAGAGACACATATGCAGTGGGATCACACTCCATTACCGCAGAGGAAATCAGTATAAATCAGCCTCTTATCTTATAACAGTCTGCTCAGTCCGGGTACAAAGATGGCCATCTGTAGAACATCAGATGGAAACTTAGCATTCCCTCCAAAAGGGTCTAAAAAGAGCCTTCTGAACTACAGTCTCTGACTATACTGAATTTAACATTATTTCCCTTCCAAGCTGCAAACACATAGAAATAGGGCAAAGGCTCAAGAGAGATGGACAAAGACTTACAAATACATAAAATTAAATACTCTGTTTCAGGTATTCAATGACAAATCATAAAAGCATGTCCTGAAATTTTCTTTTTTTTATTGTGAAAATACAGTACAGAGTGGTTACAATTACAGGAGCAAGATAGTGAGTACATTTCTTATCAAGCATTGTAGCCTCCTCCTTTGTTTACCTTTCCCATTCCTTCCCAGCCTCCCCCTGCCCCCCCACCCAATCCTCCACCCCACGAAAGTTGTAAAGTTCGTTTTCAACGTGACAACTTATACTTCTCATTGCTGCAAAGGGTTCACTTGTATCCTTATTTAAATAACTTGTTTTTCCCCTTCCCCTCCACAAATTATACCGACATCAAATACAGTGAAAGCAGGGGTTATACTGTGGAGGAGGGACATACAAAGCAACAAAGAAATAATCTTATAAATGCATTAGAAACAAATGCATGAAAGAAAAACATTTAAATACATATCTTAGGGTTCATTTTCCTAACTTCACCTTATCTGACCTTTTCTGCTTGACTCATACATATACTAGATATTGCAAATAAGGGAAACCATGGGACCTATGTTTCTTTGAGCTTGGCTTACTTCACGTAATATAATCTTTTCCAAGTCTTTCCATTTCCTAACAAAAGGAGAAATGTCATTCTTTCTGATGGAGGCATAGAATTCCATTGTGTATTTATACCACATTTTCTTGATCCATTCATCTACTGAGGGGCATCTGGGTTGGTTCCATATCTTAGCTATTGTAAATAAGGCTGCAATAAACATAGTTGTGCTGGTAACTTTCTTATAGTTTTGTTTGTGAACATTTGGTTAAATGCCCCAAAATGGGATTGCTGGGTCATAGGGGAGCTCTATGTGGAGTCTTTTGAGGAAACTCCATACTATTTTTCAAAGTGGTTGAACAAGTTTACACTCCTCCAAACAATGAAGTAAGGTTCCCTTCTGTCCACATGCCCTCCAGAATCTGTTGTTATTAGAGTTCTTGAGTCTAGCCATTCTAACTGGTGTAAGGTGGTATCTCAATGCTGTTTGATTTAGATTTCTTTTATGGCTAGAGCGATTGAGCATTTCTTCATGTGTCTATTGGCCATCCTTCTTTCCTCTTCAGAGAAGTTTCTCTTTAAGTCTTTAGCTCACTTATTTATTGGGCGGTTTTTTCTTTGAAGGTTTCTTATTGGGGGGTTTAATTTTTTGAGTTGCAGGTATATTTTAGATATGAGACCCTTGTCTGTGTTATGGCTAGTGAAGACCTTCTCCCAATCCGTTGGCTTTCTATTGATCTTGCAAGCTATGTCCTTTGCTATGCAGAAGCTATGCAATTTCATGCAATTCCATTTGTTCAACCCTTCTTATATTTGTTGTGCTTCTGGGTCTCTATTAAGAAAATTTCGGCCTCTCTCTTTGGATCTATGTGGGATTTGAGGGAAAGTAGTGTTTCTTGGATAAATTTGGGTGTTCCATTGTTTGGAGAATAGATATTTAGAATTGTAATATCCTCCTGAAGGAGAGATCCTTTAATGAGTATGTGGCGACCTTCTTTATCTTTTCTCACTAATTTTAATTTAAAGTCTATTTTATCCGGTATTAGGATTGCAACTCCCGCCTCGTTATGGGGGCCATTTGCTTGGTAGAGTTTGTTTCAACATTTCACATTGAAAATGTGTTTGTTTTTATGGGCAATATGTGACTCCTGAATGAAGCAGATAGAAGGATGATGCTTTTTACTCCAAGTTGACAGTCTATGTCCTTGAATTAGAGAGTTAAGTCCGTTAACGTTGAGAGATAGGACTGAGGTATTTGGGAGTTGCTGTCATTTTATCCACCTTCTTGGGGGCTGTGGCAACTTGGTTCTTCCTACGGTTTTTGGATTCTAAGTTTGGGTGCAGTTGCTTGGCCTTTATTGTGATCTAGTTGGTTATGAAGGAGAGTTTATCTGGGTCCAGTATTCTTGGTTTATAGTTGTTTGTCTTTAGGGCATGGCATACATCATTCTAGGCTCTTCTGGCATTAATTGTTTCTGTTGAGGAATCTGAGGTGATTCTAATTGGTTTTCCTTTATCGGTGATTGAGCTTTTCTCCTTGACAGCTTTAAGGAACTTTTCTTTGGTCTGAATTGACCGTGTGTAGATTATAATCTGACAGGGCATGTCCTATCCTGGTCTCGTCTATTTGGTGTTCTAAAAGCTTCTTGTATCTGAATCGACATTTTTTTTTTTTTTTGCATGTTTGGAAAGTTCTCTTCTAGGATCCTGTTAAACAACTTTCCTAGACCATTAACTTCTGTCTCTACACCCATTAGCCTCAGATAAGGCTTTCTGATGTTGTTTTTCAAGTGTTGAATAGCTCTCTCATATTTCTTGGATTTGTCTTGGATGGTTGTATGTTCTTTCTCTATAATAACTAGGCTAACTTCAATCCCTGAAATTCGATCTTCAAGGAACAGACATCTTCACTCTGCAGTTCGAAGACCAGAGACAACCCAGGAACCAAGACGTGGAATGAGTAGAAGCCTGACGTATTCACTCTTTCTCAAGGAGCAGAGGAGGGAAGGCCGATTACCACCCCAGTACTGGAGATCTCCATCTTGGATACCTACAAAGCTCAGCGGAGCTACTAGTTCCAACTCAGGCCTTGGAAGAAAACTAGAGTAATTTAGCAGGTCACAAGAACCTTATCTGACCTGCCAGACTCAGCTCCATCCCAAGGAAAAGTCACCATGCTTGGGAGCCAGCCCTAGGAGTGGCTTTCTTCACTGGGTAATCAGAGCCACAGGCTGCTCCTCCCTTTAGCAGCCTTGACAATCAATTGAAATTTGGTAAAAATAAACCCTGAGAACGGCTCCAGGCTGGGCTCTGTGAGGTTCTCAAAAACTAGCCCCTGGGAAAAGCTACTGTTTGCTGAAAGGCATCAACTCTACCCAGAACCTAGCCTCCTCACAGCTTCTTCAAATTTGGGGAAAAAGCCATCTCCCTCTTTTGTGATACTCAAAGCAGATCTCCCTCCCATTGAACTAACCTGGGAGGAAGTTTACAAAATCCTTGGTAAAGCAGAGGATTTTTCTGCGTGTTCAAACAAACTGACTTAAGAAACCAACCAAGCCACAGGACCACAAGCAGACAAGAGACTCCAACAAGAGAGTAACTAGTTACAGACACAAGGGAGATACAGAATTTTTCCCAACGCTCCCAAAAAAATCAAAGAACTTTTTTTCTCTTATTCTTTTTTTTATACCTTTTATACTTTTTTTTCTTTTCTAAAACGTTTTTAAATTTTTAATTTTTACCTTTTTTGAAAACAAATTGTCCTCTAGTAACTTTTTTTTCCTCTTATAATTTTTATTTTAGGAGTACATGTGTGTGCGTTTCTCTTTCTTTCTTTTTTTAAAAAAAGTTGTTTTTTGTTTAGCTCTACTGAACTTCTGATCTTTTTTCTTATGATCTTATCCTTTTCACCTTTTCTTCTCTTTCGTTCTTCTTTATGTGACTTAATTATTGTTCTGCACATCCTCAGATAAACCCATAGTTAATTATGAGACCCTATCCCCCATTGTGTACACACTTAATCCACAGCAGCTTAAGAACACTCAAAGATAACTACAAGAATGGCATGAATGGGAGCAAGCTAATCAAAGAGTAATACAGGAATTGGGAGAGCAGGATGAGAATACACAAAGATCACTAAAGGCATTCAAGGAATCCGTTAACAAAGAGCTGAAGGAAATCAGGGAGACTACAAAGGGAATGCTGAATGGAACCCAACAGAAGGAATGGGAGTCCAAGGAAACCATAACCAATCTGAGAATAAACACTGAACACCAAATTAAGGAAGTAAAGAAGTTCATACAAGATCTAAAACAGAGCTTCAACAAAGAATTTGAAACCATCAAAGCTGACCAACTAGAAAGAAAAGAAATAAAAAACAAAGCAGAAAGTCTTGACAGCAGGTTAAACCGTGCAGAAGATCAAATCTCGGGGACTGAAGACAGCCTAGACATTACACAGAAAGAACATACAATCATCCAAGACAAATCCAAGAAATATGATAGATCTATCCAACACTTGGAAGACACCATCAGAAGGCCTAATCTAAGGATAATGGGTGTAGAGGAGCACCTAGAAACAGAAGTTAATGGCCTTGGAAATTTGTTTAACAGGATCCTAGCAGACAACTTCCCAAACATGTAAAATGAAAGGCCTATTCAAATACAAGAAGCTTTTAGAACTCCAAATAGACCAGACCAGAATAGGACATCCCACCGTCACATTATAATCCACACAGGATCAATTCAGACCAAGGAGTAGATCCTTAAAGCTGTCAAGGAGAAAAGATTAATCACCTATAAAGGGAAACCAATTAGAATCAGCTCAGATTTCTCAGCAGAGACAATCAAAGCAAGAAGAGCCTAGAATGATGAATGCCATTCCCTAAAAACAAACCACTATCAACCAAGAATACTGTACCCAGCTAAATTCTCCTTCATAACTGAAGGCCAAATAAAAACCTTCCATAGCAAAGAAAAATTGAAACAATACATCACCACCAAACCTGCCCTATAAAAGATTCTTAAAGATGTCCTTCACATACAAAACCAACAAGACCACAATAGAGGCCAAGAAAATGCACCCAAACTGATAATCCAAGAACCATAGGAAGAACCCAGTTGCCTCAGCCCGAAAGAATGTGGATAAAATGGCAGGAACTCCAAAAAAACTTCTCTGTCCTATTTCTTAACATTAACAGGCTTAACTCTCCAATTAAACAACATAGATTGTCTAGCTGGATTAAAAAGCATGATCATTCTTTCTGCTGCCTTCAGGAATTTTGCCAATAAAAACAAACACATTTTCAATGTGAAAGGTTCGAACAAAATCTAATAAGCAAATGGCCTTCATAAACAAGCTGTAGTTAAAATCCTAATATCAGATAAAATAGTCTTCAATTTAAAATTAGTTAGAAGAGATAAAGAAGGTCGCTACATACATATTAAGGGATCCCTCCGTCAGGAGGATATTACAATTCTAAATATCTATTCACCAAACAATGGAGCACCCACATTTATCCAAGAAACACTACTTTCCCCCAAATCCCACATAGATCCAAAGACATTAATTGTAGGAGATTTTAACACACCACTCTCCCCACTAGATAGATCAACTCAGCAAAAACTCAACAGAGAAACTGCACATGTAAACAGCTTCATAGATCAACTAGATTTAACAGACATCTATCGAATATTTCACCCAGCAGCATCAGAATACACGTTTATCCCAGCAGCACATGGAACATTTTCTAAAATAGGCCACATTTTAGGCCACAAAGCCAACTTGTCCAAATTCAGAAACTATGAATTTATACCTTGCATTCTCTCTGACAACAAGGGAATAAAATTTGAACTCAACACCAAAAGCCACCAAAGAAAGTCTGGTAACACATGGAGGTTGAACAACACTCTGCTGAATCACGAGTGAGCCATGGAAGAGATTAGAAAGGAAATTCATATATTCATGCTATTCAACAAAAATGAGCACACAAATTACCAGCTGCTCTGGGACAAAGCAAAGGCAGTACTCAGAGGCAAGTTTATAGCTCTGAATACCTACATCAACATATTGGAGAGACTGAAACCAAAAATTTAATGAGACATCTGAACCCCCTTGAAAATGAGCTGCAAATAAACCCCAATCCAGTAGACAGAAAGAAATAATTAAAATTAAATCAGAATTAAATGAATTCGAATCCAAAAAAACTATAGAAAGAATCAACAAAACAAAGAGTTGGTTCTTCGAAAAACTTAACAAAATTGACAGACCCTTAGCAAATCTTATCAGAAAAAGAAGAGAACACACCCAAATAAATACACTCAGAGATGAGAATGGAAACATCACCACGGAAACAACCAAGATTCAGAACATTATAAGGCAATACTTCTCAAAACTTTATGCTAATAAGTTTGAGAACTTGGCAGAAATGGACCTTTTCCTCCTAAATATTGACATGCCAAAACTAAACCAAGATGAGTTAAACCATCTTAACAGGCCCATGTCAAGCACTGAAGTAGAAACAGCAACAAGAGACCTCTCATCTAAGAAAAGTCAAGGACCAGATGGTTTTACAGCGGAATTCAACAAGGCCTTCAAAGCAGAGCTCACACCAATACTCCTGCAACTCTTCAATGAAATTGAAAGAGAAAGCTCACTACCGAACACATTCTATGAAGCCATCATAACCATCATCCCAAAATCCGGCAAGGACTCATCAAAGAAAGAGAACTATAGACCCATTTTTTGATGAATATTGATGCAAAACTTCTGAACAAAATTTTGGCCAATTTAATTCAACAATTCATCCAAAAAATCATACACCACAATCAAACAAGTTTCATATCAGGAATGCAAAGCTGGTTCAATATACTCAAATCAATTAATATTATTCATCACATCAACAGGAGCAAGGATAAGAACCACATGATTATCTCAATAGATGTAGAAAAAGCATTCGACAAGATCCAACACCCCTTTATGATGAAGGTTTTGGAAAAATTAAGAATCCATGGGACATTTCTCAATACGATAAAGGCTGTATATGACAAACCTACAGCCAGCATTATATTAATGGTGAAAAACTAATGCCATTTCCTCTTAACTCAGGAACAAGACAAGGATGTCCACTCTCTACTTCTCTTCAATCTAGTATTAGAATGCCTAGCTACAGCAATAAGACAAGATGCAAACATAAAGGGGACCAAATAGGGAAAGAAGAAATGAAACTCTCCCTCTTTGCAGACGACATGATCCTGTATTTAAAGAACCCCATAGATTCTACTCCCAAATTACTCAAGCTGATTCAAAACTTTGGCAAATAGCAGAGTATAAAATTAATCCCCCCAAATCAATGACTTTTCTGTATGTAAACAATGAGAAAAGTGTGGCTGAAATTAGGAAAGCAACTTCATTTGTAATAGCCCCACAAAAAATAAATATGTAGGAATTAACTTAACCCAAGAAGCGAAGGACCTCTATGATCAAAACTTTAAAAACTTGAAAAAGCATATAAAAACAGAATTTAAGAAATGGCAAAAAAACTCCCGTGCTCCAGGATTGGAAAGATTAACATCATGAAAATGGCAATACTTCCCAAAGCTATCTACAAATTCAATGGGAAACCTATCAAAATTCCAACCTCATTCTTCAAGGAAATAAGAAAGGCAATCCAAAAATTCATGTGGAATAATAAGAGACCCTGAATTGCAAAAACGCTCCTCAACGGAAAGAAGGCTGCTGGAGGAATGTCAATACCAAATTTCAAACTCAACTATGTAGCCATAGTAATCAAAACAGCTTGGTACTGGCACAAGAACAGACCTCAGGACCAATGGAATAGAATTGAAAGCCCATAAATGAACCTACAGACCTATAGCAATCTGATCTTCGATAAGGGAGCTCAAAAAAATAGAATGGAAGAAAGACAGCCCCTTCAGTAAATGATGCTGGCAAAATAGGTTAACTGCTTGTAGAAAACTAAAGCTAGATCCTCATCTATCACCCTGCACCAGAATCAATTCCAAATGGATCAAAGACCTTGGAGTCAAAGAAAACACTATGAAAACATTAGTTTGGAATAGGAGGAACCCTAGGTCTCCTTGGAGCAGGTCAAAATTTTCTTAATAGAGACCCTGAAACACAACAAATCAAAGAAAGGCTGAACAAAGGGGATTGCATGAAGTATCAGAGCTTCTGTATGGCAAAGGACATAGCTAGCAAGATCAATAGAAAGCCTACGGATTGGGAGAAGATGTACTCTAGCCATACAATGGACAAGTGTCTCATATCTACAATATACTTGGAACTCAAAATATCTACAATATACTTGGAACTCAAAATATTAAATTCCCCAACAACAAATCCTCAAAGAAACAACTGCCCTATAAATAAGTGGGCTAAAGACTTAAAGAGAAACTTCTCTGAAGAAGAAAGAAGGATGGCCAATAGACACATGAAGAAATGCTCAACCTCCCTAGCCATAAAATAAATACAAATCAAAACAACAATGAGATACCACCTCACCCCAGTTAGAATGGCTAGACTCAAGAACTCTAATAACAACTGATGCTGGAGGGGATGTGGACAGAAGGGAACCTTACTTCATTGTTGCTGGGAGTATAAACTTGTTCTACCACTTTGGATAGCAGTATGGAGGTTCCTCAAAAGACTCCACATACAGCTCCCCTAAAACCCAGCAATCCCACTTTGGGGCATTTACCCAAATGCTTACAAACAAGACCACACTAAAGCTACCAGCACAACTATGTTTATTGCAGCATTATTTACCATAGCTAAGATATGGAACCAACCCAGATGCCCCTCAGTAGATGAACAGATCAAGAAAATGTGGTATATATACACAATGGAATTCTATGCCTCCATCAGAAAGAATGACATTTCTCCTTTTGTTAGGAAATGGAAAGACTTGGAAAAGATTATATTAAGTGAAGTAAGCCAAGCCCAAAGAAACATAGGTGCCATAGTTTCCCTTTTTTGCAATATCTAGTACATGTATGAGTCAAGCAGAAGAGGTCAGATTAGGTTAAGTTAGGAAAATGAACCTTAAGATATGTATTTAAATGTTTTTTTTTTCTTTCATGCATTTGCTTCTAACGCATTTATAAGATTATTTCTTTGTTGCTTTGTATGTCCCTCCCCCACAGTATAACCTCTGCTTTCACTGTATTTGATGTCGGTATAATTTGTAGAGGGGAAGGGGAAAAATAAATTGTTTAAATAAGGACACAGGTGGACCTTTGCAGCAATGAGAAGTACAAGTTGTCATGTCAAAAACGAACTTCACAACATTGGTGATAGTGGGAGGGTGTTTGGGTGGGAGGCGGGGGGAGGCTGGGAAGGGATGTGAAGGGTACACAAAGGAGGAGGCTGCAATGCTTGATAGAAATGTACTCATTATCTTGCCCATGTAATTGTAACCCCTCTGTACGGTATGTTCACAATAAAAAAAGAACAAAATAAAATAATTTTTAAAAAAAGAAAAAAATACACACACATATAACCCCAAAATAAAAATTATGAGTAAGAAAAAAAAGTTAATAGATAACAAAAATTTTAAGTTAAAAATTAATAAAAAAGGGTTAGAAAAAAATTATAAAATGTACAAAAAAAGAGATCTTTGATTTTTTGGGGGGATGTGACAATCTTGTATCTCCCTTGTGTCCATAACCAGTCTCTTGTTGGATTATCTGGTCTGCTTTTGGTGTTTGATTTTCCTATGGCTTGGTTGATTTCTTTAGTCAATTTGTTTGAGCATGCAGAAAAATGCTCTGCTTTACCAAGGATTTTGTGATCCTCCTCCCAGGCTAGTTCAATTGGACAGAGATCTACTTTGGGTTTCACAAAAGAGGGAGATGGCTGTTTCCTCTAGTTTGGAGATGCTGTGATGAGGCTAGGTTCTGGGTAAAGCTGAGGCCTTTCAGCAAACAGCAGCTTTTCCCTGAGGAGTTAGCTTCTGAGAAACTCACAGAGCCCAGCCTGGAGCCATTCTCAGGGTTTATGTTTACTGAATTTCAATTGATTGTCAAGGCTACTGTAGGGAGGGGCAGCCTCTAGCTTTGTTTACCCAGTGAAGAAAGCCCACTCCTGGGGCTGGCTGCCAAAGCTGGGTGACTTTTCCCAGGGAGGAGCTGAGCCTGGCAGGTCAGGTTAGGATCCTGTGACCTGCTAAATGTCTCTTGTTTTCTTCCAAGGCCTGAGTTGGAGGTAGCTGCACAGCCTGGCTCTGTCAGTATCCAAGATGGAGATCTCCGGTCATGGGGGGAAGGGTTGGCCTTCCCTCCTCTGCTCCCTGAGAAGGAGTGAGCATGTCGGGCTTCTACTCATGCCAGAGTCTTGGTTTCTGGCTCATCTCTGGTCTGCGAACTTCAGGATGAAGATGTGTGCTCCTTGTCAGTTCTTGCTGGTGTTGAGTAGAAACTGCTCACTTGCCCCGTCTGGCGCTTAAGGCCTGGACTCTCTTTGTTGCACGTATGGCAGCTATGGCTGCCGCCACGGCCGCCACATCCGTGGCCACTGGCAAGTGCTCATATCTGTCTCCTTGCCTGGATTTTCCCTCTCAGGCCTAACTCTCTGCCCTGTGATGGCACACTTGGTGTGATTCTCTGGCTTAGGACTGTTTATTGGAACACTAAAATTGTTTTGTATGTGAGAGCTTGTTTAACCTCCAGCTTCTCCTCCGCCATCTTCCAAGAACTCATCAGAAAATAACATTTAAAGGCAAGCCCATGCAGGAAAGTACATGGGACATTTTTTTCTGTGTGTGCCAGTCATGGGGGTTGAATTTTTTCTACTTTATTTAAGGCTGGTGTTCTATTACTCTCAGCTAATTGGTGGGATGACTACCAGCTAATTGGAGGTAAAGAGTCTTATGGAATTCTCTGTGCAGGCTGACTTCAAACTGATAATCAGATTTCAGCTTCCTGAGACATTCTGTGCTTTTCATGAGACACTTATCTCCAATAAACCACCAAAAAGAAGAAAAAAAATAACACCTGGTTATGAGATGTGGCTTAAATAGCAGAAATGAGACAATGATTTCTGGGACAGCACCCACACCTTGAGATCAAGCTCCAGGACCAGCACACACAAGAATAAAATAAATAAATGAAAAGAATGGTGGAAGAAGAAAAGGGAGAGCCGATTTCAGAGGTTAAAATGAGCAAAATTGAGTTAGCTTACACTTGTTACTGTACTTACTCAAGGGTCTCACATCTGAGGATCAGTACTCAAGGCCAGCCAAAGCAGGGGAGTCCATGAACTCTACTCTAATTAGCCAACTACAGTAATTTTTTTAAAAGCTCTGAATTGTGCTGTGGCTCACATATTAGGACTAGTATTAAAAATGTACTGGGAGGGGGCTGGGAAGGTGACTCAATGGGAGAGTGCTTGCCTTGCATGCATGAGGCCCTGGGCTCAATTCCTCACCAACACATAAGCAGGAAAAATCAGAAGTGGCCCAGTAGCACAAGTGATATGGCTCTACCCTCAAGCTGAAGAGCTGAGGGATAGCACCCAGGCCCAGAGTTCAGGCTCCATGACAGGCAAAAAAAAAAAAAAAAAAGAACTGAGACAATACCTAGGCTCTGATTTATAGCTCCAAGCCCAGCATACATATGGAAATAAAAAGTAGAAATTAAAAATGTATAAGAAAATCCAATTAAAATTTCTAAATGAGTCCCGAGTTTTTCGTTTTTGTGTGTAATCCTCTTTTTTTGGTCAGTTGTAAGGCTTGAACTCTGGGCCTGAGCGCTGTCCCTCAGCTCTTCAGTTCAAGGCTAGTGCTCTACCACTTGAGCTACAGTGCCACTTCCTTTTGCGTGTAATCTCAAATACTAACATAGATTAAATCTGAGGGCTATGGTCTCTCGTCTTCAAGTCACCAGCAAAACAAATAAACAAGAAAACAGTAGTGAATCAGTGATGTAATTGTAAAGCACCAGGCTTGAGTGAGAAAGCTATGAAACAGTGCCCTTGCTCAAAGATCCAGCCTCAGGATCACAAAATTGTAAATAAGAAGAGAACCTGGGGCTGGTGACTCATGCCTGAAATTCTCCAGGAGGCAAAATATGGGTATCCAGTGTAAAGGCCAATTCTAGCAGGAAAGTTCAGAAGACAGTTGCTTCTAGCCCATCCTGGGGCTAGAAATGTAGTACTCCCAGATTTTTGGCAGTTAATTGGAGGTAAGGATCTGAGACTTTCCTGCTCAGCCTGGCTTTGAACCATGATGGTCAAATTTCAGCCTCCTGCAACAGGACAGGGCTTGCATGAGTTCTGGCTCCAGCACTAGCACACTTACAAAAAATGAAATGAATACATGCAAAGAAGACTAGAAGAGAAAGAAGAACCAGTAACTGAGGCTGCAATGAGCCAATCAGCTCATCACTGGTGGCTCATAACTGTAATTGTTTACTCAAGAGGCTAAAATGTGTGGATAATATTTAAAGGCCAGACCGAGTAGGAAAGTCCATTAGACTTGTGTTTGTGTAAGTATGTCTGTGTGAGTCCTGTTGCTTGAACTTGTACTGTTTTGCTCAAAGCTCTACTAATCTCAGCTTTTTAGTGGTTATAATTGGAATAAAGGCCAATTGTAAATTTAAATATAAGCCTGGTGTTTGTTGATCATGGCTGTAGTTTATCCCTGGCTACAAAAATCTTGGGATCAAGTTTCAAGGTCAACCCAAAAAACAAAGTCCAGGAGACTTTGTGTGTGTATGTGTGAATGTGAGTGTGTGAGTGTGTGTGTGTGTGTGTGTGTGTGTGTGTGTTTCTATGTGTGATGTGTGTGTTTCTGTAGTACCCTTTGCCTAGTGCCGTAGCATTCCCAGCTTTTGGGTGGTGAATTGGAGATAAGAATGTCATGGACTTTTCTGCCCAGGCTGGCTTTGAAACATGGTCCTCAGATTTCAGCTACCTTATTTAGCTGCAAGTTGAGCTGTGGATTAAGTGGCAAACTGTGCAAATATTTTCTGGAACTGCAAGCAGACCCTGAGTTCAAGCCCCAGGACATGCACAGAAGAAAGAAAGAAGAGTACAAGTAACCAAGGAAGAGCGAGTGACAAAGGCTTAAATCAATCAAGCATCAGTGGCTCATACATGTTTTACTAGCTATTCAAGAGCCTGAAATATGAGGATGATGGTTCATGGCCAGCCTAGGCAGGAGAGTCCATGACTCTTGTCTCTAATTAATCAACCCCCCTCAAAAAGTGCCAAAAAGTTGTGATGTTTCTCATGTAATAGAGGATATCCTTGAATAAAAATTTTAGGACAGAATATGAGCCCCAGGAACAGCACACACATGCAAAATATAAAAAGTAAACAAAAGAAGGAAGTGTCAAGTACATATTAAAGTTTTAAAATGACACAAGGGTTGATGGTCATGTGGATAATCCTAACTACCCAAGAGCCTAACATCTGAGGATTGTGTTATCAAGTCAGCCTGGATAGGAACGTGCTTGAGATGCTTACCCAGCTACCTAGCACAAAGCCCTGAGCTGGAGCTGAGGTGGAAAAGCAACAGCCTTCAGTTAAAAAGCTAAGAAACAGTCCCCAGAGCCAGAGGACAAGCTGGAGGGCCACTAAAAATTACAAATAACAAACAATGAATACAAAGGAGAGCGGAAGAAGAGAGACTGACATATGAGGATGCACAATTCAAAGTTAATGCATGGAAGAAAATCCATGAGACATTCTAGTATATGTGCATCTGTGTGCCATCTTGCAGCTTGTGTGTGTCTCCTTGAACTTGTGATGGTTTGTTCAAGGACAGAGCTCTACCACTCCAAGATTTTCAGTGGTTAATTGGAGGTCATGGTCTCATGGACTTTCCTTCTCAGCCTGGCTTTATTCATGGTAGGCTTTCCTCAGACTCTTATCTCCAATTAATTGTCAAAAAGAAAAAAAGCCTGGGAATTGAGTTATGGCTCAAGTGGCAGGATTGGGAAATCAGTTTCTGGGACAGCAACCAGGCCCTGAGTTCAAGCCCCATGACAATCACAGAAGGATTAAAGAAAGAGAGGCTAGAAGTGCAGAAGGAAGATCCAATGACAGAGGTTTAAATAAATCAAGCATTGGTAGCTCACCGATGTTCTATCAGCTACTCAGGAGGATGAAATCTCAGGATCACCATTGAAGGCCAGCCCAGGTAGGAGAATCCATGAGACCCTTATGTCTCATTTGTCACCAAAAATATGACACTAGCTGTGCTCTGGTTCATGTGGTATACAAAAACAAAGAAAAAAGAGCACAAACTATTAAAGATGAGAGAAAGAGAAAATTATCATTTCAAAATGAGCCATGGGTTGTTGGTTTATTTGTGTATTCCTAGCTACTGAGGAAGTTGAAATATGAGGATCACAACTCAAAGCCAGCCTGGGTAGGAAAGTGATTGAAATTCTTATCTTCAACTACCCAGCAAAAGCTGGAAATGAAGGTGTGATAGTAGTTGTAAAGTACTGAAATATGGCGAAAATATGGGAAACGGATTCCTGGTCCATAATTCAGCCCAAAGTCGACCAAAAACAAAACTGAAAGAAGAGAAGAAATGACCATTTGAGATTTAAAAATAAGCCTGGAGCTGGTGGTTCATGCTTATAATTTTAGATTTCAGGAGGCTGAAGTTTGAAGATAGTATTGAAAGGCCAGTCCAAACAGGAAAGGCCATGGGGTTTTTTTTCTTTGTGCCAACCTAGGGCTTGAATTTGTGTAGGAGCTCTACCACTCCCAGAATCTTGGTTGTTGATGAAAAGAATCTCATGAACTTTCCTGTTCAGGCTGGCTCCAAACTGTGATACTCAGATTTCAGCCTCCTGAGTCTTGCTGGACTTTACATGAGACTCATCTCCAAAAGGAAGAAAAATAAAACCTGGCGATTGAGTTGTGTCTCCAAAGGCAGAAATGAGAAAATAATTTCTGAAACAGCATCCAGACCTTGATATTAACTTCAGGGCCAACACACACATACAGTGAATAAAATAAATGTGGAGAAGCGTGGGAGAAGAAAGAGCCAATTTCTCAGTTTAAAATGAGCCAAGCATAGGTGGCAAACATCTGAGATGGTAGCTACTCAGGAGGCTCAAATCTGAGGCTCACAGTTGAAAGCCAGCCCAGATAGGAGAATTCATATACTCAACTCTAAGTAGCTACTTAAAACCAAACAACATCAAAAAACAGCCACAAGTTGTGTGGTGGCTCATGTCTTAATTTGCTAGTCTTGAGTAAACCCCTCGGGGATAGCACCTGGGTTGATTTGTAGACCCAGGACCACATACACAAGGAAATAAAAATACAAAAAAAGGTGTAAGAATGGCAGGAAATATGGCTTAGTGATAGAGTGCTTGCTTAGCATGTTTGAATTCCTGGGTCTGTTTCCTCAGTACCTCATGAATAGCAAAGGCTGGAAGTGGCACTGTGGCTCAAGTAATAGAGTCCTCACCTTCAGTAAAAGAAGCTCAGGAACAGTGCCCAAGCCCTGATTTCAAGCCTCAAGACTAGGGGAAAAAAGGTGTGAGAAAATCCAATTAATGTTTCAAAATTATCCACAAATTTTTGGTTGGTGTGTTTAATCCTAGTGATTCAGAAGGTTAAATCTAAAGGTTGTTGTTCATAGCCAGCCTGGGCAGGGAAGTGCCTATGTCTCCAACTAATCAGCAACAAAATCCAGAAATGAGGATGTGCTTATAGTTGGAAAGCACCAGCCCTGAGGAAAAACCTGAAAGAGTGCCCTGGCTCAGAGATCCAGCCTCAGGATCACAATAAGAGAATTAAATGATTGAAGTAGAGAACCTTGGACTGTTGGCTCCTGTCTGTAATTCTAGAAAAGCAGGAGGCTGAAATATAAGATCCAGTGTAAAGGCAAACCCAGTCAAGAAATTCCAGGAAACCATGGGACCTATGTTTCTTTGGGCCTGGCTTACTTCACTGAATATGATTTTTTCCAAGTCTTTCCATTTCCTAACAAATGGGGCAATGCCATTCTTTCTGATGGAGGCATAGAATTCCATTGTGTACTGAGTCAAGCAGAAAAGGTCAGATAAGGTGATGTTAGGGAAATGAACCCTAAGATATGTATTCAAATGTTTTTTTTTTCTTTTATGCGATTGTTTCTATCACATTTATAAGATTATTTCTTTGTTGCTGTATATGTCCCTCCCCTACAGTTTAACCTCTGCTTACACTGTATTTGATGTCGGTATAATTTGTGGAGGGGAAGGGGAAAAACAACTCGTTTAAACAGGGATACACGTGGACCCATTACAACCATGAGATGTACAAGTCATTATGTCAAAAACGAACTTTACAACTTTGGTGCGGGGGAGGGGGAGGGGGAGAAGGGACGATTGGGTGGGGGGGCAAGGGGATGATGGGAAGGGATGGGAAGAGGAAACAAAGGAGGAGGCTACAATTCTTGATAAGAAATATACTCATTATCTTGCCCATGTAATTGTAACCCCTATCTACAGTATTTTCACAATAAAAAAAAGGGAAAAAAAGAAATTCCAGGAGACTGTTTTGTGTGTGGTAGCTACACTGGAGATAGGATTTTTTTTTGATTGAATGGAAATAAGAGTTTCATGGACTTTCTTGCTCAGGCTGCTTTCAAACTATGATAGGCAGATTTCAGGCTCGTGTATAAGGCCAGGCCTTGCATGAGTTCAAGCTCCAGGACCAACAAACACAAAAATAATGAAATAAATGAAGGGTAGAAGAAGAGAAGAAAGAGACAATACCAGAGATTTCAATGAACTAATCATTGGTGGCTCATATATGTGATTCTAGCTACTCAGGCTGAAATTTGAGGATATTGTTTAAAGCTCAGCTCAGTTATATGAGTTCATAGATCTCTCTCTCTGTATCTCTCTCTTTGTCTCTCTCTCTATCTCTCTCTGTCTCTCTCTCTCTCTCTCTGTTTGAATTTGCACTCTTTTCTTCAATGACCTACTTACTTTCAGATTTTTTGTGGTTAATTGGAGAAAAGAGTGTTTAGGACTTTCATCAATTTTCAGCTTCCCGAATCTGGCCTACCACTGTATGAGTCTCTTGTCTCCAATTAATTTCCCCCCAAAAGCCAAATGTTATGATTAGTACCATATATGCACTGAAATAGCATCTGAGCTTCAATTTCTACTCCTAGGACAAGCAAAAATGAAGAAAATAAAAACGTGAAAGCAAGCACATATTAAAGTTTTAAAATGACCCAAATGTTGCTGCTCATGTGTGTAATCCTTATTTACAAGAGGCTGACTTCTGAGGATTGCAATGTCAAATCAGCCTGGGCAGGAATGTGCTTGAGACTCATCTTCATCTACACAGCCCAAAACCTTGAGGTTGTAAAAGCATCAGCCTTGAGTGTAAAAGGTAAGATATAGGCCCCAGAGTTAGAGGTCAAGCCACAAGACCAATAAAATTTTCAAAGAAGAGAAGATGAAGAGAGGCTGAAATCTGAGGATCATGGTTCTAAGCCAGCCCATGCAAGAAAGTCCATGAGGCTTTCTCTGTGTGTGCATCAGTGTGCTGTCCTAAGGCTTGAACTTGTGCTGTTTTGTTCAAGGATAGAGCTCCACCACTCCCAGCTTTTCATTGATTAATGGGAGCTAAGATTCTCCTGTACTTTCCTGCCTTGGTTGGCTTTGAACCATGATCCTCAGATTTCAGAAAACTGATCCATGCTGGGTTTTGCATAAGACTCCTATTAGTACCAACAATTAAAAAAACTGGAGTTGAGCTGTGAGTCAAGTGGCACACTGGGCAATCACTTTCTAGGACAGCACTCAGGGCCTTATTTCAAGCACCAAGACAAAACAAGTATAGCCACAAGTTATATTTTGGCTCATGTGGTAAGCCACTAGTCTTGAAGAAAAAGCTCTGGTATTGTATCCAGGCCCTGATTTGTAGCCCCAGGACTAGCACATAAACAAAAATAACAAACAAGGAAAATTTTAAAAAGAAAAATTGGAAAAAGATAACATTAACAGTTTTAAATGTACAATCGGTTTGTGGTTCATGTGTATAATCAGAGCACTTCAGGAAGCTGAAATCTGAGGATCATGGTTTGAAACCAGACTATCCAGAAAAGTACAATAAAGTCTTATGTTCAATTAGCCACCAAAAGCTAGGAGTGGAGTTATGGTTGAGTTGTAAAACTTAATCCTTGAGTCAAAAAACTAATAAACATAAGGGCGCTGAGACTCTAGCCTGTAATCCTGGATATTCAGGGGTTTGAGATTTGAAAATCATGGTTCAAAACCAACCTGCAAAGGAAAGTTAATGAGAACTAATCTCCAAATAACCACCAGAAAACCTGAAGTGGCTCTGTGGCTGAAATGGTAGAGCATTCGCCTTAAGCTGAAGGCAGCACTCAGGCCGAGGGTTCAACTCCACCCTCCTTAAAAATAGGCAACAAACAGCAATGAGGCCCAGAGATCAGATCTACTGACCGCAATTAAAAAGCATTGAGGTTGAAGTCAATAAAGAGCTGAGTCAAAATATTAAAATGTCAGATGCTGGTTGTTCATGCCTGTAGATTCTAGCTACCCATGCCACAGTTAAAAGCCAGAACTAGCAAGAAAGTCCATGAGATTTGTGTATGTAATTACCAGTACTAGGGGTTGAACTTGCCCTGTTTTACTCAAGTCTAGAGTACTACAACCCCCAGCTTTTTGGATATTAATTGGAGATAAGAAACTGAGACTTCATCTGGGAAGTTGGCTCAGTGGTAGGTGCTAGCCTTGCATGTATGAGGACCTGGGTTTGAGTCCTCAGAACCACATAAGCAGGAAAAGATGAAAATGTTGCTGCAGCTCAGTTGATAGAGCACTAACCTTAAGCTAGAATGTTGATGGACAGCGCCAAAGCCTAGTTTTCAGGCCCATAACCAATGGCAAAATAATAATAAAAAAAACACTCAGACTTTGCTGCTCAGACTGGCTTCAAACCAAGATCCTCAGATTTCAGCCTCTTTAGTAGTGCTGGGGTTCGCATGAGACTCTTCAAAAAGAAAGAAGCTCGAAGTTGATCTGTGGCTCAATTGGCAGAACTAAGCACAATCTCTGAGACAGTGGGCAGTCCCTAGATGGAGAAAAAAAAACATAAAAAATTTCAAAAATAAATAATAAATTTTAATATAGAAAAAAATCATGTTTAATATGATACAAAGGAAAACTGTTTTTTTTTTTTTAAGTGCAGCAAACAAAAACGTACTACAAAGTTTCAAAATAACATACTGAGAGTAAGGGGAAAAGGAAAAATTTTTAAATTTATGTAAATATTAAATCCAAACTGACATGAACAAAACCTAATATGATCAGAACCTTATCTCTCACTTGTAATTTCTTACAAACAATTGTCCCTCCAGTTTCAGCACTAGCATGGGGATTTAGGAAGGACTTCTCTATGCAGCCTTGACTGAATAGGATCTTCCTTCTTTAGCCTCTTGAGTTAGAAATACAGGCTTTGCCCTTATTTTAATACACAAATTACACTTTAAAACTCAACATCAATATTCAAATAATGGATTATGTGTAAAAGCATGAATAAACATCCACCAGAGAAGCTCTGAGCAATACAATCATAACAGTAGATTACCTACCCCTTAAGGTAGGTAACAGAAGGAAGATTTATCACTTTTTTTGGAAGTGCAGGGGTCGGAACACAGGGCCTCATGCTTGCTAGGTATAAAATTCAGTGACATTAATTATATCCACACTACTTTTTAACCATTACCTCTGCTTGTGAACTTTCTTTTCAATACTGATGGAATCCACACAATGACCTGCACCAGAAACTTTTGTTTTGTTTTTGATCGGTCATGGGGCTTGACCTGTGGTTTGGGCACTGTCTCTGTGCTCTTCAGCTCAAGGCGAGTTCTCTACCACTTGAGCTACAGTGCCACTTCCGGTTTTCTAGTGTTTTATTGGAGATAATAGTTTCACATACTTTTCTGCCCTGGCTGGCTTTCAACTGTGATCCTCAGATCTCAGCCTCCTGGGTAGTTAGGATTACAGTTGTGAGCCACCGTCCCCCAGTCACAGAAACTTTTAATCTTCCCTTTTTCCATTACGAAATTGCTTAGTCAATATATTTCACATCAATAGATTATTCTGTGTCCATCCATGACAGACATATATTAATTGCAGCCTTTTGTGGATAAGTCAAAATTTATGCACACCTCACATTTTATAAACCTATTCATTTGGGCCCAAATTCAGCAGCTTGTTCTGAGAAGAATTGTAGCTATTTTGCTAGCCACCTCTATCCTCTGCCGTTTCCTACTCAAATTAGTCTTTGGTTTCAGTATGCTCAGAGGGTAGAGCCATAAGGGCTGGCTTTGAACCATGATCCTCAGATCTCGGTCTCCTAAATAGCTAGGATTACAGGTATGAGACACCTGCACCAGGCCATCATTTCTTCCTAGAACATTTCAGGGGGATGGAATAGCACTGTACCACATATATTCATTGGCAACTGCCCTAGGGTGAGCTGGATACTTAGACCAAATCCACTGACCTTGATACTGTCTTTGGTGTCCAAAAGGATATCGTTGGACTTAAGGTCTTCGTGTATGATTTTGCTTGGTGTAAGTAGTGAACAGCATTTACAACATGTGTGACAAGCCTCCTGGCTTCATCCTCATATAGGCAGCAGAATTTTCAGATCCACCCCAGGAGGTACCCCCTAGTGGCCAGTTCCATGATGAGATACACATACTCTTCCTTCTCCATTACCTGGTACAACCTGATGATATGTTTTTGCCATACCTTCTTAAAAATGTCCACCTCATTCTTTATCCAATGATGAGGACTCTCACTTCCAGAGTATTTTAAATGCCATGTCCTTGTCTGTGAGGAGGGAATGGGCCAACTTCCCTTTTCCATTGGTACCTGTGTTGAAGAGCTCTTTCTTCTGGTATTGTTTGATGATCTCCTCCTTCAAGGAGCTTGAGATTGATTCTTTCTGTACTTCCATCCTTCGCTACAAGGGCAGGTAGCAAGTCTACCTAAATAAATTAAATTAAATTAAGGAAAACCCAGAAAGAGTAAAAAGAAATACCAAAATGCAAATAACAGCCCGTCCCCACTACTAAAAAATCATTTAACTTTGATTCAGTCCAGCGAGTCATCAAGCAAGAGCTCCAAGCAATGTTAACTGACATAGGTTGGAGCACAGTGGCTTCCTATATATCCTTCATGACCTCACACAATGGAGCAATCACAACCAGGCATAGTGATGTCATAGAAGAAATGGACCAATCAGAGTTGGGGCCAGTGACGTCAGAGAAATAGTGGAACAATCACAGCCTGCCAGCATTGACACTCTAGCTCTTAGACCTCAAAGACTGTTGCCAAGGAATCCATGTGGCTTGAGGTTGCTCTGGTCATTCTCGTGGCATTTCTGAAACCACTAGTACAGTGGTCAAAATACTCTTATTTTCTAGAAGACTACTGAATCTTATAAATTGCTTTTCTGGAGACACTAGCTAATAGCCTCCATTCTTGATGGCCACTTTATCCAATGTCTTTTTCCAGCAATAGCACTGCACAAAGACCTCCGTTGTTCTCAAGGACAGCTGTGTCCTACAACTTCCTCCTGAGGGGGCAAGTTCCAGGGTGGCTTTGAGCCACCACCCTCACAATTCACCTTCCTGAGTAGTTAGGATTATAAACCTGAGCCATCGGTAGGTACTTAGCTCATCTCTTACATTTGGAGCAAGTATATTTGTTAGAAAGGTGGCTTTTAGATCTCTCCTTTTAACACTTTAAATTTGTTGCCCTTGCTGTCTAATAGTGAATCTAGTTTCTGATGAGAAATTTGTCTTAATATCATTGAAGATTACTTGTGTGTGATGAGTTGTGTCTTTGTGCTTTGGGAGCTTTTCTGTTTTTGTTTAATTAGAATGTGTCTTAATGTGGACCTGTGTAATTAAGTTAATTGACATTTTTGAGCTGATAGATTCCTGCATGGAAGGGTTCATGCTTTCAATCAAAATTGGAAGTTACTGGTTTTTATTCCTTCAAATACTATGTATTTGTATTTTTCCCTCTGTATACATATATATATATATATATATATTATACATTATATATTCACATTGTATATGTGAATATACATATATATGCCTACATGTTTATATTATATATACATTTATATACATATATAGTTTCACATAGCTTCCACTTTTGTGATTGTTTATGGTAGGAAGTTTACATTGATCCTAGCTACTCCATCAGAGTTAGAATTTGAAGTTTTCCTCTTTATTTCTTGATAAAAATATGCATTACTCATCAAGGATATTGAAATAGGTATTAAGCACAGATAGCCTCTCTCTCTCTCTCTCTCTCTCTCTCTCTCTCATTTCCTGCCTTGGTTAGGTCTCAGGGCATAGGGCCACTGCTTGTCTGGTTCTTCTAGTGTGCTGTGAAATTTTGCAGTGTCATATTCTGCTTCAAAGGCCACCATGCAGGCCTGCACTTGGAAGAGGATCTTCTCAAAGGCAGCCTGCATGGGTGCACCTGCTTGCCACTGTCTTGATGCCAGAGCCCCACAGCTACTTGGGGTGGCCTTAGCAGATGCCCCTTTCCCTGGACTGCTGACTGGTGACTGTACCAGCACAAGCACAGCCTCTTTTTATTACACATCAGAGGTCTGCGATGTAACCTGGGGGTGTTCCCTTGTTGGTGGCTATGCTTGGAGCAAGGGTGGGGGCTGCAGAAGCCTCACTGTGGCCTGACTTCTGGGGTACAATAAATGCCAAGGGTTTCTCTGGGCTCTTTACAGAACACATGGTCAGGTTCAGGAGGAGAAGCTGAGCTCAGGGGGCCCCTAAACCCAGGGTGGGCTTTAGAGCTGGGCATCACAGATTGATCTTTTTGAAGGGCTGCGGACAGCATCTGGAAGCTGTTGGACCTTTAGGAGGTCTGAGTACATCATGCGATTAGGTGTGGACCTCTGAGCTTCATCCATTGTTTGCAATAGGGCTGAGCCCCTCCCTCCCGTATTGTCCTGGTGCCCTCTGAGTGAGTGCTGGTTTCTAGCAGTGAGAAAAGTTTAATGTGTCTTTTATTCTCTGAGTCTCACTAGGAAGTTCTATTGTTGGCAGGGATGATTCTGTCATTGGGAGGTCTGTGTGTTCTCTGATTAAGGGAATCTACAGACCTCAGAGCACATCTTGGCTTTCTCTCTGAAAGGCCTAAGTGTTTAAGGCTTCAGATGCTTTATAGGTTTCCAGACATATCCAGGGCTTTTTCTTTTTGATCATTCAATGACAGCTTTAATTTTCTCCCTTAGTCATGGTCTATTGACCGCTTTGACTCTGGCATAAATGAGGGAACACTGGCAGGGCTGTTGTGTTGCTAAGGAAAGCAGACAGGGCTGCCTTGTTGCTGAGAAAAAGCAGGCTGGCCTGTCTTGTTACATAGTTTCATTTTATTCCCTGATGTTGGTAAATAAAACCTCCAGGTTGGACTTCAGGAGCTGCCCATGATCATTTTTCAATTCCTTTTCCCTGCTCCTACCATACTGCCTTTCTATTTAAATTCATTTTTACTTTTAATTTTTGTCAGAAACAAAGAGGCAATTAAAAATCTATATGTAATGTTAATTTTTATTCTTGAATTACTAAAATACATGAAGAACATGTCAAAGGAGCATAAAACGGCAGGTGGCGTGAGCTTGATCACTGTCCCTCTACTCTGTCTCTCTTGCTCTACACTGGGGTGACCACTGCGACTAGTTAGTTATGTATCCCTGCATCTAAACCACATGTGCAGAAAGAACAGGCTATTAAAAAGAGACTTTCCCACAGCTATGCAAGTCCCTCAAACTGCTGTCTTAGTAGGAGGCCAAATTTCCATTCAGACTATGGAGATTCAAACGTCTACACTCAGGTTTACAGACCTGAGCCAAGTCTGTGCTGGAACCAGGACTGAAGGTGGTAACTTATTGTTCACTAAGGGAGAAGTCTGCAATAGCTAGAAATCTGCCCTTTGCCTTTCCCACTAAGTCACAGTATCAGGTATGAGGATCAAGTAGTTACACAGGCCTTTTAGAGGTTACTAGACTTTGGGTTTTAACATTTGTAATTCCAAGTTTCTCTTCAGATCAAATATTGGGCCTGCACAACAGCAACCCATGAGAAAGTGATGTTCAGAACTTGTGTAAGTGTCTCAGAGTCTTTGAATTTGTTTTTACTGAATTGTCTCTCTTTTTTTTTTTTTTTTTACAATCCACACCAATGGCCAAATAGGGTGTAGAAATACAAGGCCACTTCCACCAAACCAGATTGTTGGTGTTCAAGACCTAACTTGAGTCCACTCCATTTGATGCAATACTGTTCAAAGGAACATTCATTCAGTGAGGAGTAAAACATTGTACATCTGTCAGAGATACATGTTAACAGATATCCTTGACTTTTAACGTTATAGGTGGTATTTGAGCCAGATGCTGGTGGCATATACCTGTAATCCTGGCTACTCAGCATTCTAGTTTGAAGCCACCCAGGTCCAGAATGTCTGTGAGACTTTTATCTCCAATTAACCACCAATAAGCCCGAAGTAGAGTTGTGGTTCAAGTGGTAGAGCAATAGTCTTGTACACAAAAGTGCAGGAACAGCACCCAGGCCTTCAGTTCAAGTGCCAGGGCTAGCAAACACCTACCAAAAATGTGGTATTTGCAACCAAAGAATAAATTTTAATTTGATCTCTTTTTAGCCAATTTAATGTTTGAGCTCTTGATCTGAAAGCCTCTTGGTCACTCTATTCCTGGAGAATAACAATTATTCAAGTGGAAAAGAAGGATCTACAATGATTCTCCATTAGAGATGCTGATGTTTGAAAGACTATGCGAAAAAAATTCTTCAGTCTCTAAAAGAGTATTGCACTCACAGTGGAACCTCTGAATTTGTTAATTGATGGTCAGTATATAGGCTTGAACTCAGAACCTCAAGGCTAGCACTCTACCACTTGAGACACATCTCCACCTCTAGTCTTTTTGGAAATCAATTGGAGTAAGAGTCCTATGAATTTTCCTCAGATCTCAGATCTCAGCCTCCTGATTAGCTAGGATTACAGGCTTGAACCTGTGATGGCTAATTGAAATTTAGTGGTACCTACTACCAGAGATGGTAGTTAAGACATTTACATCCACCACAAAAGTCCAAGTTAATTTCAGCTTTGGTTTCTCCAACACACTTAAGAGAAAGATCAGTAGAGATCTATCATTAAACCTTAATAGTAGAATTCAAATGCTCTTGGCTTATTTTTTAAAATTGTGAGAATACCACACAATGGAGTTACAAATACATGGGCAAGATCTTGGTTTATTTTGAGTCCTGCTAAATCCCAGATTTGCAGGGACAAATCCCAAAATACAAGTGTTAGGAGGTCAGAGACAGGAGAGTTCCATGAAATTGCATTAAAATTAATATTAGCATTAATATCATTTGTTTAACTAACAATCTAACAAGTACACTTAATATTTTTTCCACGACTTTTCATTTCCTAACAAATGGAGCAATGTCATTATTTTTGATGGAGGCATAGAATTCCATTGTGTATATATACCACATTTTTTGATCCATTCATCTACTGAGAGGCATCAGCGTTGGTTCCATATCTTACTTATGGTAAATAATGCTGCAATAATAAACATAGTCGTGCTGCCAGCTTTAGTGTGGTCTTGTTTGTGATCATTTGGGTAAATGCCCAATAGTGGGATTGCAGGGAAATAGGGGAGCTCTATGTGGAGTATTTTGAGGAACCTCCATATTGCTTTCCAAAGTGGCTGAACAAGTTTACACTCCCACCAACAATGTAGTAATGTTCACTTCTCTCTGCATCCCCACAAGCATCTTTTGTTATTAGAGTTCTTTGTTATTGCCATTCTAACTGTGGTGAGATTGTATCTCTATGGTTTGATTTGCATTTCTTTCATGGCTACAGAGGTTGAGCATTTCTTCATGTGTCTATTGGCAATCTTTCTTTCCTCTTCAGAGAAGTTTCTCTGTAAGTATTTAGCACACTTATTTATTGGGCAGTTGTTTCTTTGGAGACTTGTTATTGGGGGATTTAATTTTTTGAGTTCCAGGTATATTTTAGATATGAGACCCTTGTCGGTTGTATGGCTAGTGAAGAACTTATCCCAATCTGTGGGCTTTCTATTGATCTTGCTAGCTATGTGCATGGCCATGCAGTAGCTCTGCAATTTTGTTCAATCCCATTTATTCAACCTTTCTTTGATTGTTGTGTTTCAGGGTCTCTATTAAGAAAATTTCAGCCTGTTCCAAGGAGACCTAGGGTTTCTCCTATTCCATCCTGTAATGTTTTCAGATTGTCTGCTTTGACTCTGAGGTCTTTAATCCATTTGGAGTTGATTCTGGTGCAGAATGATGTATAAGAATCTAGCTTTCATTTTCTACAAGTAGTCAACCAATTTTGCCAGCACCATTTACTGAAGAGGCTGTCTTTATTCCATTCTATTTTTGAGCTCCTTTATCGAAGGTTAGTTGGCTATAGGTCTGTGTGTTCATTTCTGGGTTTTCAATTCTGTTCCATTGGTCCTGAGGTCTGTTCTTATGCAGATACAATGCCGTTTTGATTACTATGGCTTTGTAGTAGAGCTTAAAATTTGGTATTGATATTCCTCCAGCCCTGTTCTTTATGTTGAGGATTGTTTTTGCTATTCGGGGTCTTTTACTGTACCATATGTATTTTTGGATTGCCTCTTCTAATTCCTTGAAGAATGAGGTTGGAATATTGATCGGTATTGCAATGAATTTGGAGATAGCCTTCGGAACTATTGCCATTTTCACGATGTTAATCTTTCAAATCCAGGAGTATGGGAGTTTTTGCCACTTTCTAAGTTCTGTTTTGATTTCCTTTTTCATGTTGCCAAAGTTTTCTTCATAGATGTCCTTCACTTCTTTGGTTAAGTTAATTCCTAGGTATTTTATTTTTTGTGGGGCTATTAGAAATGGAGCTGCTTTCCTAATTTCAGCCACACTTTTTTCATTGTTGACATACAGAAAAGCCATTGATTTTGAGGATTAATTTTATACCCTGCTACTTTGCCAAAGTTTTGAATCAGCTTGAGTAATTTGGGAGTGGGGTCTGTGGGATTCTTTAAACACAAGATCATGTCATCTGCAAAGAGGGAGAGTTTTATTTCTTCTTTCCCTATTTGGATCCCCTTTATGTTTGCATCCAGTCTTATTTGTAGCTAGGCATTCTAATACTAGATTGATGAAAATTGGAGAGAGTATACGTCCTTGTCTCGTTCCTGAGTTAAGAGGAAATAGCTTTAGTTTTTCACCATTAACTGTAATGTTGGCTGTAGCTTTTTCATATACAGCCTTTATTGTATTGAGGAATGTTCCATGGATTCCTAATTTTTCCAAAACCTTCATCATAATGGGGTGTTGGATCTTGTCAAATGCTTTTTCTGCATCTATTGATATAACCATGTGGTTCTTATCCCTACTCTTGTTGATGTGATGAATTATAATAGTTGATTTGCGTATATTGAACCAGCTTTGCATCCCTGAAATGAATCCTATTTGATCTTGGTATATGATTTTTTGGATGAATTGTTGAAGTCGATTGGCCAAAATTTTGTTGAGAAGTTTCTCATGAATGTTCATCCAAGAAATGGGTCTATTGTTCTCTTTCTTTGATAAGACCCTGCCTGGTTTTGGGATGAGGGTTATGATGGCTTCATAGAATGAGTTCCATAGTGAACTTTCTCTTTCAATTTCATTGAAAAGTTGGAGGGGTATTAATGTGAGCTCTGCTTTGAAGACCTTGTTGAATTCCGCTGTGAAACCATCTGGACCTGGGCTTTTCTTAGATGAGAGATCTCTTATTACTCTTTATATTTCAGTGCTTGATTTGGGCCTGTTAATGTGATTTAACTCATCTTGGTTTAATTTTGGCATGTCAGTATTTGCTAGGAATAGGTCCATTTCTGCCAAGTTCTCAATCTTATTAGCAAAAATTTTGAGAAGTATTTCCTTATAATGTTTGAATCTTGGTTGTTTCTCTGGTGATGTTTCCATTCTCATCTCTGAGTTCATTTATTTGGGTATGTTCTTTTCTTTTTCTCTTAAGACTGGCTAAGGGTCTGTCAAATTTGTTATTTTTTTCGAATTACTAACTCTTTGTTTTGTTGATTCTTTATATGGCTTTTTTGACTTCTAATTAATTTAATTCTGATTTAATTTTAATTATTTCTTTCTGTCCATTGGGTTGGGGTTTATCCTGCTGCTCTTTTTCAAGGAGGCTCAGATGTCTCATTAAATTGTTGGTTTCAGATCTCTCCAATATGTTGGTGTAGGAACTCTGAGCTATAAACACGCCTCTGAGTACTACCTTTGCTGTCCCAGAGGAGTTGGTAATTTGTGTGCTTATTTTTGTTGAATATCATGAACATTTGAATTTCATTTCTCATATCTTCCATGATGCACTCGTGATTCAGCAGTGTGTTGTTCAGCCTCCATGTGTTACAGGACTTTCTTTAGTGGCTTTTGGTGTGGAGTCTTACTTTTAATCCCTTGTGGTCTGAGAGAATGCAAGGTATAAGTTCAATGTTTCTGATTTTGGACAAGTTTGTTTTGTGGCCTGAAATCTGGTCTATTTTGGAAAATGTTCCATATGCTGTTGAAAAAAACGTGTATTCTGATGCAGCTGGGTGAAATCTTCGGTAGATGTCTGTTAAATCGAGTTGATCTATGCAGTTGTTTAGATATGCAGGTCCTTTGTTGAGTTTTTGCCATGTTGATATCTCTAGTGGGGATAGTGGGGTGTTAAAGTCCCAAACAATTAATGTATTTGGATGTATGTTGGATTTGAGGGAAAGTTGGATTTCTTGGATAAATTTGGGTGCTCCGTTTGGTGAATAGATATTTAGAATTGTAATATCCTCCTGAAGGAGTGATACATTAATTATTATGTAGCAAACTTCTTTAACTCTTCTCACTAATTTTAAATTGAATTCTATTTTATCTGATATTAGGATTGCAACTCCTGCCTGTTTATGGGGGACGTTTGCTTGGTAGATTTTGTTCCAGCCTTTAACATTGAAAATGTGTTTGTTTTTATGGGCAAGATGTGACTCATGAAGGCAGCAGATAGAAGGTTCTTGCTTTTTAATCCAACTAGACAGTCTATGTCTCTTAATTGGAGAGTTAAGTCCATGAATGTTGAGAGATAGAACTGAGAAATATTTGGGAGTTTCTGCCATGTTATCCACCTTCTCTGGGGCTGTGGCAACTGGGTTCTTTCTATGGTTCTTGGATTCTCATTTGGCTGCAGTTTCTTGGCCTTTTCGTGTTCTTGTTGGTTTTCTATATGTAGGACATCTTTAAGAATCTTTTGTCGGGCTCGTTTGGTGGAGATATATTGTTTCATTTTTTCTTTGCTATGGAAGGTTTTTATTTGACCTTCGTTTATGAAGGAGAGTTTAGCTGAGTACAGTTTTCTTGGTTGATTGTTGTTTGTCTTTACGGCATGGCATACATCATTCCAGGCTCTTCTTGCTTTGATTGTCACTGCTGAGAATTCTGAGGTTGTTCTAACTGTTTTCCCTTTATAGGTGATTGATCTTTTCTCCTTGACAGTTTTAAGGTTCTTTTCCTTGGTCTGAATTGATCCTGTGAAGATTATAATGTGATGCTATTTTGTCCTGTTCTGGTCAGGTCTATTTAGAGTTCTAAAAGCTTCTTGTATCTGAATAGCCCTATCTTTTTGCATGTTTGGAAGTTCTCTGCTAGGATCCTGTTAAACAAATTTCCTAGACCATTAACTTCTGTTTCTAGGTGCTCCTCTACACCCATTATCCTCAGATTAGGCTTTCTGATGGTGTCTTCCAAATGTTGAATAGATCTATCATATTTCTTGGACTTTTCTTGGATGGTTGTGTGTTCTTTCTCCATAATATCTAGGCTATCTCAATGCCTAAGACTTCGTAAGTACATAGTAGATATCATTGAATTCTGGCACTCTCTACTACTACACATTTATTGGCATACTACCACCTGCCTATCCATGTATGGCTATTATGGCCACCTCTAGGGTTGATCTCAGAGCCTGCCAAGAATTTCATCCTCGAGTAAGAAGCCAAGTGTGACACCTCTTTTCCTTTTCTGGGAGAGTGCTGGGTGTGAGGCATGATGGAGAACAAGTCTACAAATCTAGATGCAATTTGATAGTATGTAAACAATGTCATATATGTTTAGGTGTCCTCACAGTCAGTAAAATAAACGGTAAATAAATGAATAAAACAACAAATACAATGAATAAACACACCAAATATGATATAGACTGAACATGTATATGGAAGCTCAATCCTATCTTTAAAATATATATAAGGAGTATGACTGGGGAATTAATTCAGGCTTAGGGAACATGCCTGAATTTCTGGTCTTCAAACATAGTGAGCTTCCCCTTCCCCCAAAGTGCAACATAGTTACCCAGTCCCTAAGTTCAAATTCCAGGCCTTGAAGATAAAAAAATCACACATTCCAAGCCAAGGAGTTTCATTAGCATTTTAAATATTTTTTTAAAGTTCACTTTGACTTTATTTGAAACATTTTGAAATATTTTTTTTATTTTATTTTTATTTTATTTTGACCATCTGCCATGAAGAGTGAGAATGAAAATGAGGATATCATTGCTCCCTAGAAGTTTGGTACAGTTGATGTTATTTCTTATTTTTTCTATTTTTTTATTTGTCTGTCGTGGGGCTAGAACTCTGAGCTTGGGTGCTATCCATGTGCTCAACGCAAACGCTCAAGCACTTGAGCCACAGCACCACTTCCAGTTTTCTAGAGGTTTATTTGAGATAAGAGTCTCACAGACTTTCCTCCCTGGCTGGCCTTGAGTCACCTTCCTCAAATCTCAGCCTCCTGAGTAGCCAGGATTATAGGCATGAGCCACCCGTGCCAGGCAGTTGATGTTATTTCTATTTAGAGTTATTTTTATAATTATAAAATGTCTGCAATTTTGTCCTGTGAGTTTTCCTCAGTGCCTACCACGAAATAGACTAGAGGAGTCCTCAGAGCACCAAAGGTTGAGTTTCTGAATAAACTCTCACTTCTGTGAAGACAGTAGGTCCTTGTAAGCATTTTGGGAATAAACTAGATTCTAAAATGAAAAACAAAAACATTGGTACTAAGATGTAGCTCAGTTGTGGAATAGTTGCCTAAAGATCATAAGACCCTGGAAGAAAAGGTTCCTAAGGCTCAGAATGTTAGAATTTTGTATGAACAAACTTCTTTCTTTTTTTTTTGACGGTGGTGGGTTTGAACTCTGGGATTGGGCATTATCCTTGCGCTCTTCAGCTCTTTGCGAGCACTCTACAGCTTGAGCCACATCGCCACTTCCGGTTTTCTACCGGTTTTCTACTGCTTCCGGTTTTCTCCCGGGGCTTGCCCTGAATGCCATCCTCAGCTCTCAGCCTCCTGAGTAACTAGGATTATAGGTGTGAGCCACTGATGCCTGGTACATGAATAAACATTTTAAGATTGATTCTAAAGAAAGAAACCTCGAACGTACTTTTTGTACAAATAATTTATAATGCCATGATTAAGGCACTAATTCAGAAGTATTTTTTCATTGGCTGGTTTCTTAGTTTATTTATATATATATATATATGTATATATATATATATATACACATTATTAATTTATATATACACATATTATTTAAAACATAGCTTTGAAGTGTACCTAAGAACATATGGGCTCATGTAAAATTATACAAATGCACAAGCTTGATCTTTTTTTCAGTTTGTTGGTACCATAAATTAGATGGGATTTGTGTACTGTTGTTTTGTTCTCTGTTTTTGGAGGATTTCTCTCCCCTTTATCCCCCTACCCCCGTCTCCACACACTTGAACTCAGCTTTCTCTTTCTTGGCTTGTTTGTTCGTAGCTGATTTTCTACCACTTCAGCCATACCTGTAGACTGGCTTTTTGCCAGTTAATTGGAGATGATATCTCTCAGACTTTGCTGCCTGGGTTGGCTTTGAAACTTCATCTTCCAGTTCTCACCTCCTGAGTTGCTGGGATTACAGATGTACGAAACTGGGGTGCCTAGGGATAAATTAATTTGGTTGATGTAGTCTTTCTGTTTTTCTAAGCATGGGATGATCTACTATATAATTTCAATGAATGTCCTGGGTCTGAAGTAAGATATATAATACATATGCAAATCTGCATATTTCTCATAAGATGTAATCAAATTAATACATGTTATAAGTGTAATAATAGTCAATAAAATAATGAATGAATAATACAAAAAATAAAATAAATACACACAAAGCAAATTGCAATAAACATAAGTATGTAGATATTAATCATTATTTCAAATGTGGATGAATATTACATTAACAGGGCTGGGGATTGAATTCAGGCTTAGGGAACAGGCCTGAATTGCTTGTCTTCAAAGAGGGTGAGTTTCCCCATCCCCCCAGGGAACTAGAGTTACTCAGACTCTGAGTTCCATTGCCAGGCCTGGCAGAAAAAAAAGGGCATGAATTCCAAGCCAGGGAGCTTCATTAGTATTGTATGTATGTATATATGTATGTATGTATGTATGTATGGGACTTGAACTCTGGCCTTGGGAGCTGTCCTTGAGCTCTTCAGCTCAAGGCTAGTGCTATAATGTTTGAGCCACAGCACCACTTCTGGTTTTCTAGTGGTTTATTGGAGATAAGTGTCTCACAGACTTTCCTGCCCTGGCTGGCTCTGAACCGTGATGTTCAGATCTCAGCGTCCTGAGTAGCTAAGATTACAGGCGTGAACCATAGCCCATGCCAGGCTATTTTTAATATTTTTAATTATTTATTTATTTATTTATTATTATTATTATTATTATCCCAGCACTGGGCTTGAACTCATATCGTGACAACTCTGCCTCAGCTAACATCAACCTAGGCTTGCATGGTGCAGCCTCTGGACCCACAGCCTATCCTGGGATACTTGGCCTCGGGGCTGACAGGAAAACAAAATGAAAACAGCACCAATAAAAAAAAAGCCAGGACCCACTTACAGATGGCAGTTTCTTGGTTTTCCTTGCTTGCATGGTGACCATCCCGGGTCCAAATAACACTGCTGCAACCTGTAGGTCACCTGGCATTGCTGAAGGCTGACAGGCTGTCAACGAAGCCATAGGCCAACCTGGAAACGTAGGCCCTGAGTTTGAATCTCAATCTTGCTACATACAAAGGGTTGGAGAGCCTAAGAAACTATTGTTTGTCCATAGGAACGCCAGAGAAATATGATCAATGTCATGGTAGGAGGAGTAGTTCATCAATCAGTCTAGTATAAATTTAGACCCAATAATCACAGAACATAGATTGATTTTAATTCATAGTTTATTATGCATTAACAGAATACTATTCATTAAATGGAGTCCTCACTAAAGACCAGAGAATCTGTACGAATATAGTATATGTCATTTAATTCCACATAGACATCACTGGTAGCATCAAAATATCTAAATATATATTTATCTGTGTACCAGATAAATATATAAATATCTGTTATATATACCAGAAAGAAAGGTACTGCTATTTTGGCCAAACCTGTGGCTCCATCCTAGGTCCTGGGATCCACTTGGCAGCTGAATGGGCTAGAGGCTGCCATGCTGACACTCACCCATTCATGAATTGGGACTTCTAGGCCCTCAGTTCAGGTACCAGCATTGCCAAATATTTCATCTTGGAGTAAGATTCCAAGCGAGACACCTGTTTTCCATTTCTGTGCATGTGCTGGGTGTCAGTAATGATGTACATAATATGTATGCAAAGCTACATGCTACAGAATAGATTGGAATAAATGTAATAAATGATATAGGTGCACTCACAGTCCATAAAATAAATGTTAATTCAATCAATCAATAATAATATAAAATGAATCACTCCAACAAACATGATACAGACTGAATATATAGATGTAAATATAAATCACATATTTAAAATGTCTATAAATGATACATTTTTCCGGCTGGTGCTTGAATTCAGGCATAGGGAAGAGTTGAGAAGTTCATGCATGATTCACATAGGAAATGATAGGCAAGACCTCTGGCACAACAATTACTTTTAATTAAGACTTCACGAAATGTGACAATAATAATTACATTCAGGAAATCGAGTCATTGGAAAGATCCAAGAATTGGTAGTCACATGGTAGATAGGATTCCAACACAGCTTGCCACATCTTCTCTATACAAATAGGTATTTATTGGCATACTAGCTTCAGCTTATGAATGGATGAATATGGTGCACAAACCCCAGCCCGCAGCTCAATCTCAGGTCCTTGGTAGGGCTTAGAACCTTAGTAGCTCAAAAGCTGTTGTGCTCATATGGACCCATTAGAAAGTTGCGCCTGCTAGGCCCAGAATTCAACTCCCAGCAATGCCAAAAGGTTCATCCTGATGTGAGAAACTAATCCTTACAGCTGTTTTCCTGTCTTATGAAAGTCCTGGGCCTCATCGAGGATGGAGAATGCTATATAAGTAACTTTATAGCCAGGGGAATAGGTTGTCATCCATGGCAACACAGATATACCTGTCACCATACTCAATAAAATACACAATACATCCATGAATAAGACTCAAAATTAAATAATAACTACATTGAAAGCAAGATGCATACCACACCTGTATGTAAATAGAGATCCTATGTTTAAAAAAGGTAAGCTTGTTATTTTGTTCACTGCTGGAACTTCAAATCAGGCCCTGGACCAGGCCTGACATTCTAGTCTTCAGGGATGATGAGGTTTCCCTACCCCCACAGTGCAACAGGGTTACCCAGATCTGGGTTCAAATACCAGGCCTGACAAAAGATTCATCCTGATGTTAGAAGCCAGTCTTTACATGTTTTTCTCTCCTATGGAAGTCCTTGGTCTCAGCTAGGATGGAGAATGAATGCATAGGCAACCTTATAACAATGGGAACAGGGCATCATCCATGTCAGCAGAGTTATACCTGTCACCATACTCAGTAAAATACACAATACCTCCATGTATTAGCCACAAAATAAGGAGAAGGAGTGCGCAGAACGCAAGATGCTATCCACACATTTATGTCAATACATATCCTATTTTTCAATTATGAATTTATGCCTATCTTGGCCCTCACTGGGGCACAACCTCAAGTCCTGAGAATGACTTAGCTCCTTAGTTGCTCACAGGCCGGTGTCCTCACCTTGACTCTTTTGCCAATTGGGTCTGCTAGGCTCTCAGTTCAAATCCCAACACTGCCAAAACATGAATCTTGATATGAGAAGCCCATTGATCCACCTGTTTTCCTGTCCCGATAATGTCCTGAGTCTCAGCTAGGATGGAGAAGGGGTAGGAAACTCTATAGAAATGGGCATAGTTTGCCATCCAAGTCAGCACAGTTATATCTGTCATCATATGCAATAAAATACAAAATGCATCTCTGACTTAGACACACAATAAAAAGAACAACTACACTGAAAACATGATGCATTCCACACATGTATGTAAATAGAGGTCCTATGTGTAACATAGGTGGGCATAAGATTTTTGCCTGAGCTGGGGCTTCAATTCAGGCCCTGGGACCAGGCCTGACTTTTTAGTCTTCAACGATAGTGAGCTTCTCCTTCCCCCACAGTGCAAAAGAGTTACCTAGACCTGATTTCACATCCCAGCTCTGGCAGTAAAATGGCGCGAATTCTGAGCTAGGGTACTTCATTCATAATTTTTCAATTTTTTAATATTTTTTGCCAGACCTGGGGCTTGAACTCAAGTTGTGGCAAATCTGCCTCAGGTCCGATCATCCTAGGCTGCAGCCTCTGGACCCACAGCCCATCCTCAGATCCTAGGACCCCAGGGTTTGTAGGAAAAAATAAAAAGCCGGAGGAGAAAAAAGTGGTGGGAAGTTCCAACTGGCGTTTTTAGGTTTATTTTCATTTGAATGTTGACCATGGTAACACCGAACCCAGTGGACTGCAGATTAAAGGTGACCTGGTGTGGCTGAAGGCCTGCTGGCTGTCGGGGGAGCCACAGGATGACCGGGCAATGGAGGCCCTGAGGTCGAATCCTGGTCAGCCATCCTACATTGAGGGAATGGCAGGAGTTCCTGAGATACTCAATTCCGGACCTAAGAAGAGCCGTGAAATACGATCAATCTCTTCCTTGAATGAGTAGTTCCTAAGGATTCGAGTAGGAAATGATAGTCAAGACTCATGGGGTATCGATTATTTTTAGTGAAGAGTTGATGAAGTGTGACCATAATCATCACAGTCATTAAATGGAGGCATTGGAAAAGATCCAAGAATCACAGCTCTCCATCTCTCCTACTCTATACAGATATGTACTTATTTGCTTATTACCTTCAGCTTATGAATGGATGACTATTGTGCTCCCCCTGCCTTACCGCTGGGACTCGATCTCAGGTCCTGGGAACAGCCTAGCTCCTTAGTGGCTGACAGGCTGGTGTGCTTATGTGGACCCATTCGCTTATTGGGCCTGCTGGGTGCTGAGTTCAGATCCCAGCAGTGCCAAAATATTCATCCTGTCAGAAGCCAGACGTTGCACCTGTTTTCCTGTGTGAGTCCTGGGTTTCAGCTAGGATGGAGAATGCATGGACCACCCTGTGGCCATGGGAAAAGGTTGTCATCCATGTCAGCCCAGTTACTATCCCATGTTTCAATGATGCATTGAGGACTCTTGTGGCCTCCCTGGGGCTTGATCTCAGCTCCTGGGAACAGCTCAGCTCCTTAGTGGCTCACAGGCTGGTTTGCTCATGAGGACCCATTGGGCAGTTGGGCCTCCTAGGCCCCGAATTTGAATCACAGAACTTCCAAAAATTCACCCTGATGTGAGAAACCATTCGTTGCACCTGTTCTTCTGTGCTGTGCAAGTTCTGGGTCGCAGCTAGGATGGAAAATGCATAGGCAACTCTATACTCATGGGAATAGCTTGTCATCCAGGTCACCACAGTTATATCTGTCATCCTATGCTCAAGAAAATACACAATATATCAATGAGTAAGATACCACATATAGACAATAACTACACTGAACCCAAGATGCTGCCCACCCATGTATGGAAATAGAGATCCTCTGTTTAAATTCTGAATTTATGACTACTATAGCGTCCACCGGGGCTTGATCTCAGGTTCCAGGAAAGACCTAGATGCTTAGTGGCTCACGTGCTGGTGTGCTCACCATGACTCATCCACCACTTGAGCCTGCTAGGCCTTGAGTTCAAATCCTAGTACTACCAAAAGATTCATCTTGATATGAGAAGACAATGGTTGCACCAGTTTTATTATGCTGTGAAATTCCTGGGTCTCAGCTAGAATGGAGTATGCTATGTAGGCAACTCTGTACTCATGGGAATTGTTTGCCAGCAATGTCAGCATAGTTATAACTGTTATCACACTCAGTAAAATACATATTGCATCCTTGAATAAGACACGAAATCAAGAGAATGAGTACACTGAACGCAAGATGCCGCCCACCCATGTATGGAAATATAGCTCCTGTCTTTAAATTATGATTTCATGTGTATATTGACCCTAACGTGGCACAAGCTCAGGTCCTGTGAATGGCCTAGCAACTTAGTGGCTCACAGGCTGGTGTGCTCACCTTGATCCATGCCCCAATTCTGCCTGCTAAGCTCTGATTTCAAACCCCAGCACAGCCAAAAGATACATCATGATGTGAGAAACCAATGGATCCTCATGATTTCCTGTCTTGTGAAGGTCCTGGGCCTCATCGAGGATGGAGAATGCTATATAGGCAACTCTATAGCCATGGGAAAAGGTTGTCATCCACGGCAGCACAGATATACCTGTCACCATACTCAATAAAATACACAATACATCCATGAATAAGACTCAAAATTAAAAAAATAACTACATTGAAAGCAAGATGCATACCACACCTGTATGTAAATAGAGAACCTATGTTTAAAAAAGGTAAGCTTGTTATTTTGTCCACTGCTGGAATTTCAAATCAGGCCCTGGACCAGGCCTGACATTCTAGTCTTCAGGGATGATGCTCTTCCCCTCCCCCCACAGTGCAACGGGGTTACCCAGACCTGAGTTCAAATCCCAGGCCTGACAAAATATTCATCCTGATGTCAGAAGCCAGTCATTGCGCCTGATTTCCTCTAATGTGGAAGTCCTGGGTCTCAGCTAGGATGGAGATTGGATGCATAGGCAACCTTATAACCATGGGAACAGGTCGTCATCCATGTCAGTACAGTTATATCTGTCACCATACTCAGTAAAGTTCACAATACCATCATGAATTTGACATAAATTAAGGAGAAGAAATGCACCAAATGTAAGATGCTGCCCACACATATATGTCAATATAGATCCTATGTTTCAAGTATGAATTTATGCCTATCCTGGCCATCCCTGGGGCTCATTGTCAGCTCCTAGGAATGGCCTAGCTCCTCAGTTGTTCACATGCTGGTGTCCTCACCTTGACTCTTTCAACAATTGGGCCTGCTAGGCTATCAGTTCAAATCCCAACATTGCCAAAGTCTCAAGGACTTTCCTGCCTGGCTGGTTTTGAACTATGATCCTCATATTTCAGCCTCCTGAGTAGCTAAGATTATAAGCTTGAGACCCCAGCACCTGGCTCTATGTCTCATTTTAGATGTTCAAGAAATGGAGTACATGATTAAGACCTGCCAGGAAAGTCCACATGACTATCTATGTGAAGTACCTGTCACAAATTAGTAAGAACTTTTTATATGAGTTCAAAACCTAACCCAGAGCTGATTGGAAGTAATGGAAACTCTTTAGGGATGGAAATTATGGAGTTCATTGAGTGCCAAAACATGCTTCTCTATATTGAACCTGATGAGATGCATGGTGCATATAGGCCTGCTCTGTCTCCCGTAGTTGAACAATCCCTGAGATACTTGGAGCATTTTGATCAAAATGATGAGTAGCAATATTTTGAATGTGGTATAAAAAAGGAGAATTTTTTTCAGTCATAGACAATATTTTTTAGACATAGTTGGGCTTATGTGGGTCAGCTTTCCTATAACCATGATGAATATAGGAAAGACTATGGTAAGTGTCCTCTCTTTGCCCAAGAAATACTTAAGGGACAGAGGAAAACATCCAAATGCCTTGAATAAGGAAAAACATTCTATATAAGAAGTACAGTCACTACTCATCAGATAATATTCACAAGAGAGAATCCTTTTCAGGTAATGAATGTGAAAAACCTATCAGTAGGGTAATTCACCTTATAAAATTCCAGAGCAAATATGCAGAGGAGAACTCCAATGAGTATATAAAATGAAAAAAATTATATCTCTCGGAAGTCAGACCTCACTTTCCCACCTCAAATGGCCACAGAAGACAAGCCTTATGAATATGAGGATTGGAGAGTTTCCACCCAGAAGTCAACTTTCAGCATGTATCAGAGAACTCATACAAAAGAGAGAACTTGAGGTTCTGGGAAGATGGCAGAGGAGAAGCTGGAGTCTAAGTAAGCTCTCACATAGAAAGCAGCTTTAGAGTTCCAGTGAACTGACCTAAGCCAGAGAATTACACTAAGTGTGCCATCACAGGACAGAGAGTTAGGCCAGAGAGGGAAACCCAGGCAAGGAGACACTTCTGAGCACTTGCCAGCAGCCGCCGCGGCAGCTGTGGCGGCGGCGGGCAAGCGCAGGAGCCATACCTGAGCAACAGAGAGTCCGGGACAAAGGAGCCAGATGCAGCAGGCGAGCAGATTCTACTCAACACAAGCAAGAACCGACAAGGAGCAGACATCTTCATCCTGCAGTTTGCAGACCAGAGACAACCCAGGAACCAAGACTCAGTGTGAGTAGAAGCCTGACGTCCTCACTCCTTCTCAGGGAGCAGAGGAGGGAAGGCAACCCCTCCACCCCCCAAGCACCAGAGATCTCCATCTTGGATACCGACAAAGCTCGGAGGAGCTGCTAGCTCCAACTCAGGCCTTGGAATAAAATGAGTCATTTAACAGGTCACAAGAACTTAACGGCAGCGTGACCTGCCAGACTCAGCTTCACCCAGGGAAATGTCACCCAGCTCGGGCGCCAGCCCTAGGAGCGGGTTTCTTCACTGGGTAATCAGAGCCAGAGGCTGCCCCTTCCTCTAGCAGCCTTGACAATCAATTGAAAATCAGTAAACAGAAACCCTGAGAATGGTTCCAGGCTGGGCTCTGTGAGGTTTTCACAAATTAGCCCTGGAAAAGCTACTGTCTGTTGAAAGGCCTCAACTCTACCCAGAACCTAGTCTGATCACTGCATCCCCCTCTTTTGTGATACTGAAAGCAGATCTGCCTCCCAATGAACTAGCTTGGGAGGAGGATCGCCAAATCCTGGGTAAAACAGAGCATTTTTCTGGCTGTTCGAACAAACCAACCAAGCCACAGGACCACAAACAGACCAGAGACTCCAACAAGAGGCTGGTTACGGACACAAGGGAGATACAGGATTTTTCCCATTCCTCCGAAAAAAATCAAAGTTTTTTTTTCTCTTCTACTTCTTGTTCTTTTTTTTATTTTTTATTTTTGATACCATATATAATTTTTTTTATTCTTTTCTAAAACTTTTTTTAATCTTTAATTTTTGCCTTTTTTGAAAAAAAATTGTTTTCCAGAAAATTTTTTTTCTTCTTAAAATTTTTATTTTATGGATACGTGAGTGTGCATTTTTCTTTCTTTTTTGGTTTTCTTTCTCTTTTTTTTCTTTTTTTAATTATCTTTTTGTTTTTTGTTTAGCTCTACTGAACTTCTCATCTTTTTCTTCTTCCTTTCTCATCCTCTTCACCTTCTCCTATCTTTCGTTCTTCTTTACGTGACTTAATTATTGTCCTGCACATCCTCAGATAAACCCGTTGTTCACTATTAGACCCTATCCCCCATTGTGTACACACTTAATCCACAAATTTATTACTCAAGTCAAAACCTCTAAGACTTAATTTCCTTAATAGCAGTACTACCTCTTCATACCGATATAATATTTTAAGCATTTATATTTTTAAGTTTTTCACATCTCCTGTATATCCCTCCCCTTCTCTCAATGAATTCACGGTCTTATCTAAATAGATTGTTATCGAATCTACATAATTTTATTAATTTTTACCTTTCTACCTTTTCTGGTCTCTTTTCTTTTCCCGTTCTGTTTCTTCTTTTTTTCTCTCTCTCTCCTTTCATTCTACCCAACCTATTTCCTGCTTTGAGATTAGGACTTAGTTAACTCTCCCTGAGCCTCCCCACATCAATCTATTCCTATTTTTTTACCCACAACTCTCCCTAAACCTAATAATTTCTGGTCTTCCAAATTCTTCTTTGCGGTTCGTAGCCCATTAACGTATATTTGTTTGATGTTGAATAGATGTATCTGTTGAACTAGATTGTATCTGTAGACTATTGACTGTGCAAATTCAGACTTGGGTTGATGCTTGCCTTAAGATAGTGTTCTAGCACAAAACTGGTGCTATTTTCATCTAAAATGGGCAGAGTAAGCCGGAAAAACACAAGAAAAATGGCAAATCCGGGTATCTCAAATCCCAATCCCGATAAGCAGGGGACAGAACCGATAATGAATAATCCAGATGAGAATTCCCAAATAGCTCTACAAACACTGCTGGCAAACATGATAAATCAAAAGATTGAAAACATACAAAGGTCTCTGTATGAGCATGATAGGGAGAGAGAAGAGGCAATCCAAAAGTTTATACAGGACTATCATAAGCGAGAGGAAGTTACTCAAAAACTGATACAGGATTTGCGTGAGCAGCTTGAGAATACTCAAAGAGAAAGGCAGGAATGGCATAAACAGGCTGAGAACACTCAAAGAGAACTACAGGAATCCTATGAACGGGAGGAAGCTAATCAAAGAGTAATACAGAAATTGAGAGAGCAGGAAGAGATCAACAAAGATCAATAAAGGCATTCATGGAATCCATTAACAAAGAGCTGAAGGAAGTCAGGGAGACCACAAAGGGAATGCTGAATGGAACCCAACAGAAGGAATGGGAGTCCAAGGAAACCATAACCAATCAATTAAGTGATCTGAGAATAAACAATGAACATCAAATTAAGGAAGTAAAGAAGTTCATACAAGATCTTAAACAAAGTTTCAAGAAAGAATTTGAAGCCATCTAAGCTGACCAATTAGAAGGATAAGAGGTAAAAAACAAAGTATAAGTCTTGACAGCAGATTAGACCATGCAGAAGCTCAAATCTCAGGAATTGAAGACAGCCTAGCTATTATAGAGAAAGGATATACAACCATCCAAGACAAGTCCAAGAAATATGATAGATCTATACATCACTTGGAAGACACCATCAGAAGGCCTAATCTAAGGATAATGGGTCTAGAGGAGCACCTAGAAACAAAAGTTAATGGCCTAGGAAATTTGTTTAACAGGATCCTAGCAGAGAACTTCCCAAACATACAAAAAGATAGGCCTATTCAGATACAAGAAGCTTCTAGAACTCCAAACAGACCAGACCAAAATAGGACATCCCACCATCACATTAAAATCCACATAGGATAAACTGAGACCAAGGAAAAGATCCTTAAAGCTGTCTAGGAGAAAAGATTCCTATAAAGGGAAATCAATTAAAATCACCTCAGATTTTTCAGCAGAGACAATCAAATGAAGAAGAGCCTGGAATGGTGAATGCCATTCCCTAAAAGCAAACAACTATCAACGAAGAATACTGTACCCAGCTAAACTCTCCTTCATAACTGAAGACCAAATAAAAACCTTCCATAGCAAAGAAAAATTGAAACAATACATCTCCACCAAACCAGGCCTACAAAAGATTCTTAAAGATGTCCTACACATAGAAAACCAACAAGACCACAATAAAGGCCAAGAAACTGCACCCAAACTGATAATCCAAGAACCATAGGAAGAACGCAGTTTTTGCAGCCCCCAAGAAGGTGGATAACATGGCAGGAACTCCCAAATAACTCTCAGTCCTTTCTCTTAACGTTAACAGACAGAAATCCCCAATTAAGAGACATAGACTGTCTAGTTGGATTAAAAAACAAGACCCTTCTATCTGCTGCCTTCAGAAGTCACATCTTGCCCGTAAAAACAAAAACATTTTCAATGTTAAAGGTTGGAACAAAATCTACCAAGCAAACGGCCCCCATAAACAGGTGGGAGTTGCAAACCTAATATCAGATAAAATAGACTAAAAATTCGTGAAAAGAGATAAAGAAGGTCACTACATACTAATTAAAGGATCTCTCCTTCAGGAGGATATTACAATTCTAAATATATACTTTCCAAACAATGGAGCACCCTATTTTATCCAAGAGACACTACTTTCCCTCAAATCCCATATAAATCCAAAGACATCAATTGTTAGGGATTTTAACACACCACTCTCCCCACTAGATAGATCAACTAGGCAAAAACTCAACAGAGAAAGCGCAGATATGAACAGCTGCATAGATCAACTAGATTTAACAGATATCTACCGAATATTTCACCCAGCAGCATCAGAATACACGTTTTTCTCAGCAACACATGGAACATTTTCTAAAATAGACTACATTTTAGGCTGCAAAGCAAACTTTTCCAAATTCAGAAACTATGAATTTATACCTTGCCTTCTCTCTGACCACAAGGGAATAAAATTAGAACTCAACACCAAAAGCCACCAAAGAAAGTCCGGTATCACATGGAGGCTGAACAACACACTGCTGAATCACTAGTGGGTCATGGAAGAGATTAGAAAGGAAATTCAAATGTTCATGCTTTTCAACAAAAATGAACACACAAATTACCAGCTGCTCTGGGACACAGCAAAAGCAGTACTCAGAGGCAAGTTTATAGCTTTGAGCTCCTACATCAACAAATTGGACAGATCTGAAACCAACAATTTAATGACACATCTAAACCTCCTTGAAAAAGAGCAGCAAGATAAACCCCAATCCAGGAGAGGGAAAGAAATAATTAAAATTAAATCAAAATTAAATGAATTAGAATCCAAAAAAACTATAGAAAGAATCAACAAAACAAAGAGTTGGTTCTTCAAAAAATTAAAATTGACAGACCCTTAGCAAATCTTATCAGAAAAAGAAGAGAACACACCCAAATAAATAAACTCAGAGATGAGAATGGAAATATCACCAGAGAAACAACCAAGATCCAGAACATTTTAAGGGAATACTTCTCAAAACTTTATGCTAATAAGTTTGAGAACTTAGCAGATATTGACCTTTTCCTAGCAAATATTGACATGACAAAAGTAAACCAAGATGAGTTAAACCAGCTTAAGTGGCCCATATCAAGCATTGAAATAGACACAGCAATAAGAGGCCTTCCAGCTAAGAAAAGTCCAGGACCAGATGGTTTTACAGCGGAATTCCACAAGGCCTTCAAAGCAGAGCTCACACCAATACTCCTGCAACTCTTCAATGAAATTGAAAGAGAAAGTTCACTACTGAACACATTCTATGAAGCCATCATAACCCTCTTCCCAAAAGCAGGCAGGGACTTGTCAAAGAAAGAGAACTATAGACCCATTTCTTTGATGAACATTGAAGCAAAACTTCTCAAAAAAATTGTGGCCAACCAACTTCAACAATTCATCCAAAAAATCATACACCATGATCAAACAGGATTCATTTCAGGGATGCAAAGCTGGTTCAATATACGCAAATCAATTAATATTATTCATCTCATCAACAGGAACAAGAATAAGAACCACATGGTTCTCTCAACAGATGCAGAAAAATCATTCGACAAGATCCAACACCGTTTATGATGATGGTTTTGGAAAAATTAGGAATCCATGGAACATTTCTCAATACAATAAAGGCTGTATATGACAAACTTACAGCCAACATTATACTTAATGGTGAAAAACTAAATGGGGCAAAAAGTAAAGCCATTTCCTCTTAACTCAGGAACAAGACAAGGATGTCCACTCTCTCCACTCCTCTTCAATCTAGTATTAGAATACCTAGCTACAGCAATAAGACAAGATGCAGTAATAAAGGGGATCCAAATAGGGAAAGAAGAAATAAAACTCTCCCTCTTTGCACACGACATGATCTTGTATTTAAAGAATCCCATAGACTCCACTCCCAAATTACTCAAGCTGATCCAAAACTTTGGCACATTAGCAGGGTTTAAAATTAACCCCCCAAAATCAGTGGCTTTTCTGTATGCCAAAAATGAGAAAAGTGTGGCTGAAATTAGGAAAGCAACTCCATTTGTAATAGCCCCACAAAAAATAAAATACCTAGGAATTAACTTAACCAAAGAAGTGAAGGAACTCTATGATGAAAATTTTAAAATCTTGAAAAAGGAAATCAACATAGAACTTAAAATATGGCAAAACCTCCCATGCTCCTGGATTGGAAAGATTAATATTGTGAAAATGGCAATACTTCCCAAGGCTATCTACAAATTCAACACAATACCTATCAAAATTCCAACCTCATTCTTCAAGGAAATAGAAGAGGCAATCCAAAAATTCATATGGAACAATAAAAGACCCCGAATAGCATAAACGCTCCTAAACGGAAAGAACACTGCTGGAGGAATATCAACACCAAATTTCAAACTCTACTATAAAGCCATAGTAATCAAAACAGCTTGGTATTGGCATAAGAACAGACCTCAGGACCAATTTAATAGAATTGAAATCCCAGAAATGAACCTACACACCTACAGCCATCTAATCTTCGATAAGGGTGCTAAAACAATAGAATGGAAGAAAGACAGCCTATTCAGTAAATGCTGCAGGCAAAATTGGTTAACTACTTGTAGAAAAGTAAAGCTAGATCCTTATATATCACCCTGCCCCAGAATCAACTCCAAATAGATCAAAGACCCCGAAGTCAAAGCAGACACTCTGATAATATTGCAGGATGGAATAGGAGAAACCCTAGGTCTCCTTGGCTCAGGCCGAAATTTTCTGAATAGAGACCCGGAAACACAACAAATCAAAGAAAGGTTGGACAAATGGGATTGCATAAAGTTGAAGAGCTTCTGCATGGCAAAGGACATAGCTAACAAGATCAATAGAAAGCCCACGGATTGGGAGAAGATCTTTACTAGCCATACAACAGACAAGGGTCTCATATCTAAAATATACTTGGAACTCAAAAAATTAAATCCCCCAACAACAAATCCTCAAAGAAACAACTGCCCAATAAATAAGTGGGCGAAAGACTTAAAGAGAAACTTCTCTGAATAAGAAAGAAGGATGGCCAATAGAAACATGAAGAAATGCTCAACATCCGTAGCCATAAAAGAAATGCAAATCAAAACAACATTGGGATACCACCTCACTCCAGTTAGAATGGCAAAAATCAAGAATTCTAACAACAACAGATGCTGGATGGGATGTGGACAGAAGGGAACCTTACTTCATTGTTGGTGGGAATGTAAACTTGTTCAACCACTTTGGAAAGCAGTATGGATGTTCCTCAAAAGAGTTCACATAGAGCTCCCGTATGACCCATCAGTCCCACTTTTGGGCATTTACCCAAATGTTTACAAACAAGACCACACTAAAGCTACCAGCACAACTATGTTTATTCCAGCATTATTTACCATAGCTAAGATCTGCAACCAACCCAGATGCCCCTCAGTTGATGAATGGATCAAGAAAATGTGGTATATGTACACAATGGAATTGTATGCCTCCATCAGAAAGAATGACATCGCCCCATTTGTTAGGAAATGGAAAAACTTGGGAAAAATTACATTAAGTCAAGTAAGCCAGGCCCAAAGAAACATAGGTCCCATGATTTCCCTTATTTGCAATATCTGGTATATGTATGAGTCAAGCAGAAAAGGTCAGATAATGTGTTGTTAGGAAAATGAACCCTTAGATATGTATTTTAATGGTTTTTTCATGCATGTGTTTCTAACGCATTTATAAGATTATCTCTTTGTTGCTTTGTATGTCCCTCCCCACAATATAACCCCTGCTTCACTATATTTGATGTCAGTGTAACTTGTGGAGGAGATGGGGAAAAACAAGTCATTTAAGGATACAGGTGGACCTGTTGCAACAATGAGAAGTACAAGTTGTCATGTCCAAAACGAGCTTTACAACATCGGTGCGGGGGGGGGGGGCGGTTGGAGGAGAAGGATTGGGATTGGGGTGTAGGAAGGAGGCTGGGAAGGGTAAACAAAGGAGGAGGCTGAAATGCTTGGTAAGAAATATACGCATTATCCTGCCCATGTAATTGTAACCCCTCTGTACAGTATGTTCACATATAAAATTAAATTAAATTAAAAAAAAAAACAAAAGAGAGAACTTATGAATGCAACAAATGTGGCATGTCTTTCTGGCTAAAGTCATACCTCACTTTGCATCAGATAATACATAAAGGAGAAAAACTTTATGAATGTAACAAATCTGGATAATCTTTCACCAGAAGGCACTACTTACTGTCCATCAGAGAAGACACACAGGGGAGAAATCCTATGATTTTAACAGGTGTGGAGAATCCTTTACCAAGAAGGCAGTCCTTACCGATCATAAGAGAAGACGCACAGGAGAAAGACCTTATGATTATATCAGGTATGTAAAGTCTTTCATCCAAAAGACAGACCTTCACATCCATCAGAGAATCCACACTGTAGAGACACCTTATTAATGTATCGAGTATGTAACGTCCTTCACCTGGAAGGAAGCTGTTACTAATCATCAGAGAAAAAACACAGGAGAGACATCTTATATATGTATCAAGGTTGCAACTTTTTTCACTTGGAAGGCAACTTTTACTGATCATCAGAAAAGACACACGTAAGAAAAACCTTATGAATGTTTCTCACCCAGAAGGCACACATTACACTCTATCAGAGAACACACAGGAGAAAAAGTTTATGAATATTAAAAATATGTAACGTCTGTCACCCAGATGGCACCACTTACTGTCCATCAGAGATGACACACTGGACAGAAACCTTATGATTGTATCGTGTGGAAATTCTTTCACTAAAAGGTACACCATAACAAACATCAGAGAACACATACAGGATAGAAACCATATGAATGTGTCCAGTGTGGAAAATGTTTCACCCATAAGGCAAACCTTACTTAACAAAAACAGAAGACACACAGGAGAGAAACCTTATGAATGTGTCCTGTGTGGAAAATCTTTTACTGCGAAGGCAGACCTTAACATCCATCAAAAACACACACACAGGAAAGAAAGCTTCTGAATGTATTAAGTGTGGAAAGTGTTTACCCGGAAGCAGAACTTACTGATCATCAGAGAAGACACACAGGAGAGAAATTTTGAATGTAACAGGTGTGAAATATCCTTCAACCAGAGTCCAGACCTCAGTAAGCATAATGGAATTCACACAGGTGAGAAATTTTAGGAGTGTAATAAATGTGGAAAGTCTTTCACCTGGAAGAAAACTCAGTTTGCATCAGAGCAGCAACACAGGAGAGAAGTCTCATGAATGCAGCAACTTCACAGCCTTTTACCCAGAAGGCTCAGCTGAGCGTTCTTCACTGAACATTCAAATGAGAGAAATTCTATGAATGCAGCAAATGTGTTTTTTTTAAAAAAATTCATCCCTCTGTTTGCATCAGAAATACACAGGAGAAAACACCTTCACGTTAATTTATAGAACACAGACAGGAGAGAAACCTGATGAACTTTACCAGTTTGTAGAGACTTTCATCTGGGAGGCATACCTCATTGTTGATCAGAGAACTGACATATAGGAGAAACGAAATATAATGAATGGAACAAATGTTCAATGACATTTAATCTGAAGTCAGTCCTCAGTGAAATTGAGTAAATCCACGACAGAAACTGTAAATACAACAAATATAGAAACACATCAGCAAAAAGTTATATCTCAACAGGTATCAAAGACTTGGACACACGACAGAATCTCCGTAAAAGTAAGCATTAGAGGAAGTCTATCAACTGGATGTCAACCTTCAGCAAGCATTGGAACATTAACACAGAAAAGAAACCCAATGTGGGAAAATTGTTGTCACAGATCTCCGTAATTTATAAAGAGAAATCCTTCATTGCAGAGGTAACCTAGGTGTAATGGGAAATCTTTCTTTACTCTTAAGCATTCACTGAACCAAGAATTCTTATCCTTTCATTGTTTTGAGTAGGATATATATACTTGAATATTATTCAAAGGATTTGGACACAACTGATGAGCATTAATACTTTCAGGCATGCAGAGTGATTAAAAGCATAAAGTTGTTGACTTGTGTCTCTATAATAAGCAATGACTTCTCATGTTAATTTTATAAACTCTTCTCAGAAATAAGAGTTCCAGCCCTTTGAGACTGGAGTCAGATGATCACCAAGTACTTTGGGGAACAATAGATGTTAAAAGACTGCCCTGAGTTAAGCCCAGGACATGAGAGCAAAGATTTCTCCACTGCTCCCCTAAAGTCTCCACATTATGTGTGGTCCATTCCTTATAACACAGATGACACTTCTTCCAGTTCAGTTTTTGAATGGAAGATCTTGTTTATTACAAAATGTGCACGAGCCTAAAATCTGTCTGGACACCATTTATCCCTAGATCATTCATATAACATTCAAAGAACATGGAAGGACAGATATTTGGGAACACTTTTCTTTGTGTGCGGACATAAATCTTACAATTTAAACTCAGAGTCTAGGAACTGCCCTTAAACATTTTTGCTTAAGGCTATTACTCTACCACTTGAGCCATAGATCCACTTTGGGTTTCTTTGGATGGTGAATAAAAAGAAGAGAATTCTGCATTTGGTTATGGATGAGTAACACCAAAATTATTTCAGTGCTCAATTAATCACTGGAGATGAGCCACTTGTAATTGACTCACTCTTTAACTTATTCTGCTGTTCTGTTGAGTGAGTTATAGTAAAACATCAGTATGGATGATGGTAAGAGCCTGATTTTTCTCACTCTTCTGGAGGATGAAAGTGGAGTTGTTAGGAAGATGAGTATCTCTCTATCACCACTGCTGTCCCTTAATCTCACTCTCTTCCGTAACTTATCAAATCACTATTAAAAATAGTTTTGGTAAAAATTCTGATAGCAATGTAAAAATTAGAAACTTGGCAAAAGAGAAGCTTGTTAGATGATGGTTGCAAAAATCCAAGGTTTGAGAGAGACATAGATAGAGGTAGGACTCTGCTAGATGTTTAGTAAGGTAAAATTCAATTAAAAAGTGATCCTCATCACTTTCTATTGCGTAGATAAGTACATACAGCAATTTGATACATTATTATATTTCATGTTTTCTTGATTCATTGATTTTCTATCTAACACCTGGAACACATATATTTATTGATTTATTTGCAGTCATTTGCAATCTCATGAAAGACCGTGGAAGGTAGTCCATTTAGTGAAATAACCACGCAGAGAAAGACATTGAACAATCTCAACAAAAATGGAAACTGTCAAAAATAGAACGAATTTCCTAATGAAATTGAGAGATGGAGTCATGGAGAGATTGGTCCATTTCTACTTGATTCTCTGTTCAAGATTTTGGTATTATTCATCTGTTGGTCAAACTGTCCCAAGTAAGACAGTGCTTTTGAAGGGTTTCCAGTGTGGTATGCACTTACATATCACGGAGGAGTTATGTGGTCAAATGCCTTCATTTGGAGAGTTCACATAGAAAGAACAGACCAGACAGAGAGAATGGTGACAGAAATCACAAGATTGCAGCCTATCATCTTTGATTTGAATTGAACATGGAATCTGCAATGTACTCTGTGCCAAAGATCCATGATAGACTGTGGAAATGTTACCCCTGTCTATGTTATTCACATTGGATAAACCGGGGAAAGACAGGTGAACCTTAACTGTTCTTCCTTTATGTTGTTATGTAATTTGGAACTCATATATAATGTCTATGTTTTCCTATGCAACCTCTTTACAACTGTCAATAGTATTAATAATGCTTCAGTTATCATGAATTCAGTTATCCTGAATGTGCCTATATCTATTTAGGATCTATTTACATTCCTTGTTTCCTTACTTCTTTCCATTCCTCCTTCCTTCCTGTCTCTATGTATATCAGGAATTGGATTGCTAGATAATAAGTTAGTTATGCTTTTAATTTTTAGAGTGCTTTTCATACTGTTTCCCAAGGCAATTGCACTATTTTATATTTCTACTAGCAGCGAACAAAGGTCCCATTATTTTGTTGGTGATGGGGCTTGAACTCTGGGCCTGGGTGCTGTCCCTCATTTCTTTAGCTGAAAGCTAGTGCTCTACCACTTTAGCCATATTGGCACTTCTGATGTTTTGGTGGTTTATTGGAGATAAGAATTTTACAGGCTTTCCTGCCCAGGCTTGATTTGCTCCATGATCAGACCTCAGCCTCCTGAGTAGCTAGGATTACAGGCAAAAGCCACCAGTGCCCAGCATCCAGCATCCTTTTTTTATTTTTATGGTAGGCACACTAAGGAGTCATTGACATTTTACTTACATTTCCCTACTGCTTAGTAATATTGAGCATATTTTCATACATTTGTGAGCCACATACAAAGATTTATGTATCTTCTTTGTAAGAACGGTGAATTCGTGTTTTTCTCATTGTGTGTTCAACTTAGTCTGCCATAACAAAATAGTATACAGTGAGTTAATTAAATAAAAATTTATTTCTCATAGTTCCGAAAGCTTGAAAGCTCAAACCAGTATGCTAGTGTAACTGGGTTCTGATGAAGGATCTATTTAGGTTTGTAGATGGCCTATATCTCATTGTGTATCTACATGAAATCTTGGTATGTTCATGTCTGGGAAAGGAAGAACAGTTGAGATGGAAAGGATCATTCTTTTCTTTTTCTGTGAAAGTTAAATCCATCTGGGGCCTCACCTCCATGATGTCATCTTACCCTAATTACCTACCAAAGGTTCTATCTCCAAATAATATTTTGAGGATTGGGAATTAATCTTATAATTTTGGAAGAATGAAATGCAATCCATAGTGCCCATTTTTAAGTTTATCAATATCATCATCATCATCGTCGTCATCGTCAGTCCTGACAGTTGCCTTGAGTGTTTCTCTGACCTCTTCAACTCAAGGTGAGCACTCTACCACTTGAACCACAGCACCACTTCCTATTTTCTGGTGCTTAATTGGAAATAAGAGTCTCACAAACTTACTTGCCCAGGTTGGCTTTCAGTTCTATTTGAGGTTTTATACTTTTCATTATAGAAGTCTTTTACTTCATTAGTTAAGCACAATCTTAAGCTAATTTTTGAGACTATTGTGATTATTCTGATTTCTTTTCCAGACTGTTCATTGTTGGCAGACAAGCTAATGATTTTTGCATGTTAATCATATATTCTGGCACATTTCCTATAGCATTTATAAGATCTAGAATTTTTCTGTGGAAATTTTTAGGATCTTTTAAATACAGGATCATGTTATCTGTGAACAAGCATAATTTAAATGTTTTCTTCCCTTTTGACCTATTTATTTCTTTCTCTTTGCTTATTTCTGTGGCTTGATTGCATTCAATATGGGAAAAAGGTGAAAAAATAGACATTTGTGTCATTCCTGCTATTAGCAGAAATGATTTAATTTTTCACATATACCCATAATCCTATCGAGATATATACCCAGTATCACTAGTTTCTTCAAGGCTTTTATGATAAAAGAATGCTGACTTTAACTGGGCATTGGTGGCTCACACCTGTAATCTTGACTTCTCAGTAGGCTGAGCTCTGAGGATCACAGTTCAAAGCCAGCCCAGGCAGGAAAGTCCGTGAAGCTCTTATCTCCAATAAACGACCAGAAAACTGGAAGTAGTGCTGTGCCTCAATGATTGAATGCTTGCTTTGAGCTGAAGAGCTGAGGGATAGCATCCAGGCCCACAGGTCAAACCCCACAACTGACCAAATAAAAAAAGAATGTTTACTTTTGTCAAAGGCTTTTTCTGCATCCAGAGAAATGACTGTGTGATTTTTGTCCTTGATCTGCTTACGTGCTGCATTGTGCTTAAAGATTTATGTGTGTTATACAATCCTTCATCATTGAAATGAAACTAAGTTGACCATGCTGTATGCTATTTAACTAAATAATCTTTCCCTCTTGTTCCTAATTTGCTTAGTGTTTCTTGTCACCAAATGCCAATTAAATTATAACAGATAGCTTATGAACACAGAGTGAAGCAAAGATGGGTTTTTTCTAGGTTTGAAGAAATTTAAGAAAAAATATAAGAACAAGCCTTAATGATAACTCAGAAAACATTTTCCTAAAATAGTCTTTTCTCTCTGGCTGAGATTTGCTCTCAAAAATGAGAATCCACAGTTTGGAGATATTTTGTAACCAAAATCCCGATTCCTCATCACTTTTAGTCAAACCTTCTTGGGTGACCTTCAGAACTGAACAGAGTAAGCGTCAGAAGATAAATGTCTCCCAAATTCTATTGATGAGCAAACTTTCTTCATGGTTCCAAGTAAGAGAAGAAGCCCTAGAATCATCTGCTTCCTTTTCCTGATCTCTTCTGTTCTTATCATATTCATTCTAAGATTCAATTCATATCCACAATAATCACTACCACTTATTTTATTTTCACAATATTTTAGACTTTATTTTAAATGTCCCATGAACAAATATATTTGAATATTACAACAACATAATGAGGCAAATAGTAAACTATAATCACTTACGTGATGAGAAAACTGAAACCTCAAAATGTATTGTGTCTGAGATAACACCTAGTGGTTGTGAAGTCTACCAACACATTTTCTCTAAAGGCACTTACAAGTTCATAAATACTTAAACAGCATTATAAAGTCTTATCTATCTTAGCCATACACCTTCACACCATTCGCTGAATGATTGTTCCAATCTCTGTTCCAACCTCTCTTCATTTTGTTTTAGCAAACTGATAGATGCACCAATAATTCCAAACTATTTGTAAGTTTTAAGGAAAGTTTACTGACACCCAGAAAATTCCTTCTATTGAAAAAGGACGCTTCTGTTAAGAAGCAGCCCCCAGCCCTAAGGAGTTTCAAATTTGATGGCTTAGAAGTGACAACTAAAAAAAGTGACTTAATATTTCACATAGATACATATCCTTCTGAGGCTAATTTCAAATCTCAATTCTGTGAGGAAGAGGAGGATTGGTCCCCTCTTCTGAGCTTTAGTTAGCTGATCCTGGAATTTTCCATAGTTGTTTGTTTAGCTGTAGCCTTTACATGTGAGTCTTTTGAATGGTTGGACAATAACTGATCTTTCTTCAGATGTCTGCGGTCTCAACTGAACCCCCCTCAATATTTTCAGGATAAACAATAAGTTATAATCAATATATGAAATAATTAATCAGTTTTGAAATTTAAGTAAAAGTAACAGGCTCGAGAAATACTGAAGTTAACATCTTCAAATTCAATTTCAACTAATTTATTTCAACTAGAGATGTCACAGAAAGTAAATTTATATCAGAGCTCAAAAACAAATGATTAGGGGCTTGGAATGTAGCTTAATGGTTGCATGGTTGCATGAAGCCCTCAGTTTGATTCCTTAGTACCACATAAACAGGAAAAGCAAGCTGAAAATGGTGCTGTGGCTCAAGTGGTAAAGTGCTAGCCTCAAGCCAAAGATGCTCAGGGAAAGGGCCCAGGCCGTGGGCTGGAAAAAAAAAAGCAGAAAGAAATGCTTAGTCCCATTGATGCTGTATTTTAATACTTTACAAGATTCTTATGGTGAAATTTTTTTGGTGCTGGGCCTGAGACTTACAATCAGGACCTAATCACTGTTCCAGATCCTTCCTTTTGTGCTAGCAAGGATAGCACTCAACAACTTGAACCACAATACCACTCCTGGCTTTTATAGTGGTTAAGTGGATGTGAGTCTTACTACTGCTTGGGCTGGCTTCCAACCTTAATCCTCAGATCTCAGCCTACTGAATAGCTAGGATTACAATCACGAATCACTATAGTCTGCCTGATGAACATTTTCTTTTTTTACCATATCACATTTTTTTACCTTATCACCTCAAAAACAGACATGTATACCAATTTATACAATTATTAGATGGTACATACTTTTTCAGGCAAAATTACATAGAAAAAAGTCAAACTAATTTCAAAGTCATCTGTTATACCTAGTTGCAATTTGAATGTACTTAATTGTCCATATAGATTTCTGCCAATAATTTCTTCCTATTCTCACTGCTCTGTCATATCTTTTTCCAGCCAAGTTTTCTAATTCTCCACTTTCCCCGTGTTCTCTTTCATTAAATGCCTCCATTAGACATATCTTCTTCCAAGCTTCATTTCCTTCATTCACAGACCTTGTTTGCTCTTCGGTTTGTATTCTCAAGTGCTCTCCCTCCCTCAGTCTAACTTATATGGATTTGAGAGAAAACTGATAGGAGATGAAAGCCTTAGGAAATAGATTCTAATTCTATATGTGACTTTCATTGAAGGGAATGCCCAAGACAACCTTAGGTAAGGAACCTAGATTGAAGAAGTTCTCAGGAATTATAAATTTCTCAAAGTCAAGTGTATTAGAAGAGGTCCAGAAACCAGTGCTCCCTCCTGGAGAAGCAAATACACAAGGACAATACTGCAAACAAAAATTGGGTAAGAGAAAATAACTTGGGAAATTTACTAATTTTGGAAATTCTAGCAAGGTTGATGAGGGTAATCTGACTATGTGAGGTGGACTTTGGAAAGTTCAAACATAGGCTGAGCTAAGCTGTGGAACTAGTAATTAGGTTTCCAATGAGCAGCACATAAGAATTTGACAATGAAGTTACACACTTGGGTTATTATCCACATGGAGGCACTTAGGCCATGACACATTTTACAATCTCCCTGAACTTCTGAATATTAATCTGAAGAACATGGATAAAGATGCACAGACTGCACTGGGAATGTGGCTTGTTGTAGCATATGTGTCTTGTATGAATGAAGCCCTTGGTTCTATTCCTTAGAACCACATGAACAGAAAAGGCCAGAGGAGGCAATGTGGCTCAAGTTGTTGAGTGCTAGCCTTGAGCAAAAGAAGCACAGGGACAGTGTCCAGGCCATGAGTTCAAGCCCCATGACTGGCAAGAAAAATGTGTACAGCCTGCATGTCGTCTGAAAACGATAAGTAAAAGGTAAAATAACAGATACACGCAAAGTGTCTAATAAATCTGTTACCACACATTTTCAATCCTGTATGTCCAGGTCTTTGCTCAATACTTAACATATCCTCAACAAATATTCTGAATGAATAAATTCATCAATGACCACTTTATAAGAAATTTAATGAAGTAGAAATTAAACCTGAAAATGGGAATGGCCAAAACTTAAAATTGAATTAGAAACCTGTAGTTAGTGTTAAAGTGAAGTCTTTGTATCTCTGAGTCAAAGGTTAATGGGGGACCAGAGTATGTGAGAAGAATAGATGATAATTTGGTAGTAAGAGATTTTACTTTTCTGAAGAAATAGGGACAAACATTGTTGATCCCCAACTTAACTAACCATTGATTTTCAACATGGACATAGGAAAAAGGAGGTAAAAATGAGCATATACAGCCTACAGGAAAGAAAGAGTTATGCTTATGGAGATATCCGTAAACCCCAGGAGGATGATTACCTGTGTAAGTAACCCTCTGTGCTTGTTCAAACAGAAGGCAAATGTGCTTTTATAATAATTCATCAGTCATTTGGCCCCCAATTACTGGTTTACTCTAGTAACTTCACATGAAGAATTAAGTGACAATGATATGCATTCTGTGCTCTTTCTCATGATTGTTAAATCTGAGAATGTACATATTTCTTTAATTTTTTTGGGTCCGGTCATGGGGCCTGAACTCTGGGCCTAGCGCTCTACCACTTGAGCCACAGCGCCACTTCCAGCTTTTTTCTTTTTTCTTATGTGATGCTGAGGAATCAAACTCAGGGCCTCTGGCATGCAAGGCATGCGCTCTACCACTGAGCCACCTTCCCAGCCCCCGAATGTACATATTTCTTTACTAATTTTTGCTGCTCTTGCCTCAGATTGTGAGCAGTGTCAGAACTTCTTCATCAACAGCTACACTGTTCATGGGCCACCTACATTTGTAAGAGACAATGTGGTGGACAAGGGGCATTATGACCATTCAGTCCTCAGTCTGCCCACTGGGCTGAGAATTCGTCAGTACAGTATTCCTGATGCTGGGCTTAGAGTATGGAATGAGGAATCTGATCTTCCATTGGGTTTGCACTTTAGCCCCTATGAGGGCTTGATCATAGAAAATGAAGATGCAGACAATAGGTACTCCTGGATGGTAAGAAATGCCCTCCCTTTCCCCCCTTTCTCTAACTCCATGTGTCCCCCTGTGCCTCCAATGAAACATTGCTAGGACATGGACAAAATAGTTGTATGTGTTTGTGGAATCTGCATAAGCATGGACATTCTGATTTAGGATCAAAGTATAGTGCATATAAACAGAGTGTGTTAGAGGCAAAGTGCATCCACGCTTAAGGAGCCTCTGTTAGGACTATGACAAATCCCCTCAGATGTGTAGACGGCATCCTATGTGTTCACAACGGCTGAATCCATGCAAGCTCAAAGAGCATCACTGGACTCAAGAAATGTGATTTTGCCGATTATTACTCAAAAGACTTTAGCTTGTCTTTCTGAAACTCAGATCACAAAAAGGAGAAACTGCTATGTGTAGAAGCAAAAGATAAATCCCCGGCCATCTGGAGTAAGTCCAGCAGTCATTTTCATGGTTCCTAAGAAGATATTCTCTTCACAAGACTTGCACCGTGATCATTACACCTTTCTCAATGGATTCCCATATCTCCATTTTTCTTTTGCTGTACTTGGTGCTTTCAAAATTATGAATATTTGAGGGAAAAGAAATAAAAATATAAATAGTATAGCTGGGTTCCATAGCTCAACCTTTAATTTGGACTTTTGAGAAAGAGATGATGAGATCTCAGTCTGATGCCAGTCCTAGTATAAAAGATTATAAGACCCCAATTACTACCAATGGTTGAGCACGTTGGTGCACATTTGTTATCCCAGCTACAGTGGAAGTAAAATGGCTGGATAAAGTGAAGTATCTCCAGCAACCCAGGCAAGCACAAGCAGGATGGCAACCCAGGAGAGCAGGGGAAATAATACCTCAAAAATAAACTGTGCATTGGTAGCTCAAACCTGTAAGTAGCTACTCAGAAAGCTCAGATATGAGTATCATGGTTCAAATCCAGCCCATGGAAGAAAGGCTGTGAAACTCTTATCTCCAATAATCCACCAGAAAATCAAAAGCGGCACTGTGGCTCAAGTGGTAGAGCGCTTGCCTTGAGTTGAAGAGCTGAAGGACAACATTCAGGCACAGAGATTAAGCCCCTGGACAGACAAAAAATACCTCAAAAATAAACAACACAAAAAGGTCTAGTGGTTCAAGTGGTAGAGTACTTGTTTTGCAAGAGTTAAGTTTAGTTACTGAGTTCAATCATTAGCTCTGCTATGTATGTATGTATGTATGTATGTATGTATGTATGCATATATATTTGTACTGTATCAAAATAAAAATTTCCATGAGAGACAAAATTAAGACATCAGAAGAAAAACCAAAGGGCCTAACTTCATTCATAGATCCTGCATCTATAAAACACATACTGTATACGAGTCAAAGAATTACCCTCAGTAGTTGAATAAATCATATTCCCTGAGTAATTGCGAAACACATGTGGAGACAGAAATGACAATTTCATTGTAGGAGTATTTAACTATAATTTTTCTTCCTAGTTTTTGCAAAGTACATAGTGCCCTAACAACCTACAAGAAAGAACTTTCGTCTATTAGGGTACACTCAAACACGTAGAAGCAGAGTTGGAGCAGTGGTGAGGTTCAGAAAGCAGTGGGACTGTGATATGTCCTGCAACCCTGTTCCATGGGGAACCATTGTCTTATCATGAAACGACATCATGAATAAACAAATTTCCCTCTATTGTCTTTATAAGACAAAGGGTTCTCTGAATTTCTATGGGAACATAGTGGAGATAGGTTCATGAGTGAATCCAATCTAAGGAAAATTACTTGGGCCAAATGTCAAATGATGTGTGGTAATCTAGAAACAGAGTACATGTCCCTACCCAAATCTATGACATTAACTTTAACTCAATTTAGAGAATCTGGAAATCAATCTATTTTTGACAAATAAGGATTAAGAGAAGTCTGGAACTGGGCTTTGAAAACAGTGCACTTAGAGTTCTAGAGTGGATGAGTATTAGGAGTAGATCCAAAGGTAGCAGAAACTTACCTTCTTATGTTTCCTTCCTGTGCCTGCTTCAACTTTAGGTATATGAACTGTGGCAGGTAAGCTGAGAATCAGAATCTGAGGGCCTTTCAGTACCACAGGTAGATCTTCTACCAAACCTGTCATGTCATCAAGGCAGGATGTGAGCTGCTTGTCTCGTATGGGGATGAGTATTGACAGCAACTGGGCAGTAAGTGGAAGAAAGAGCTCACAGCAGAAACAGGTGGACCTCACTATGGTTCCTTAAAAAGGAAGAAAAGAAAAAAAATTCTCTTTAGGAATTTTCGAATATCAACTCTTCGGTAGAACAAAAGGCAATTTAACGTGAGAAAAATTTCAAGTTAAGTACCTCTGAATTTAAAGATGCAGTTTGTGATACTTTATTAGGAAAATTTCCTTATTTTTAACTATTTGTCCTGATTTTACATTTTAAGAACTTCATATGTTTGAATGCAAGACAAAATACTGTGCTAAAAGGCTTAGAGGCCAAACATAGAACCTACCAGCTCTCTTTCAAAGAACCAGTAACTTCTGGCCATTGCAGTTTTTTCTTAATTCCCTCCATATTCGCAAATATTATGCATATGTCATTGTTCATTCATTACATAGTCTACATATTCTCTGAATATATTACTAGGAAGAAAATCAGTTAGAATGAGAGTTCCCATAGTGACTTGTGTCTTTGACAAAAATGAATCCATTTTTCTCAGGGCGTTTTGCTCCAGCCATGGCCCTCAATTCTTGGTTCCATGGCTGAAACTAGGCCTTACTTTTCTTCCTCACTAGAAACAACTAAAAAGTTTTTAGTAAGGATGTTCTTTCAGTAGAAAGGCCTGAGATTGAGAGAGGAAACAGCCCTGTGAATACCTCCGAGATGGCCTGTCATCGTGGAGAAGTTGACTCCTGTAGTTGGACGTGTCAGTGAGAGGACAAATAAGTTGGCAGTGATTTCAGAAACTCTAAGGAAAATATCTGTTATCTGCTACTGGAAAAAGAGTGTCAGTTCATGTTCTAAGAAAATGTAACAGTAAAAATAACTAAGAAATCAGACAGCCCTGATCTGTCCAGGAATCTCAGACTGCCTTGACCGATTATCTCCCAACTCTATCAGGAAGCAATTTAGGTCGGGAAATAATCCAGGAATAGCGCCCTCAGCATTCCTGTGATTGGCCCCACCTACCCCAACTTATAATATGCTTGCTATGTATGATTTAACCTATCCTGTAACTGCTGAGCTAGAAAGTCCCTGCCCTTACTGGAAATGATCATTCCCCAACCAATAAACTTAAGACAAGATTTACTCTGAACCACCGACCTATCACAAAATCAGTGTTGTAATGATCCTTCCACCTGCTTCATACACAATAAAAAACCTTGCTGAACAAGAGATTGGGACTCACAATTTCTGACCTGCTGTGTCAGGGAAGATTTGTGAGTCCAGCTCGAGCTGTAATAAACGACCCTTCTGCATTTACATTGGCAACGGCTCTCTGCTGGCCTTTGGGGGGTCTGTGGCCTGGTACATCAGCAGGAAGCAAGAGGACAGCGAGAGTCCAGAAGACAGGAGAGGCACAGGAGTGAATGCACCTTTCTGTGGAGATGCCTGGGCCATGCTTATGAAGTTCCCAACATGCACGTGTTGACCACCACGCAAGTCCCTGGAAGTCCCACTGGTCTGGGGCACACTGCCTGTTCTAGATCTACAGTCTGAACTTCCCCGGTGGCTCTGGACCTGGCTGGGCTGGAGCTGCACCCACCAGCCATGCTTCCTCTACCCTGTTGCGCATAGCCTCCCAGCCACTGCCTGGTCTTCAGCATCTATGCCAGTCTGGCTCTCTGGGGCATGCTGAGGCTGAGGTGACCATTCCGGGTGCCCATTGAAGTCGAGTGAGGCCAAAGCTGTGGTGGAGCCAGTCCTCACACACTTCCAGGTATGTCCAGAAAGGATTAAATGCCACTGGCCCAGTGCTGCCATCATCTCCATCCCCAGAGTTTACCTCCATGTCCCCACCTTTGTTGTTGAAATTGTTCCGCCACTGTGATCTTAATTTTCATTGTCCTCCTTTGCAGTACTTGAGACTCCTTCCTCTTCTCACCAGGCCACCAGGCCCCATGGGATCCGCCCCAACAACCCCACCTCACAGACACTCTCCAGAACCAGGCAGCCTTTGGGCACGCTGCTTTCTGAGCCTCTGGCTTCCTGCCTCTTTCCTCGCTTCACCAGCTTCTGCCAAGGCCTCCTCTCCCCTCCACACTTCCCCAAACCCCAATCCCAGTGTGGCCTCCCATGTGGCCAAACTCATCTCTCTACCACGCCCAATCCAACCCCAGTGTGGCCACTGCACTGGAGAAGACAACTAAGGTCCAGCAGCAGCAAAGATGCCACAGTGTACAGCTGGCTGAGAACTGGAGGCAGCATAGGTCTCTCTGATCATCTTTCTCTTCATTTACTCAGGTATTAATTGAATTTAGTATTTAATTTTTGGTACACAAAATCTCATAAGTATCTTCTTATTAAGCCTTTGCATAATAGCTGGTAGAAATGCACTCCCAAAATTCGGATTGTGTGTTGTTTAATTTTTTTTGAGATTCAGAGATGTTTTAAGTAGTTATAATCATCATGAATTCTCACTTTCATAGCAGAGCACTATTCAGAAAATAATTATTTATACATCTATTATCAATTATTTACATGACTTGAAACTTAAAGTTTCAAATATTACAGGAAGATCTTTGATTCATGTTGAGTGGATGTGAGTAGGTTGAGCTGTTGCATACATTCATTGTGTGTGGGGGTGTGTGTGTAGGGGATGTATATGTATTATTGAAATCAGGGATAAGGATGAGCACTGGTCTGAACTTGTTTCCTTTTTCTGAGATATATGGTATTTCTGTGTTCGTGGTAGGCTCTGACTGCTTGCCTTTACCTGATGTGCACTTTGCAGTCTTTTTTTCAAATAAGCTTCTTATTTCATAGGGAGCAGATAGGGCTCTGATATTGCTTTGCCTTTAATCTGCCATATAGGATCTTATTTTCTTCTTTAAAAATTAACATACAATGTAAATTTTATCCCCTGTCTGATTTTCCCTTTAATTTGCATTTTGAAATAAGTAGTATAAGAAGTTTGAGCTCTGTATTCATGAAGTTTGAATTCTCTGTTTAATGTAATAACTGGACACATTTGTTAGCACAAAGATCTTAAATTTCTTTTGTAGTTTTAATTTAAAATACCCTCCTCCATATTTTTAGCATGGGAAGACAAACAATTCCTAGTAAAAATGATAACAATTTATCCTTTAACTATCAGAAAATTCATAATTAATGTCTAGTGGCAAATGAATAAATTTGCTGAATAGATTTCCTTGATAGACCGTGCACAAAAATACCCCTCATAGGTGCTGAGAAGGTAGATCAGTGGTAGACAGATTACCTTGCATGCATGAGGCCCTGGGTTTGATTCCTCCTCACCACGTAAGCAGAAAAAGCCAGAAGTGGTACTGTGGCTCGAGTGGTAGAGCAATAGCCTTGAGCTGAAGCACTGAGGGCAGCGACCAGGCCCAGAGTTCACCACCAGCGACAAAAATAAATAAATAAACAAATAAATATATAAATGAATAAAGAAATAAAACAAACTCGTACACAAGTAAATTAATTTCAAAGGTTGATTACTATTTTAGTTAGGGGCAGGGTGCCAAGATATAGCAGACCTCTGTCCCAAAGCTTCAAGAAGGATTTCAACAATTGACAAATATTGAAAACAAAAAGTAAAAAACATAGCTCTGCCAATAACAGATAGAATCTCCATTCAAACAGAAAGAAGTACTACGTTTGAAATACTTTTTATAACATTTGTTAAGAGATTTTGGCTCTATATTAATTATCATATCAACTGACCTTCGAAAACTCTATAGGTGGGCCTGAGTCTCAAGGGCCTCTAACTAAAACTGGAGGAGAGAATCATCAACCTGGACTTTTAAAAATTTTTATTGTTAATGTAGTGGACATACGGGTCACCATTTTGTAATTTAGATAATGAGTTCATTTCATGTTCGAAAATCTCATCACTTCTTTGCTCTCTCTCTGTTTTTCCCTCCTTTCCCTGCCCACAAGTGGTATAGTTGATTGTCAACATAATATCTACAGAGTATCACTGCTGCATTTGTTTCCTTATTCTTCTTGAATTTCTGTGGCTCCCTCACTGCCCAGAAATGGATAAACAAAAAAAGAAAAATCCATCGTTTCCAATTCCTTTAATTCATTTCAATATAAACATCAGTAGTTTTATCACATTGTCAGGCTCTGTCTGCACATCCGAACACTTATACTTCCTATACCCAGTCATAACTCCCACAAGATTCTAAGATCCACAAAATAATTCTGTTCACTTTCCACACAAGAAAATGCTGAGATTCAGAAAAATTAAGTAACTTACTGGAAATACTGGGCTGAGCATAGTGGCTCACTCTTATAGCCTTACCTACTCCAGAGAGTGAGATCTGAAGATCATAATTTGAAACCAACCAAGGTTGACATATACCTTACATGATTATCTTGTTAACCAACAGAAGTCAAGAATTGTGTGATTCAAGTGGTACAGCTAGAATGCCACCTGACTTGAATGGGAAACCTAAAGATAGTGCAAATAGGATAATTTTTAAGAACCAATGCTGCCCCATACAAAATATCAGACACCACACACACACCTTTAAAAAGATGTTAGTACTGAAACCCAAATTGTTTTTTTTTAATTTTTATGTTTAGTTATTACCTTTATTGAGGTATGACTTGATAGTCTTTGCTGATGAGCCACAATTTAGAACTTTGTTGTAATTATATCCATGTCTGTGCCAGAGAAACATTCTCCTAGTTGTCTTCTCCCGTTTCTAGCAATGATAAGTTGTCTCGTCTTGGCCCAGTTTCAAGTTCATTGTTCTAGTAGATCACAACCATCCTAATAACAAGGGTTATAGGTGGTAACTACTGTACTGGACAATACCTGCCTTGGGAAAATTGTTCAAATTTTTCCATTCAGTGGAAGTTGTTAGGATACACCCATGATCACTTTGTGCTCAGAATTGGGAACTTTTTAGGTCCAGGAATTCAGGGCAAGCACTGTGTGCTATTTCATACTTGTTAACTTTAATTTCAGCTTCCTATTATCTACTTTAAGCATTGTGTGAAGAGAAAAATTGCCCCTAGGAGACAGAAACACAGTACTAACTGTTGTTCTCAAAACACAGGAGGAGGGAAAGAAGTTCTGAAAGAGGCATATAGCTTAGACAATGAGTTCTTAGAAACTTGGGCTGCCTGTTAATCTTAACTTCAACATAGAAAGTCAGAGCCTGCACTGGCTGGTAAGCTCCATTTATATCCCTTCCCCTCAGCCCTTCTGATCCTTTACATCAGGGTTTCTTAGTGTGTCTTAATGTGTTCCTGTTAGTTCAGTGCACAGGTTAAAAAATTAAGCATGCCCAACCATGGGTTTCCATTGCCCTAGCAGACGTTTTGCATTTTAGGACATTCCTTCCAGGGAACTCTCTTCTTGGGCCCTCATGTGCATATGATCACCGAAGCGAATGTCTCACAAACCATGCAACGCAGTTGTTCAATGATGTTAACTCACACAGAAGCTCAGACAGGTTGGGTTAGGAGCCTTTGTGAGAGGCCTTGGACTAGGCACTGTGGCAACATTGACAGTAATTCCTCAGAGCAATACCACTGATTAGAGGCTATGGAGAGGTAAAAGGAGAGTGAATTTAACCAAGTTCTTATCTCAGAGAGAGAGAAATAGATTAGACAGAATGATAGGAGAGTGATTTAAAAGAAAAGAAGAAAAATGGAAATAAAAATTTAAATTTAAACAGTGAAACACTTAAAAATTATGTAAGTTTAAAGAAATGGTATTGAGAGAAGGATAGAATGAGAGGAAGTGAGGGATAGGAGACATGAAAAACTAAAAAATAAAAGTGCTTAAAATTAGTTATTAAAAAATTAGGGCTGGGAAAGTGGCTCAGTGGTAGAGTGCTTGCCTTGCATGCATGAGGCTCTGGGTTCGATTCCTCAGTACCACATAAGCAGAAAAAGCTGGAAGTAGCGCTGTGGCTCAAAGTGGTAGAGCACTAGTCTTGAGCTGAAGAGCTGAGGGACAGTGCCCAGGCCCAGAGTTCAGGCCCCATGACCAGCAAAAAACAAACAGACAAACAGGAAATTATATAGGTATAAAGATATAATATTGCTACTAAAGAATTTAAGTCTAAGAGCTTATTAATTGAGTAATAAATTTCTGGATTAAGTGTATATACCATGGGGTATAAGGTCTAATAATTGACGACGGGTATATATATGGGGATGAGCAGAATATCAATTAAGTCACTCAAAAAAGAAAGAAAGAGAAAAAACAGAAAATAAAAAAGTACCAAAAGATCAGAAGATACAAAAAAATGCACACACACACACACACACACCCCCCTAAAATAAAAATTATGAGAGGAAAAGAAAGATTAATAGAAAACAATATTAAAAAAGGTACAAAAAGAGTTCTTTTTTGGAGAGGGGATGGGAAGATCCTTTATCTCCACTGTGTCCATAACCAGTCTCTTGGTGCAGTCTCAGGTCTGCTTGTGGTGTTTGGTTTTCCTGTGGCTTGATTGGATTCTTAAGTCAGTTTGTTTGAGCAGGCAGAAAAATGCTGTGATTTACCCAGGATTTTGTGATCCTCTTCCCAGGCTAGTTCAATGGGAGGGAGATAGGCTTTGAGTATCACAAAACAGGGAGATGGCTGTTTCCTCTAGTTTCGAGATGCTGTGATGAGGATAGGTTCTGGGTAGGGTTGAGGCTTTTCAGCAAACTAGCTTTTCCATCAGGGGCTAGCTCCAGAGACACTCAGAGAGCCCAGCCTGGATCCATTCTCAGGGTTTTTGTTTACTGAATTTTAGTTGATTTTCTAGGCTGCTGTAGGGAGGGGCAGCCTCTGGTTCTGTTTACACAGTGAAGAAAGTCTCTCCTAAGGTGGGAGGCGGATCTTCCTCTGTCTGGGCTGGGTGATTTTCCCCTTGGTGGAGCTGAGCCTGGCAGGTTAGGTCAGGTTCTTGTGACCTGCTAAATGACTCTTTTCTTTTCGTCCAAGGCCTGAGTTGTAGCTAGTTGCTCACAGGGGCCTTTGTCAGTATGGAATATGGAGATCTCTGGTGGTTGGGGAGGGATGGCTTTCCCTCCTCTGCTCCCTGAGAAGGAGTGAGGATGTCAGGTTTCTACTCATTCCAGAGTGTTGGTTACTGAGTTGTCTCTGGTGTGTGATCTGCAGGATGAAGATATCTGCTCTTTGTCAGTTCTTGCTGGTGATGAGTAGAATCTGCTCACCCACTGTGTCTGGTGCTGTTTCTCTCTGTTATAGGTATGGCCACTACGGCCACTGTCACTGCCGCCGCATCCGTTGCAACCTTGGCTACCGGCAAGTGCTCAGTTTTGCCTCCTTGTGTGGATTTTCCCTCTCTGGCCAAACTCTCTGTACCTGATGGCACACTTGGGGTGATTCTATAGTCTAGGACTGCTGTTCACTAAACAGTGTTTTGGAACACTAAAACTGCTTTCTATGCTGGAGCTTGTTTAGCCTCCAGCTTCTCCTTTGCCATCTGCCTCTGAACATCTCTAATGAGATTCTTATCTCCAATTAGCAATCAGAAAACTAGAAGTGGACTCTGGTGGAGTGCTTCACTTCAGTTGAGGAGCTCAGGGACAGCACCCAGAGTTCAAGTCCCACGACTGATAAAAAGTAGAAAGAAAGAAAACAAGTGAGTGCCCAGAGCCAGTGGCTCATACCTGTAAGTCTAGCTAGTCAGAAGGCTGAGATCTAAGGATCAAGGTTCAACACCAGCTTGGTCAGGAAAATCTATGAGATTCTTATTTTCATTTAACCACTGAAACCCATAAGTGACCATGTCACTCAAAGCGGTAGAGCACTAGCTTTGAGCACAAAAGTTCAGGGGCAAGATCCAGGACCTGAGTTCAAGCCCCACAACTGACAGAAAAAAAAGAAAAAGGAATGAGAAGCCACCTTAATGAAATAACTAGACAAGTACAATATACAGAATAACTCCTCCCTTCCTTCTTTTCTTCCTTCCATATGTTCACATCCTTCCCTCGGTTTTATCCTAGAACTTAAACTCAGGGCCTCATGTACTTTAGGTAGGTGCTCTACCAGTTCAGCCATACACCTGCTTTTTTTGCATTAGTCATTTTTGTTTTTGTTGGTCATGTGTCTTAAACTCTGTGCCTGGGTGCTGTCCCTGAGCTCTTCAGCTCAAGGCGAATGCTTTACTGCTTGAGCCACAGCACCACTTCTGGTTTTCTAATTGATTAGTGGAGATGAGTCTCACGGACTTTCCTGCCTGGGATGGCTTTGAACTGTGATCTACAGATCTCAGCCTCCTGAGTAGCTAATACTACAGGCATGAGTCACCTGCACCCAGCTCTGCTTGAGACATTTTGGTGGTATGGTTTTATGTTTATGACCAGGCCATCATGGACCACAATCCTTCTTTTTACCCTTTCTGAGTAGATGAAATAAAAAGCCAATGCATTGGTTTCAGATATTGATTGAGATCCAATATTGTGAATGTTTTTCCTGGGCTAGCATCAAATCATAGTCCTCTCTGAATTAGTAAACACACAGCAGATAGCATTACAAGTGTGAGCTCCCATGCGTGGCTCAAATTTCTGACGACTAAAACATATGAATAAAGTTTTAATAATTTCAAATGATGAATTTGGGGACAATGGGTGCTCTTACTTGCCTAGTTTCAAATTTCACCAAAAGTCCCAAATATTAACTTTTCATTGCCTCGAGTAAATTAAATAAGAAGATAAACTTTTATTTGATTTTATTTTTTATTTTTTTGGGTCCGGTCGTGGGGCCTGAACTCTGGGCCTGGGTGCTGTCCCTCAGCTCTTCAGCTCAAGGCTAGCGCTCTCTACCACTTGAGCCACAGCACCACTTCTGGATTTTTTCTTTTTGCTTATGTGGTGCTGAGGAATTGAACCCAGGGCCTCAGGCATGCAAGGCAAGCACTCTACCACTGAGCTACCTTCCCAGCCCAAACTTTTAAAAGCAATTAACTAAAGAAAAAAGTTAAACAGAAAACAGCCTTACCATTGCAACTTTGGATTTAACACGTTGTCAAACATTGCTTATATCATAGTTTTTCTTTTTTTTCTGGGCAGTATATTCCATACACGAATCATGCCACCACTAAAGTCGAGGGCTAAACAGCCTATAGGCTGTAGATAAACATACAAGGGAAGGCATGGTCCAGCAGCATTGTAGGTGGTAATGTCCCAAAATAGGACTTGAAGGGTTAGGGCAGCTTAAATAGAGCATTTTCCTTAGGAATAATACTCTATTAAGCCATACCTCTTTTTCTGGGTTTATCACTGATTAAATTGGAGACAAGTCTCATGGACATTCCTGCTTGGGCTGGCCTGAAATCATGCTTCTCAGATCTTAGCCTCCTAAGCTGTGAGGATTATAGACATGAGCCACCAATGTCTAAATCAATTATTCCTTTAACAAAAATCAAAATGGCTACAGTATTGTTTAACAGAGAGTTTGAATCCTTATCAGTTTTGCTCCTGACCTGCTATTCTAATAGGACACCAAAAAATTCACATTCAATTCTCCACTGAAGTAGAGGGTATCCATTGCATGCTCTGCAGCATCATAAATCACTTGCTGGTGAGGAAAAATACCTCTTTTCCATAGGAAATGTTCAATAAATTCTGATTATTGAATAATCATAAACCTTGGAGATGGAAAATACCACTATCCAATCACATATTTTTGTTGTTCATTGTGGTACTTGAACTCAGGGTCTGGGTACAGTCCCTGATCCATTTTCTAGCACTCTACAACTTGAGTCACAACCCCACTTCTGTGTTGATTTTTTGTTGTTGTTGTTGTTCATGGGGCCTGATATCTGGGTCTGGGCGCTGTGTCTCAGCTCTTCAGCTTATAGCTAGCACTCTACCAATTGAGCCTTAGCACCACTTCCAGCTTTTTCTGCTTATGTGGTGCTGAGGAATTGAACTCAGGGCCTCATGCTTGCAAAGCAAGCACTCTACCACTGAGCCAACTTCTTAGTCCCCCACTTCCGGTTTTTGAGTGATTCACTGGACCTAAGTATCTCATAGGGACTTTTCTGCCCGGTCTGGGTTTAAAACATAATCTTTCCATCTCAACTTCCTGAGTAAGATTATAGGCATGAGCCATCTGTCCATGGCTCCATCCACATTTTTATACAAGTGAATAAAGCTCAGTGATAAAGTGTCTTCCTCTTTAACCAAAAGCAGGTAAATAACCAAAATTGAATTTGAAATTCAGTTGAATCTGAGTCTATATTCTTAACAACTGGGTTGTAAGTTATTTGATCTTTGCACAATTTTGTTAGTAGATACAGCACAAATGTCATGAATTTTCTATTTCAAATGGCCCATGACACATAGTTGGGTGTGGTATGGTAAGCCTGTAATTCCATCACTTGGGAGGCTTAAGCAGAAGCCTGGTAAGTTCAAGACTATTTTGGCTATGTAGTAAGATGCCATCTCAGAAGGGCAGAAAGTAAATGGCTCCTGAATATATAAGCCTTGGCAGTTACTTTCCCATCTTCTGTGCCTACAATGAGAAGCTTAAGACTCTCTAAGGCCAAACAGAAAGCATGACCCAAAAGACTAACCCAAAACACCTGGATACCAGTTGTGTCGACTCATTCTTGGGTCAATATAGTGTCACCCAAAGGCACTATTGAATAGTTGGGTCCATGTCCCCTCTTCTCCTCTCCAGAAGGGCCATTTCGAAATCATCATTCCTAGAAATGAGAAGACAGCAGTGATAGTAAAATTTCCATTCCAGCATATTTACAAGTCAGTGAGCACTTAGACATTGGCAACCATAATATTAAGTGACTAGCAAGTGGCGCACAGTACCTGAAGAAACTCATAGTTCATAGTATATGTTCTGTGAATTAGAACTAATTAACTTTGCTACATAGCTGCAGCAGGTGCAGTACCAGTTTGGGGATGGCAGCAGCATCCTTAGCTCCAGCCCCTTGACCTCTGGAGTGCATCATGAAACCCAGCCACCCTTCACAAAGGCCGAGAGAGAAGGGGGCCACCATAGAATGCTAGGCTCTTATGGTGTGTCATGAGACTATCACCTCACTTCTGTTTCCTGGCTGGATAAGTTGGGGCTGCGTGCCTGTGTCACTTCACTCTGATTCTGGTCTGGATGGGTAGGTCCCGTGTGCCTGTACCACCTCACTCTCGCTTCTACTCTGGCTGCTTGGGGGCCCGTGCCCGTGTCACCTCACTCCTACTTCCAGTCTAGGTGAGGGGGGGTTGTGTGCTTGTGTCACCACACTCCTGTTTCTGGTGTGCATGAGTAGGGGAGTAGGGGTCATGGTGCCTGTGTCACCTCAGTGCTGATTCCGGTCTGGGTGGGTAGGAGCCATGTGCCTGCACCACCTCACTACTGCTTCCTGTCTGGATAAGTCTGGGCTAATGCCCTTTTCACCTCACTCCTGCTTCATTTCTGGGTGAGTGGGGGCCATGTACCTATGTTTCCTCACTCCTGCTTCAGGTCTGGGTGAGTGGGGGTTGCATGCCTGTGTCACCATACTCCTGCTTTTGGTCTGGGTGAATAGGGGAGTAGGGGCCATGTGTCTGCACCACCTCACTCGTACTTCCATTCTGGGTCGGTCCGATTGGCTCTGAGGTAATTACTCTCTCTAGATGCTGTTTAACATCATGGACTGCAGCTCATGCCAGAGTTTAGACTTTTCCAATTCTCATAGCAAAGCATGACATTAAGGGATTAAGATGGCACCTTGCTAGGTTTAAGAACTATGTTATAAAATTGTGCATGTGTGTGTGCATTTGCACTGGTCTTAGGCCTTGAACTCAGGGTCTGAAGTGAATCTGAGATATTTGATTAAGGTAGAGCTCTACTGCTTGAGCCACAGCTCAACATATTGCATTTTCGTGGTTAATTGGGACGAAAATTCTCCTAGATTTTCCTGTCTGGACTGGTTTTGAACACTATCCTCAGATCTCAGACTTTTCAGTAGCTAGGATTTACAGGTGTGAACTATGGGTGCCTCTGTATTTGCTTGATTCCCATCCAGAGAGAATTGTGCTTGGTAAGTGTTCTGGAGTAAAAAGATTTGAACTCTTCAAATGAGCAGTGGTGAAAATACTCAGGTTCTAGCCTGGCATTGGTGGATCAGGCCTCTAATTCTACGGATTCAGGAATGTGAAATCTGAGAATTGCAGTTTGAAATCAGTGTGTAGAGGACAGAGTCCTTGAGACTCTTTATCTCCAACGAACTACCACAAACCCGGAAAGTGGCACTGTAACTAAGTGGTAGAGCACCAACCTTGAACAAAAACGCTCAGGGACAGCACTTAGGCCATGAGTTCAAGTCCAATGAGCACAAAAACGAAACAAATCAAGAAAAAAAACCCTGGGTTCTTCAGTAGAAGTTTATGATTATAAATATCACTTTCCCATTATATTAAGCTCTGTCATAGGTACATGAATTTTAGGGTATTAAGAAACTTAGCTAAAAATATAGGCAGCAGTGTGTGTGTGTGTGTGTGTGTGTGTGTGTGTGTGTGTGTGTGTGTGTGTGTGTGTGTGTGTTGCCAGTCCTGAGGCTTGAAGCTGGGGCCTTAATCTCTTGATTGGATTTTTCCATTAAGGCTGGTACTCTGCCACTTGGTCCACAGCTCTACTCCCAGATCTTTTTAATTCTTATTTGGAGATAACAGTTTTACACACTTTTCTGCCTGTAGAGGCCAATTCTGGAATGTGATTATTTGAATCCTGCTATAAAATATGTGTGTGCAGATAGCTCTACTATAAGGCTGACTTACATTTCTTCAGGTGTATATGGAGGATTAATAGGCATTCTGCTTAGGCAGACATGAAATATCAACATAGATTTGATTTGCATTTCCTTGATTATTAAAGATATTGAATAGTTTCATTTATTCCTTAGACATCTATATCTGTTTTGGGGCATGATCTAGTCAATTCATTGCCTATTTATTGATAAGATTGTTCTTATGTTGTTTCATTTTTTTTAGTCTATACATCTAGATATTAGGATTTCTTCTGTTACTCAAAAGGCAGGAGTTTAGGCTTATTTTACTTAATCTTAGCAAAAGATGACTTGTGAGCTTCAAATTATTTAATAGATGATTGATTAAAAATGATCAGAAGGATGTGGCTCGCACAGGAGAGTGCCTGCCAACAACTACAAGTTCTGAACTCAGACTTCAGTGTCTATAAAAAAAGAGATATATTTTATTATTTTAAAACAATAAAATTTAATCAGTTATATACTCTCAAAATATGTAATTCTAAATAATTCACTATTATTCATGGTAAAACTATTGTAAATTTTAGCATAAGCTAACAATTTTAGTTTCTATTTTTTCCTTGGTAATCATTCAAGCCAACAAAACTGATAAAATACAGCTTTGGCCAGGTGCTGGTGGCTCATGTCTGTATTTCTAGCTACTCAGGAGGCTGAAATCTGAGGATTGTAGTTCAAAGTCAGCCTGAGCAGCAAACTCTGTGAGGCTCATCTCTAAATAACCACAAGAAAAATAGAAGTAGTGCTGTGGCTCAAGTGGTAGAGTGCTTTCCTTGAGCTGAATAGCTGAGGGACTTCCCCCAGGCCATAAGATCAAGCCCCATGACCAACCAAAAACAAAAAAAATACAAAACAAAAATCCAACTTTATATAAAGAGGAAGAATCTCCAAGTTTTTATTCAAGACTTTGAATGCTTGTGGCAAATCATTCATCCGGTAGAAAGTGGACAGCTTATATCTGTCATTGTGATAAACTTGTTACTATGTGGTTGATTTTCTCCCATTTATAATTTCATTCATCTAACATTGTTGAAGATGAAAAATCCATCAAGGACATGACATACTATTTGGCAAAACTGGTAAGTTGAAATGACTAATTTTTTTCAAGTTTGGCAAAGAAACTGTGGTTTTCCTTCCCTCCCCAGGATTTGAACAATGAAAAAATTTTCCCAAAAGTGAGGAAGACAGCTCATATTCAAATAATTAGAAGATAATGAAAAGAATGTTTAAGACACATAATATATTTAATTTTGAACCTTCCTCTCAAGAAACTTCCAATAAACTTAGCAAAAATTGGTTATAGGTATTTATATCGAAGAGCTCACTGCAGGTGCCTCATACCTATAATTTGTTACTCAGAAGGATGAGATCTGGGATTGAGATTGGAGCCAGCATGGAAAAGCAATAATTGCATGGATGATGTCCCCTGCTGTTAGATCATATGTGCCTTCCTCCCATCCTCAATGTGAAGCTGTCTCCCCACATTACCATCCTTCTGAAATATTGACATTATCATTGTAATTTCTGGTTTTCTCCTTCAGCATGAAAGGTTCATGGAGCAGGCCACTTGCAGCTGTATTCACATCTGTTTCTCCAGTTGCCTACAACATTGCCTGGTCTTTAGTGCTTAGTAGCCTTGTGTAGATGAAACTGCCCTGCTCACGTAATCTCAGAATTCAGTCAGGAAAGCTCATCAAGCTGTGATCTTGTGGTTAATAGTTAATTCTTCTAATTATTTTTTTCTTCTTTGTGTATCTAAAGTCCATGTAAGGGTGAGATCAGTGGCTGACACCTATCTGTTGTAATGGCAAAGTTGACTGTGACATCATAGAAGTTTATTGTGAAGCTGCATGAAGACTCATCCACCAAAGCACTGCAAATCGTAGCCTCCCACATCCAGGAATAGATTTAACAGCTCTGAATCAAACCATAATTCGCTCTCCGCTGGATTCAGACTCAGCGTTTCCCTTTCCTATTTAAAATAAAGAAAAATTCAAGACATGTTTTTTATGTCATTGAATTATGGAAATGTCCCTCCAAACAAAAAAAATAAGAATGCCATTAGTGGAATGTAAATACAAGGCAAGGAATAAAACAAGCACAAAATTTCCTAGGGAAAAAATCAAAAGTTGCATCTGCTACAAAAGTTGGTCATTAAAACTAAGACTGGATTCTGACACCAGTAATCCTAATATAATATAAGGTAATGAAAGTTTTATTTTTGTGCCAGTCCAGGGGTTTGAACTTGCACTCAGAGCTCTGAGTTCTCTTGCTCAAGGCCAACAATTTACTACTTGAGTCATAGCTCCACTTCTTGTATATTTGGTAGTGTAGTGGAAATAAGAATTTCCCAGACTTTTCTGCCTGTGCTGGCTTCAAACTGTCATCCTCAATGTCAGCCTCCTGAGGAGGATTACAGGCATGAGCCACCAGTACCAAGCTAAAAGTTACTTTTGTGAAATATAAGAATAAGATATATAAAGCAACATAAACAAACGAAACATTAGAACAACAAAACTGAAACAAGTTATATAAAACATATAAAAAGACAAACACGAAGACCCCGACTTCAAGCTTCAGGAACAGCACAAAAGAAATAAAGAAGTGTAGAAGAAGAGAAGAAATAGTCAGTGACAGTCTTTTAAATTAATCAATCACAAAATTTTGCAAAGTAGCAGGGTATAAAATTAACCCTCAAAAATCAATGGCTTTTCTGTATGCCAACAATGAGAAAAGTGTGGCTGAAATTAGGAAAGCAACTCCATTTGTAATAGCCCCACAAAAAATAAAATACCTAGGAATTAACTTAACCAAAGAAGTGAAGGACCTCTATGATGAAAACTTTAAAATCTTGAAAATGGAAATCAAAAGAGAACTTAGAAAATAGCAAAACCTCCCATGCTCCTGGACTGGAAAGATTAACATCGTGAAAATGGCAATACTTCCCAAGGCTATCTACAAATTCAACGCGATACCTATCAAAATCCCAACGTCATTCTTCAAGGAAATAGAAGAGGCAATCCAAAAATTCATATGGAACAATAAAAGACCCAGAATAGCAAAAATGCTCCTCAATGGAAAGAACACTGCTGGAGGAATATCAATACCAAATTTCAAACTCTACTATAAAGCCATAGTAATCAAAACAGCTTGGTACTGGCATAAGAACAGACCTCAGGAACAATGGAATAGATTTGAAAACCCAGAAATGAAGCTACAGACCTATAGCCAACTAATCTTCGATAAGGGAGCTAAAATAATAGAATGGAAGAAAGACAGCTTCTTCAGTAAATGAGGCTGGCAAAATTGGTTAACTGCTTGTAGAAACCTAAAGCTAGATCCTTATATATCACCCTGCACCAGAATCAACTCCAAATGGATCAAAGACCTCGGAGTCAAACAGACACTCTGAAAACATTACAGGATGGAATAGAAGAAACCCTAGATCTCCTTGGCTCAGGCCGAAATTTTCTGAATAGAGACCCGGAAACAAAACAAACCAAAGCAAGGTTGGACAAATGGGATTGCATGAAGTTGCAGAGCTTCTGCATGGCAAAGGACATAGGTAGCAAGATCGATAGAAAGCCTACGGATTGGGAGAAGATCTTCACTAGCCATACAACGGACAAGGGTCTGATATCTAAAATATACCTGGAACTCAAAAAATTAAATCCCCCAACAACAAATCCTCAAAGAAACAACTGCCCAATAAATAAGTGGGCTAAAGACTTAAACAGAAACTTCTCTGAAGAAGAAAGAAGGATGGCCAATAGACATATGAAGAAATGCTCAACCTCCCTAGCCATAAATGAAATGCAAATCAAAACAACATTGAGAAACCACCTCACCCCAGTTAGAATGGCTATAATCAAGAACTCTAACAACAACAGATGCTGGAGGGGATGTAGACAGAAGGGAACCTTACTTCATTGTTGGTGGGAGTTTAAACTTGTTCAACCACTTTGGAAAGCAGTATGGAGGTTCCTCAAAAGACTTCACATAGAACTCCCGTATGACCTAGCAATCTCACTTTTGGGCCTTTACCCAAATGTTTACAAACAAGACCACACTAAAGCTACCAGCACAACTATGTTTATTCCTGCATTATTTATCATAGCTAAGACATGGAACCAATCCAGATGCCCCTCAGTAGATGAATGGATCAAGAAAATGTGGTATATATACACAATGGAATTCTATGCCTCCATCAGAAAGAATGACATTGTTCCATTTGTTAGGAAATGGAAAGGCTTGGAAAAAATTATATTAAGTGAAGTAAACCAAGCCCAAAGAGACATAGGTCCCATGATTTCCCTTATTTGCAATATCTAGTATATGTATGAGTCAAGCAGAAAAGGTCAGATAATGTGATGTTATGAAAATGAACCCTTAGATATGTATTTTAATGTTTTTTTTCATGCATTTGTTTCTAATGCATTTATAAGATTATTTCTTTGTTGCTTTGTATGTCCCTCCCCCACAGTATAACCCCTGCCTTCACTATATTTGATGTCGGTACAATTTGTGGAGGAGAAGGGGAAAAACAAGTCGTTTAAGGATACAAGTGGACCCGTTGCAACTATGAGAAATACAAGTTGTCCTGTCGAAAACGATCTTTACAACTTCAGTGAGAGGAGTAGGGGGGATTAGTTGGGGTGGCTGGGGGAGGCCGGGAAGGGATGTGAAGGGTAAACAAAGGAGGAGGCTGCAATGCTTGACATCTTGCCAATGTAATTGTAACCCCTCTGTACAATATGTTCACAAAAATTTAAATTAAAATTAAAAAAATAAATTAATCAATCATTGGTTGCTTACACATGTTGTATTAATTACATAGGAGGATAAAATCAGAAAATAACATTTAAAGGTAAGCCCAAACAGGATATTCCATTGGCCATTTTTCTGTGTGTGCTAGTCATGGGAGTTGAATTTGTTCTACTTTACTCTAGGCAGGAGTTTTATCAATCTCATTAGTGGAATCACTACCAGCTAATTGGAGATAAAGCATATCATGGAATTTCCTATGCAGGCTGGCTTCAAACTTTGATCCTCAGATTTCAGCTCCCTGAATCATTCTGTAATTTCCATTAGACTGTTATGTCCAATGATCCCCCCAAAAGAAGAAGAAAAAAAAACAGCTGGAGCTTGACGTGTGGCTCCAATGGCAAAAATGAGACAATGATGTCGGGAACATTACCAACACCTTTAGATCAATCTCCAGGAACAGTATTCACAAGAATAAAATAAATAAATGAAAAGAAAGGTGGAAGAAGAAAAGAGAGAGCCAATTTCAGAGGTTAAAATGAGCAAAACTGAAATAGGTTACACTTGTTCTTGTAGTTACTCAAGGGTCTCACATCTGAGGATCAGTGTTCAAGGCCAGCCAAGGCAGGGGAGTCCATGGACTCAACTCTAATTAGGCAAATATGGTTTAAAACAAAGCCCCAAATGGAGCTGTGGCTCACATATTAGAGGTCTAGCATTAAAAATATAGTGGGACTGAACTGGGAAGCTGACTCAGTGGTCGAGTGCTTGCCTTGCATGCATGATGCCCTGGGTTCAATTCCTCAGCAACACATAAGCAGAAAAATCCAGAAGTGGCACTGTAGCACAAATGGTAGGGCTCTAGCCTCAAGCTGAAGAGCTGAAGGACAGTGCCCAGGACCAGAGTTCAGGCCCCATGAAGGGCAAAAAAAATAGGGATACAGGTGGACCCATTGCAACAATGAGATGTACAAGATGTTATGTTGAAAAACAAATTTACAACAATGGCTCAGGAGGGTGGTTGTCAGGGCGATGGGGGTGTGGTGGGAAGATCGCTAGGGATGGGAAGGAGAAAGAAAGGGGGAGGCAACAATGCTTGATAAGGAATGTACTCATTACCTTGCTCATGTAATTGTAAACCCTCTGTATGGCATTTTCACAATAAAAAAAAAATAAATAAATGAAAAAATAGATGAGAAAAAAAATTACTGGGACAATACATAGGCTCTGATTTATAGCCCAAAGCCCAGCATACATGTAGAAATAAAAAAGATAGAAAGTAAAATATGTGTTGGAAAATCCAACTAAATTTTCAAAATGAGCATGAGTTTTTGTTTCATGTGTGTAATCCTAGATACACAGATAGATAAAATCTGAGGGTTATGGTGTCTCATCATCAAATCACCAGCAAAACAAATAAACAAGAAAACAGAAGTGAAGCGGTGATTGGATTTGTAAAGCACCAGTCTTGAGTGAGAAAGCTATGAAACAGTGCCCTGGCGCAGAGATCCAGCCTCAGGATCACAAAAATAGTCATAAAAAGAGAACCGGGTGCTGGTGACTCATGCCTGTAATTCTAAAACCTCAGGAGGCAGAAATATGGTAATCCAGTATAAAGGCCAATCCAAGCAGGATAGTCCAGAAGACAGTTGTTTGTGGGCCATCCTGGGGCTAGTACTGTACTTTTCCCCTGTTTTTGGAAGTTAATTGGAGGTAAGGATCTTAGACTTTCCTGCTCAACATGGCTTTGAAGCATGAAGGTCCGACCACAGCCTCCTGAAACAGTCCAGGAATTGCATGAGTTCCTGCTCCAGGAGCAGCACACCCAAAACAATGAAATTAATAAATGTAAAGAAGGATAGAAGGAAAGAACCAATAACCGAGGCTTCAATGAGCCAATCAGCCAATCATTGATGGCTCATAATAACTCTAATTCTAGTTACAAAGGAAGCTAAAATCTGAGAATAATATTTAAACGCCAGACCAAGTAGGAAAGTTCATAAAACGTGTGTGTGTGTGTGTGTGTGTGTGTGTGTGTGTGTGTGTGTGTGTGTGTATGTCTGTGTGTGAGACCTCTTGCTTGAACTTGTACTATTTTGCTTAAGGCTCTACTAATCTCAGCTTTTTAGTGGTTATAATTGGAGATATCATGGACTTTCCTACCCATGCTGGTACAAAATTTGATCCTCAGATTGCATCCTCATGAATCAGGTCTGGGTCTACATGATAATCATTTCCAATTAACCTTCAAAACAGAAGAAAAAAAAACAGGAATTGAGCTGTAGTTCTCCTGGCAAAACTGGGAAAATATTTCCGGGACAGCACCCAAACCCTGAGTTCAAGCCACAGAACAAACACAGAAGAAATAAAAGGAGAACAGAAGTACAAAAGGAAGAGTCAGTGAGAGTAATTGAAATGAATCAAACATTTGTTGTTCACACATGTTATACGAGGTAGTCAGGAGGATGAAATCTAAGGATCACGGTTCATGACCAGCCCAGGCAGGAAAGTCCATGAGACTCATAAATCTAATTTGCACCAAAAATAAGTTACAAGCTGTTCATTCGGTTGAGTGGTAGTCTTAAACAGAAAGCTTGGAACAGCACCTAATCCCTAAGTTGAAATCCTAGCACACATTTCAAAACAAAAACAGAAACAAAAAAGCAGAAACTAAAAATGATGGGTAAAGAGAAACATAAAGTTTCAAAATGATCATGGGTTTTGGTTCATGTTTATTCCTAGTTATTCACTTTCAAAAAGACACTTACAAAAAGAAAGAAAAAAGACCACAAATTATAAAATATGGGAGAAAGTGAAAATTATATTTTCAAAATCAGCCATGGGTTTTTTGTTTATGTGTGTATTCCTAGCTACTAAGAATGTTGAAATTGAGGATCATAGCTCAAAGCCAGCCTGGGCAGGGCAGTGACTGAAATTTTTATCTCTAAGTACCCAGTAAAAGCTGGAAATGAAGGTGTGATAATAGTTGTAAAGTACTGAAATTCCATGAAAAACCTGGGAAACAATTCCCAATTCAGCCCTAAGTCGAACAAAAACAAAACTGAAAGAAGAGGAGAAATTACCATTTGAGATTTAAGCCTGGGACTGGTGGTTCTTGCTTATTATTTTAGCTATTCAGGAGGCTGAAGTCTGAAGATATCAGTTAAAAGCCAGTCCAAACAGGAAAGTCTATGGGGCTTTTTATCTGTGTGTGCCAACCTTGTGCTTGTAGGAGCACTACCACTCCCAAAGTCTTGGTATTTAGTTGATGAAAATAGTCTCATGGACTTTCCTGCCAAGGATGGCTTCAACTACAATCCTCAGATTTCAGCCTCCTATGTCTTGCTGGGCTTTACATGAGACTCTTATGTCCAATTAACCACCAAAAGGAAGAAAAATAAAACTTGGTGATTGAACTGTGGCCCCAATGGCAGAAATGAGAAAGTATTTTCTGGGACAGCATCCAGAACTTGATATACACCAACACACACACACAAAGTATAAAATAAATAAATGTAGAGAAGGTAAGATAAGAAAAAGACAATTTCAGAGATTAAAATGTGCTAAGCATAGGTGACACACACGTCTGATGGTAGCCACTTGGGAGATTAAAATCTGTGGATCACATTTGAAAGCCAGCCCTGGTAGAATTCATGGACTCAAATCTAAGTAGCTACTTAAAAGAAAACAAAAAGTAATAGCCACAAGTTATGTGGTGGTTCGTGTCTTAGTGTTCTAATCTTGAATAAAAACTTCTGGGCCTGCACTTGATTTTTAGCCCCAGGACCAGCATACACAAGGAAATATAAATACAAATAAATAGTTATAAGAATGGCGGGGAATGTGGCTTAGTAACAGAGTGCATGCCTACCATGTTTGAATCCCTGGGTTTGTTTCCTCAGTACCTCATAAATAGAAAAGACTGAAAGTGGCACTGTGGCCCAAGTAGTAGAGTTCTCACCTTGAGTAACAGAAGTTCAGGGACAGTGCTCAAACTCTGAATTCAAGCCTCAGGATTATGAAAAAGAGTAAAAATGTTGTGAGAAAATCCAGTTAAAGTTTCAAAATGAGCAATGCATGAAATTTTGGTCAATATGTGTAATCCTAGTGAGTCAGAAGGCTGAAATCTGAAGGTTGTTGTTTATAGCCAGCCTGGACAGGGAAGTATATAAGACTGCAACTAACCAGCAAAAAAACACCGGAAATAAAACTGTGGTTGTAGTTGTGAAGCAACAGTCTTGAATGAAAAGCCAATTGAAACAATGCCCTGGCTCAGAGATCCAGCCTCAGCATCACAATAAGAAAATTAAATGGTTGGAAGTAGAGAACCCAGGACTCTTGGTTCATGTCTGTAATTCTAGAAATGCAGGAGGCTGAAATATAAGATCTTATGTAAAGGCACACCCAATCAAGAAATTCCAGGAGACTGTTTTGTGTGTGGTGGCCACACTGGGGATAGGTTTTTGTTGATTTATTGGAGATAAGAATTTCATGGATTTTCCTGTCCAGGCTGCTTTCAAACCATGATGGCCAAATTTCAGCCTCCTGAGTCAGGCCAATACTGGCATGACTTTGAGCTCCAGGCCCAAAACAAACAAAAAGAATGAAATAAATGAAAAGAAGGGTGGAAGAAGACAAGAAAGACCAAGTAACAGAAGTTTCATTGGGGACTCATATTTGTAATTCTAGCTACTTAGGCTAAAATTTGAGGATACTGTTTAAAGCTCAGCTCAATTATAGGTGTTCATAAGATGTGTGTGTGTGTGTGTGTGTGTGTGTGTGTGTGTGTGTGTGTGTGTGTGTGTGTGTGTGTGTTTGTGTTTGGCAGTCCTGGTGCTTGAACTTGCACTATTTTGCTCAATAATCTACAACTCTCAGATTTTAGTGGTTCATTGGAGCAAAGAGTGTCATGGACTCTCCTCAATTTTCAGCCTCCTGAATCTGGCTTAGTTATACATGATTATTTTCTCTCCAACTAACCTCCCCACAAAAACCAAATGTTATGGTTGGTCCCATGTATGCCCTGAGACAACATCTGAGCTTCAATTTCCACTCCCAGGAAAAGTAAAAAAGAAAAAAAAAAGAAAAATGTGGAAGCAAGCACATATTAATGTTTTAAAATGACCCAAATGTTGATGGTTATATGTGTAATCCTTTTTACACAAGAGGCTGACAACTGACAATTGCAGAGTCAAGTCAGTCTAGGAAGGAACATGCTTGAGATTCTTATCCCCAGCTGCACAGCACAAAGCCTTGAGCTGTGGCTGAGGTGGTAAAGCACCAATCTTGAGTGTAAAAGCTAAGATATAGGCCCCAGTGACAGATGTCAAGCCACAGGATCCATAAAATTTTCAAAGGAGAGTGGATGAAGATAGGCTGAAATCTGAGAATCATTGTTCAAAGCTACCCCATGCAAGAAAGTCCATGAGGCTTTCTCTGTGTATGCATCTGTGTGCTATGTTTGGCTTGAATTTATGCTGTTTTTTTCAAGGATAGATCTTTACCACTACGAGTTTTTCAGTGATTAATTGGAGCTAAGAGTCTCATGGGATTTCCTGCTTTGGTTGGCTTTGAACCGTGATCCTCAGATTTCAGCCAACTGATTCATGCTGGGCTTTGCATAAAACTCATTTCCTATTAACTACCAAGAGTTAAAAAATCCTGTAGTTGAGCTGTGGCCCAAGATGCAAACTGGGCAGTCACATTCTAGTACAGCACCCAGGGTTTTAGTTCAAGCACAAAGACAAAACAAATATTGCCACAAGCTATACTTTGGCTCATGTGCAAAGCCACTACTCTTGAAGAAAAAGCTCTGGCATTGCATCCGCGCCCTGATATATAGCCCCAGGACAAAAACATATACAAAAGTAAAAAAAAAAAAAAACAAGGAAAATTTTAACAAGATAAAGTGGAAAAAAACATATTAATATTTTTAAATGACCAATGGGTTTGTGGTTCATGTGTGTAATCAGAGCACCTCAGGAAGCTGAAATATGAGGATCACGGTTTGAAGCCAGACTACCCAGAAAAGTACATTAGAAACTTATGTCAAATAAACAAAAAAAGCTAGAAGTGAAGCTGTGGTTGAATTTGTAAAACATCGTCCTTAAGTCAAAAAGCTAAGAAACAGAAGGGCACTGCTGGCTCTACACTGTAATCTCAGGAGGCTGAGATATGAAGACCATGGTTCAAATCCAGCCTTGTCAGGAAAGTTCATGAGACTCTTGTACTCCAATTAACCACCAGATAACCTGAAGTGGCTCTGTAGGTCAACTGGTAGAGCATTTGCCTTAAGTTGAAAACCACAAAGACAGCACCCATACTGAGTGTTCAACCCTTACCCCCCTTCAAAATAACTAAGGAACAGCAATGTGGCCCAAAGATCAGGTCTACTGGACAAAATAAAATGTACTGAGGTAGAAGGCAAGAAAGAGCTGGTTAAAAATATTAAACATAAGCTGGGCACCAGTGGCTCATGCCTGTAATCCTAGCTACTCAGGAGGCTGAGATCTGAGGATCAGAATTCCAAGCTAGCCCAGGCAGCAAATTCTGTGAAACTCTTATCTTTAATAAAGCACCAGAAAACTGGAAGTGGTTCTATGGCTCAAGTGGTAGACTGTTTGCCTTGAGCTGAAGAGCACAGAGACAGCAACTAACCCAGAATTTAAACCCCACGAATGACCAAAAAAAAAAAAAAATTTAAAATGTCTGCGGTTGATTTCTCATGCCTTTAAATCCTAACTACCTAGGAGGCTGAAATCTAAGGGTTGTAGTTCAAATCCAACCCAAGCAAGAAAGTCCATGAGACTTGTTAATGTAATTACAATACTAGGGCTTGAACTTGCCCTGTTTTACACAAGGCTAGATACCGTTCTACTACCCGCAGCTTTTTGGTGATTAATTGGAGATAAGAATCTCAGTCTTTGCTGCTCAGACTGGCTTCAAATCAAGATCAGATTTCAGCCTCCTTAGTTGTGCTGGGCTTTGCATGAGACTTTTCAAAAGAATGAAGCTGGAAGTTTATCTGTGGCTCAATTGGCAGAACTGAGAAAAATCTCCGAGACAGTGGCCAATCCTTACATGCAGAAAAAAAATAAAAATTTTCTTTTTTTTAATTTTTATTTTTTATTGTGAACATACTGTACAGAGTGGTTACAATTACATGGGCAAGATAATGAGTACATTTCTTATCAAGCATTGTAGTCTCCTCCTTTGTTTCCCCTTCCTATCCCTTCCCATCCTCTCTCACTCCCCCACCCAATCCTCCCCGCTACCCCCCCTTCCCCGCACCAAAGTTGTAAAGTTCATTTTTCGATATAACGACTTGTACATCTCATTGTTGCAATGGGTCCACCTATATCCCTATTTAAACGATTTGTTTTTCCCCTTCCTCTCCACAAATTATACCGACATCAAATACAGTGAAAGCAGGAGTTATACTGTGGGGAAGGGACCTACAAAGCAACAAAGAAATAATCTTATAAATGTGTTAGAAACAATCGCATGAAAAAAAACATTTGAATACATATCTTCGTGTGCATTTCCCTAACATTTTCAAAAGTAAATAATGGTAGTTGTATAATATAGAAAAAAATCAAAAACCATGTTTAATATGATACAAAGGAAAACTATGTTTCTTTTTAAATGTAGCAAATGAGAACATAGTATAAAGTTTCAAAATGACATGCTGAGAGAAAGGGAAAAAGGAAAAATTTTTAAATTCATGTAAATATTAAATACAAGCTGACATGACCAAAATATAATGTGATCAAAAACTTATCTCTCAGTTATCTATCACTTGCAATTATTTACAAATAATTGTCCCTCCATTTTCAGCAGCAACCATGGAAATTTAGACATGACCTCTCTATGCAGCCTAGACTGTGTAAGGGTCTTCCTGTTTTAGCCTCTTGAATTAGATCTGCAGGCATTGCCCTCATTTTAATATATGAGGTTTCCTTTAAAATTTAAAATTAATATTAAAATAATGGATTCTCTATAAAGCATGACTAAACATCAGAGATCCACCAGAGATCCTCTGAGGGATGCAATCAAAACATTAGAAAAGCACGTAGGTAACAGAAAGATTTAGCATTTTTGGGATGTGCTGGGGATGAACGCAGGGCCTCATGCTTGCTAAGCACGTATAAATTTCAGTGACATTAATTATATCCACACCATTACCTCTATTTGTGAACTATCTTGTTGATACTGATGGAATCCACACAATCATTGAGTAATAATCACCCCAATGACCTTCCCCAGAAATTTTGATCTTCCATTTTCTCTTATAAAATGGTTTAGTCAATGTTTCACATAAATAGTAGATTATTTTTTGTGTTCATCCGTGACAGATATATATTAATTGCAGCATTTTTGTGGATGTCATATTCCATTAATGCTTACCTCATATTTTGTAAACCTGTATATCTATAGACACTCCAGGTAATTCCAGCTTCTGACTATTGTGAACTTTGCTGTTATTATTGGCATATGAGCTATTAGTTTTTTCTTTTCAGTTCTTTTGGTTACGCAATGAGCAATGGAATTGCTGGGTAATGTGATAATGCTATGTTATGTTAGAAGAATGTGTCATATTGTACCATAATTCCTATATCACTTTTCATCAGCACAGAAATGTACAAAAGGTCAATAAAATGTATTTCAAATGTATTTCAAACCTTCTACAGATGTGCCCTAAAAAATCATTTTTTTTTTTACTTTTTACTTGCTTTTATTTAGGTCATGCAGGCCTGGAGCTATGTAGCATTGTCTGGAGCTGAAGTGAGAACAATTCCAAATGCCACTGACCTAGCCTCCAAAAACATTTAATCTTGTAGCCATTTTCTCTAGAGATAAAATTTAGTGATTATATGCATTTTTACTCTTCTAAAATAAGGTTTTCAATTTTAAAATGAGTTATATAAATGTAACACCTCTGTGTACCTTCTTTTTATTAAGAAGAAAATTTATATTTATAAGAAATATAAAAGGACAAAAAAGCTTCTCAGCAGGAAAATACATTACAATCACAGTCTGATTCTGACCCAAGCACATAAAATACAATACAAAAAATAATAAAATTAGAGCTCATCTAAAGCAAAATGAAGAGTAAGGCCAGGCGCAGAGGTCAAGTGGTAGAGCACTAGGTTGCCCAGCACCAGCCTCTGAATCAAAACCGCAGTATTGCCAAGGGATAAAATAAAGTATTGAAAGTTAAGGTAACATGCAGGTAAAATATGATGGACAACAAAGAGGGACACACCTGTAATCACAACACTTAGGAGACTAAGCAGTACAATTATGAAGTTAAGATCAGACTTGGCTACATAATGAGACTGCATCTTAAATAACATAGAATAAAATAAATCAAACAAAAATTGTAATGACTAGGGTGTAGTTTAAGTGTAATTAAAGTAGTTTTGTATGCACAAAAATTACATGCTTTGATAACTACAACTTTCAGTTTACACTGCAGTACAAGGTGCTCAGTGGCTGGAATCCCTCCTGAGGAACTCTATGGCAGTTGATGCACTTGTGTTCTTGGCTGGACTGAGGGTTTTGCTAGGCAAACAGTGTTTTGATCTCAATTCGTGGATCCCACTTTCAACTCTTGTTTTTAGTACACCACCTACAAATCTCCCCCATCTCAGTAACAGGGCCTTCTGGCTTTCAAGTGAAGTTATCTTTGATATCTCTTAGGGTTCTCCTCCCCTTTGTCTGGAACTGCTCTGTTCCTGGGCCCACATTCAGCAGCTTATTCTGAGAAGAGTTGTAACTATATGCTAGCCATCTCTATCCATTACCATCTCCACCTCAAATTAGTCTTTGGTATCAACATGAGTCTGGTCAGAGGATAGAGACAGCCTGGGCTGGCTTTGAACCATGATCCTCAGACCTCAGCCTCTTGAATAGCTAGGATCACAGGAGTGAGCGACTGGCACCTGGCCATCATTTCTTTCTTCCAGGAAAATTTAGGGGGGTGGAATAGCACAGCAGCACATACATTTGATAGCAACTGCCCCAGGGTGAACCAGATGCTCAGATAAAACCACTGACTTTGATATTGCCTTTGGTATCCAACAGGATATTGTTGGAATTAAGGTCTCAGTGTGTGATTCTGTTCTGGTGTGGGTAGTGAACAGCACTTACAATTGGTGTGAAGAGCCTCTTGGTTTCATCCTCTTATAGGCGGCAGGATTTTGAGATCCACCCCAGAAGGTATCCCCCTACTGGCCAGTTCCATTGATGAGATACATATACTCTTCCTTCTCCATCACCTGGTACAACCTGATGGTGTGTTTGTGCCATACCTTCTTAAAAATGTCCACTTCATTCTTTAACTGATGACTGGAGGACTCTCTCTGTTATGCCATGGTTGCAGGACCTCCCCCCCGCCCTGCAAGAAGACCACCGAGAGTCAGACTCTACAGCTGTTTTATTTAAACGGGCTGCAGCTTGGGCCTCTTCCTACACTCCGACACAGCGGAGCCTAGGAGGAGAGCCCTGAGCTAAGGATTTGCAGGTCTTATAAAGGCACACAATCAACCAAGTGTTTGGATTACCACCACGTGTTGCTTTGCTAGACAGAAACAAGCAACAAGTGGTCACTGTCTCAAACTTTAGCCTTTCAATCCCCCCCCCCCACGCTTGATTTATGGTCCTGAGCCACAATCTTGTGGCTCTGGCCCAAAACTAAACTTCAACAGCTCTTGATCTTGAACGAGTATACCAATAACAATCAGTCCATTTATCTTTTCTTGAGGCGTATGCCGAGTGGTTGGATAGGATGCTTGGAGACTTCCCATGTTTCCTGATGGTCATCCAGGGCAAAGGGGTCAGCTGGTCTGGCATGGGAACAGTGGATCAAAGCAGCAACACTGTCCATCTTAAGGGCAGTGGGTGTAGCCAGTAGTACCATGTAAGGTCCCTTCAATCGTGTTTCCTGAGATCGCAAATTGTGCCTTCGAACAAACACCCAGTCCCCTGGTTTAAACAAATGTGGGACAGGAATAGAAGCAGAATCATATAATGCTCTAAGTTGGGGCCACATACTCTTATGCACCAGCTGTAAATAGTCAAGCTTACACAGAAATTCAGTATCATCCAAATCAGCAAGCAATTAAGGACAAGCCGATAGGGTGAATTTCTTGTTCTAAACAAGGCAAAAGGAAGGAGTGATACCCAGTCTACACCAGTCTCCAAGGCCAATTTAGTTAAGGTCTCTTATAGAGTCTGATTCATACCTGCCCTGAACTCTGGGGTCTATAAGCACAGTGCAATTTCCAATCCGTCCCCAATGCAGGAGCTATTCCCTGACATACTTTTGAGACAAAGGCTGGTCCATTGTCTGACCCATTGGGGGATGGGAAGCCATACCTGGGTAGAATTTCTTCCAGGATCTTCTTAGCCACGATATCTGTGGTCTCATGCTTTGTTGGGTAGGCTTCAACCTATACTGAAAATGTTTCTACAAAAACTAGCAAATTTTTATATCCAAATTTTCCAGTTTTAATTTCTGTGAAGTCTATTTCCCAATACACACCTGGCCTATCTCCATGAAGGCGAGCTCCTTTTGTAACCGGCTGATTGGGGGCATTGGTGAGTTGACAGGCTTTACAATTTTTAACAATGTCCTCAAGAGTTGATTCCCTTGCCTTTTTTACTTGAGTGTCAGAGCAAGTCCTGCATTCTTCAGGTTCCCATGTGAGAGACCCGATGGATTCTCTTAAGAATCCCCTTGCCCAATCTTTGTGGCAAGGTAAGTTTCCCCTCACCAGTTTTCCACCAGTCTTTGTTTCCTTCTCTGCCAGGGGGTTTATAGGCCTTGGGAACTTTCTTTATCCACTCAAAGTCTTCTTGGGAATACTGAGGCTCAGGAGGCAAAGCTCGTGGCCCTGGGTCTACTAGAGTCAGTACTTATGCTCTGGGCTGGAGGGCCGCCTCCTTAGTTGCCTGATCAGCCAAGTTATTTCCTTTGGTTATTGAATCAGTTCCCTTTTGATAGCCAGGGCAGTGCATAATGGCAATATTTGCTTTTTCCCATAAGGCCTGGATGAGGCTTAAAATTTCTTGTTTGTTTTTAATAGTCTTTCCCTCAGCTGTCAGCATCCTCCTCTCTTGGTAAATGGCTCCATGGACATGCACGGTGGCAAAAGCATACCGACTGTCTATGTAAATGTTTAGTCTCTTCCCTTTTCCCATTTGTAGGGCTTTTGTTAGTGCCACTAGCTCTGCTCTTTGTGCAGATGTTCTCTGGTGGAGTGCTTCTACCCACACTATCACAGTGTCCATGGTGACTGCTGGGCCCATGTACCTTTTTCCATCTCGAATGAAACTGCTGCCATCTGTGAACCAGGTATGCTCAGCATGAGATAGTGGTGAGTCCAACAAATCTGGCCTCTTTTCCTTGGCCCGGTTTCTCTTTTCATGGTCCATTTTACATTCTCTGTCCTTGCTTTCCTGTCTTTGCTCCTCTATCTCTCTTATTGTAAACCTTTCCTGCCGTAGCTACTAGATCCCTAATTATAGACTTTTCACCAAGGCTGTCTAGAGCCTGCAACTGTATGTCTGGTGCAGCTTGATTTATATAGGCAAACATAATCATCTGAGCCAACTCCTGGGTCTCAAGATCATATGGAGTATATTGACTAAAAGCTTCCAAGAGCCGCTAAAGGTATGCTGCTGCACTTTCACTTACTCCCTGTCTTACATCATAAACCTTGGCCATATTAGTAGTTCGGCAGGCCGCCGCCTTGAGACCTGCCAACAGAGTCTGGCGGTAAATGAGGAGATGCTCCCTACCTTCAACTGTCTTGTAGTCCCATGTTGGTCGGATCTCAGGAAAATAGGCAGCGATCAGGGCAGGATCCGTGACGGGCACTCCTGTGGGGCCACGGATATGTTTCTGGTCTGCCTCTCAGATATGGTCTCTCTCTTCAGTGGTAAAAAGAACTTGTAAAAGCTGACTGCAATTATCCCAAGTGGGCTGATGAGTAATGTGAATAGTTTCAAGCAAATGAATTAAATCCTGGGGTTTCTCAGAAAAGGGGGCGTTTTGTATGCACCAATTGTATAGAGCACTGGTAGAAAATGGACACTATTGGGTTGTTGTTGACCATCCACATCCACAGTACCTATGGCACGTAGGGATAAAAACAGCTGCATTAGATGGGGGGTTGATCCCACTGCAGCGTTGAGTGACTGGCCCCTCAGAAACTTGAAGGGCAGGTGCCAAGTGTTCTATAGCTCCCTCCTCCTCTTGATCATTCTCAGGTTCTGCAAAAGGAACCTGGGAAGGGGAGTATGGGGGAGGACACATTTCTTCTTCCAAGTTATCTCCCTGAAAAACCCGGGGGTACACTTTCTTTTCCTCTTTCTTAGTTTCTTTTTGTAAGTCTAGGGGGCTAGATGGAGTGTTGCACATGGTTTCCAGTCCTGTCAGTCATACAGTCCAAAAAACAATAAATAGTACAAACAAAACACATGCAGGCCTGACAGTTATAAAAAGAAATGCTTACAAAGTGGAGATCCCCCAAATTGGTCCACTGACTCCTGTCATGGCGGGGTTCCATACCCATGCCCCACAGCAGAAGGAGCAGACCCACAGTGGGCGAGTTGGGCTTCGGTTAGAAGGCTCTCTTGGTCAGTTCTGGCCCAACACCAAACCAACCCTCGCCCCACAATTCACACGGTGGGGTTCCAAGGACCTTCCCCCCCCTCCGCCCCACACAGCAGGGTTCCAAGGACCCCTGCCCCACACGGTGGGATTCCAAGTACCCCCGCCCCCAAACGGCGGGGTTCCAAGGACTCCCCTCCACATGGTGGGGTTCCAAGAACCCCTGCTCCACACAGCAGGGTTATCCCCTCCCCACAAGAGGATATGGAACATCTCCCAGTTCCTCCAGTGTTGTCATGCAAGCAGGTCCACTTTGACAACCCTTTACGAATTGGAGGGGCCATCCTCACAAGGGTAAATGAAAGTAAAACAGACAAACAAGAAGACAAGACAAATGAACAAAGACAGCGCTGTTTTACCTTTGGAGTCTGAGGACTCCGGAATCTTTGGGGGGTATCCCGGACCAGCCCCCACTAATATGTTATGCCATGGTTGCAGGACCCCCCCCCCCCCCCCCCCCCGCAAAAAGACCATCGAAAGTCAGACTCTACAGCTGTTTTATTTAAACGTGCTGCTGCTTGGGCCTCGTCCTACACTTCGGTACAGCGGAGCCTAGGAGGAGAGCCCTTAGCTAAGGATTTGCAGGTCTTATAAAGGCACACAATCAACCAGGTGTTTGGATTACCACCACGTGTTGCTTTGCTAGACAGAAACAAGCAACAAGTGGTCACTGCCTCAAACTTTATCCTTTCATCCCTTCAGGAGTATTTTAACTGCCACTTCCATGTGTGTGAGGTGTGGATAGCCAGCTTCACTTGTCCATTGGTACCATGGTCAATGAGCTCTTTCATCTGGTATTGATTGATGATCTCTTCATTCAAGGATATGGAGGATGATTCTTTGTATTCTTCCATCCTTCTGCTATGATGGCAGGTAGCAAGTCTACCTAAAATTAACTAAATAAAATAATGGAAACACAGAAAAAATAAAAAGAAATACCAAAACCAAACGACAACTCTCACCCCCCCGCAAATCAGAAAAATCATGAATTTGATTTGAGTCAGTCCATCGTGTCACCAATCAAGAGCTCCTAGAGGTGTTAACTGACATAGGTTGGAGCACAGTGTCTTCCTATATAGATTGCATGACCTCTCAAAATGGAGATATCACAGCCCATCATAGTGACATCATAGAAGAAATGGACCAATCAGAGTCTGGGCCAGTGAAGTCAGAGAAAAAGTGGAACAATCAGAGCTTGCCAGCATTGATACTCTAGCCCATAAGCTTCAAAGATTGTTGCTAAGGACTCCATGTGTGCTTGAGGTTGCTCTGGTCATTGTTATGCCATTCCTGAAACTACTAGGACAGTGGTCAAAGTCCTCTGATCTTGTAGAGGACTCCTGAATCTTATAAATTGCTTCTGTGGAGACACTGGCCAATAGCCTCCATGCTTGATGGCCACCTTATCCTATATTTGTTCCAGCAATGACATGGCAAGAAGACCTCTGTCCTTCTCAAGGACAGCTCTCCTACAATTTGCTTCTGAGGGGACAAGGCCCTAGCTGTCTTTGAGCCACAATCCTCACAATTCACCTTCCTGAGTAGTTAAGGTTATATGTCTGAGCCATTGTTAGGTACTTAGCTCATCTCTCCCATGGGGGAAGTATATATATTTGTTAGAAAGGTTGGTATTAGATATGTCCTTTTAACACCTTAAATGTGTTGCCCTTGCTGTCTAATATTTAATCTAGTGTCTGATTAGAAATTTGTCATAATATGATTGAAGATCCCTTGTTCAGTATATTTTTAATTTCAATTTAATTTTATTGTAAAGGTAATGTACAGAGGGGTTACAGTTACATAAATAAGTACATTTCTTATGGAAGGAACATTGTTATTTCTTCCATCGATTTTTTTTGTATGCTCAAAAAAAGAACTACTGATGCTTTTACTGGTACTATTGATCAATGGGTACTTTTGCTTTCTTTGTTCATGCATTTTTATAAGAAAATTTATATGCAGAGGGTTTACAGTTACTTAAGTCATCTAAAGAGTACACTTCATTTAATTTTCTAAATTTCAAATTTTGAACTTAATTATTTTCTTCTGTTTCTTTAGGGTAATTCTTTCTTCAGAGTTGTAGGACTAGTTAATATAATTTTGCATGATTTTTACACATGTAAATTATTCAGACACATATATTTTGTTTTTAAAATATTTATAATGTGAATATTTAAAGTTATTTTTTGAATTTTTTTTCCTGAGGTAATCACAAGTCATATATATGTCTAGTAACTTTGAAAAATACTCTTACTGCTTTGCACCAGGGGCTTCCACCTCTACTCATAACTACTGAGGAGGCTTAAAAATAGAACCAGGCCGAAAGTTTAGTGGACCTTCTTTTCAATCTATAGCTGGGTGCATTGAATCATTTCTACCACACTGCACTATCTACAGGCTAAGATTGGAAGGACTACGGAATCCAGGCCAGCCAAGGTAGGAAGCTAGACAAGTTGGTCTGCAACTCTGATGCCATTGATGTTGGGAAGGCTAAAATGACAGATCAGGTGCATGTTCTTGTGGAAAGGGAACACCTATCCTAAAATTAACCACTGATATGATGCCAGCCTAGCAAGAGCAATAACTGAAGTCGAAATCCCCAGTTTCCCACAACCAAAATACGTATATACATTAACATGCAAAAACTTAGTAGAATCTGTTCTTTGCTCTAATATCAGCTTTATCTGATTATCATATGATGTCACAGAATAGGTTCTTTATTAAACTTAAGATATATTTTAAAAGACCTAGAAAACTCTTTCTCACTTATTAAGTGCAAATGTATGGCAAATTGTCTCATTTCTTACATATTTGACTGTCACTATCAATTCAGCTTATGATTAGTATGAATAGTAACATGTTCTGATTAATTACTTTACTTTGTAACAGTTTTTAAACTTTTTGCTTCTCTACTGAAGTTTAATTATTAAACCAAAATCAACTACTGGGGAAATACATAGACACCTCATTCCGACTGGTACTCAAACTCTCTGGTTAGGGAATTCTGATGAAGACAAGGAAGAAGATGAAAAAGTGAGGAATGGTATCATTTGCAAGAAAAAAATGGAGAAGGATCCAAGCAAATTTCTTCTTTGGCCTGCTGAAATTAATCGGCTTTCTACAGTGTGGTGAAAACTTTCGAAAAAGGCCACTCGTGTGAATACTAGGGATGACGATGAGTATACCGCTCTTCATCAGGAAACCTACAGTTGACACTGAGACATTTTCCATGAGTTGGTGGCTCGAGGCAGATATTCATGCAATAACTGTGAATGGCTGGACACACCTGCACAGTGCTTATAGGTGGAATAATACCAGTGGGCTTCATTCTTACTTCATCATGATGCACATACCAATGTCTAAACGAAAGGCCTCTTGACCACCTTGCAACTTGCTGCTGGGAATAGAAACAGCAAAGATACGTTTGATCTCCTTCTTTTGAACCATTATATTAAACCAGGTCTGAAGAACAACTTGGAAGAAACTGCATTTGATACTGCCAAAAGATAAATATGTATGACTACCTCTTTGAAGTTGTGAAAGGCTGTACAAATTGTTCTCCTATGTCTTAATGATTTGGATAAGTTACTTAAATTTCAAAAATGCCAGTCCATCCTTTGTCTCTGCACAAAATATTTTCACAATACAAAGCAACAACAATAGCTTACTTTAAAATTCATGGATTCCATGGTATTCTTCCAAATGAATTGCCTGACTTTGATGTCAAAATATATTCAAGAGTTGTTTGTATACATCTATAATGATTTCTGTAGAGCTTGTGATTTTTTAAATCAGAAATAATTTTACCGTATCTGTTGAAATGAGTAGTACAGAATCTGAAGATATTTCCGGTGCTTGTCTAAAGAAAGTATATTTTAACATATTCTGTATTTTGTTTGTAAAATGTCCATAATCTATTTCATTCTCTCCTAGATATAATACTTTGAATACTACATTGTTATATATTATATAAATTCATTAATAAATGTGTCCTTACAGATTGCATTCCATATAAAAACAGTTTAAGATTCTTTTTTCTCCTAGGTCCTTATAGTATTTTATTTCTTTGGGATAAAATTAAAATGTTATCTAATTTCAAAAGTTTTGTAAAGGTTATGCTATGTAAAGACATTTCTGAAGAATAAAAAATATGGAATAATTAGCATATTTTCATATCATCCTTGTCCAAGTGGCATGTTAATCTCTATATTGTTGTAATTTATGTATACGTGCTGCCGAAGCATGTAGTATCCTGTAAATTTAAGAAGTTAATGATGCAATCTTTATACAGGCATTTTTCCTTGGTTGTCTATTTGTAACAAGGAAACCTTATTGTTACTAACAATGCTATTGATCTTATTTCTCTGAAATTCTGTGTATAGTGGAAAAAACATATTATTCGGTAGATTGCTCACACTTGCATTTTTTTTGCCAATGAATATGTTAAGTCTTTTTCATTTTAAACTTGATCATACTTTGAAGCCTTTATAGCTAGGTTCAAAGAGATGGCTTTTCAAGTACTTATTTATCAACTGAGTTAGCTTTGTGGAGCTAATGGATTCAAAGTAAGCCTTGCTGAAGTGCTACTTCTAAACTTTTGCAGCTTAAAATTTCCCAAATGAGGTTTTAGTGGCACAAATGTCTACTGACCCTTTACCCTTCTTCCATATAGTAACAGACCAAACAGAATATCTTACCCTGAGAGCAAAGATTATCTTAGTGGAACAAAACTAATCTTAGTTACAAGGGATCATAGAGAAATAAACAGTTCTGACTAGAAAGTATTTTATCAAAATGTAATTATTATACCTACCATTTCAAAAATAGCTAAAGCCAAGAAGGTGAAAAAAATTGTTCTTTTGCATGATTACCTAATGTCCTGACCTGTCTACCATCCAACCAGGCAGGAACATACACTACTGAATTTCTATCACCAAATATTTCCATAGATCCAGGAGAAGTCCATATTTTTCTCCTTGATATTAGGCCTTAAATTGGTAATGTTTTAATGACAGTGTTTCCTCTTGCCTCTAGGCTGTAAATCTACAAATGGTAAAGCTTTAGGTCTAACTCTACCAAACTCTGAGGTAGAGATAATGGAATAATACTGTAAAACAGAGTTGCCTTTGATACCCTAACCACAACAGAACAATGAACAATATTTCCTTATATTACATATAGTTATATATTTTGTATGTATATGTGCTAATTTTATATTTCACACAATGAAACTTACTAGAATTAATCGATAATTTGACAAATAAATTGATATTTATTACAATAAATAGATTGGAATATAAATAATTAGGTTTAGAATATATATTAGAATATAAGAAGTATCAATGCAATGTCTTCGGTATAAATTTGTGATACCTTCTAAGTGTTCTTAATCTACTGAATTCACATGGTAAAAAAAAAAATGTTGTTTTCCTCTAATCTGCAAGGGATTTTACTCTGCTGCTCTGTATATTGTTTTAACTCGCTGGACCCAGAATGGTTTTCCCCATATTTCTGATCATACCCAAATTTTGCTGATATGATGTCCAAAAGGTATTATTATTCTACAGGACCCACGCGTCCTAGGATCCCAGGTCCCAGTTATCTGCATCATCAGATAACAAGGGCAAGTCTTCTCACCTAAGCCCATGCAACATGCCAACAGAAAGTAATTGAAGACTCATCTTAACTTCTCATTTCCTATAATAATTTAGGGCATTACACAGGGTTTAGCAGTAAGCAATTGTGAAATGCAAGGCAACTTAAAATGAAAGATGAGATCACAAAATCTGAGAGAAACTACTGTAATTCACACTTTCAATTTACAGATGACCAGCCCATATGAGTGAACAAGATCACAAATGTCACAAGAATATCTTTAATACCCCTCTCCTAATGATTAATGAAAGATTTCAGTCCAGTATAAGTAGGCCAAAAAATAGTTCCTGGAAAGATAAGATCCATAATTTGTCTACCAAGGCTCAGAAAACTTGAATTAGAAGTCAAATAGAATTCAGAAAAACATTAATTGAGAAGATCCTTAGTGCTTCAAAACACTGGTACTTCAGTAAAACTTGGTTATGTAGTATAAAAAGGTTGTCATTTTCAAATCAATGGTAACCTATATTTAATCTCCTGAAAATATATTCCTTTTAAAATAATTTTTTAGGGGGTCCGGGCGTGGGGCCTGATCTCTTGGCCTAGGTGCTGTCCCTCTGCTCTTCAGCTTAAGGCTAGCACTCTACCACTTGGGCCACAGCACAACTTCCAGATTTTTTTCTTTTTGGTTTTTTCTTTTTGATTTTAAAAGATCAAGAATATTTGCCTAATCATGTTGTTTGATGTTTTCCTTAAGAAATATAACTTCAAGTCTTGAATATGGGTACTTATCAGAGATGTGACAAACATAAAATCTGTCTTCTATTTCTATCATATTCCTCCACAGTAATAAATTTTAGTTTTCTTCTTTTCCCAAAAGTTATAGGTAGTAGAAAATATTATCCCATGTAAAATAAAATAATTACAAACCATTGTACAAAGACATTTATAAAAACTGCTAGTTAGCAAAACATTCTAAGCCATTTATAAACTTTCTTGTTGACTAAAGATTAATCTTACAAATGGATAAGAATAAAATCATGTCTAGGTCCTTCACGTCTCCAGTCTTTCAAATTGTTATTGCAGATGAATTAATTATGGAAATATAAGCTGATATCAGTTCAAGTATATGCAGGTTTTGAAATGCCATGGAATGTATATAAACCTGTCAAAGTATGAACAGACAGTTTAACAGAATGACTATCAAGAAGTTGAAACCAGAGAAGAATATTAGTAAAAACATAGAATGAATGAAAAATTAAAAAGTGGCAAGTACAACTAGAATACTCAATGTACACATGTGATAAAGGAAGTGGTAAATCTGAAATAAATCTTGGAGAAGGGGTTGGTTGAGAATGATAGAAGGAGTGACTCTGATCCAGAAGCACTGGACAATTACATGGATATATTTAATTGTAACACACTACCACAACCTTTTGAAATTCAGTTAAAAACACAACAAAAACCAAACACACAAATATCACAACCAAACAGCAATCTCTAGAGAGTATGAATATGACCTCTCAAAATTTTAAATAGTTAATCAAAGGCAGTATGGGAAAAGCAAACCAACTGTTCAAAGAGGGCAGTTTGGGGTAGGGGAGAATTTTGAACAGATTTAAATAGATTGTCTAAGGTTATAAATCACCTACATTTGCAGCAAATATTTTCTAATGGGAGATCTCTTTGTCTGAACTGGATATTCCAGTCCTGAGATACACTTGATAGCTGGTGAATATAGAATGGAAGAAACAAGATCAAAACCCATTACTCCATTGGAGAGAAAACAGTCCTCTATGTTTTCTCTCATCTCTAATTACTACTCTTTTTCATACTTTTCAGTCAATTGATTTTGAATTATGTCTTTCCTTCTTTGTTCTGGCAAAGTAATCGGTCAATGTAATTCACTAAAGATTATTTGCCATTTTTTCTATTATGCTGATTACTTGTCCAAGCGAGTCCATTAAACTTCCCTCTTGCCTTTGGTTGCCATGAAAACCCAACATCTATGATGAGGACAAACTCTTATGTAAAACATTGTCTCCAAAAAAACAATCGAAGAAGCTGTGATCACAAATATTTAGCTATACTTTTTTGTTCTTTTACCTTGAAAGTCTTCTTGTGTCTAAAGTGCCAACAAAAATAAGTACTCCACCACTTTTTGGTTCAATTACTTCTAACTTTAAAGATCTAGTTTGCTAACAAGATGCTTAGAGGAAACCGAACAATACTCCACTTTTATCTTCTCACTTAAGACTCTCGTTAGATACCATATCAGGAACAGTGAAGTTATTCTTTGCAAAATTACTTCAATAGATTATTTTTCTCTTGGTCTTGCATTTGCTTAACAAGATGTATGGAGGGGCTGGGAAGTTGGCTCAGTGGTAGAGTACTTGCCTTGCATGCTCGAGGCCATGGGTTCGATTCCTCAGCACCACATAAGAAAAAAAGCCGGAAGTGGCGCTGTGGCTCAAGTGGTAGAGTGCTAGCCTTGAGCTGAAGAGCTGAGGGGCAGCGCCCAGGCCAAGAGTTCAGGTCCCACGACCAGATGCCCCCAAAAAACAAAGAAACAAGATGTATGGAGAAGAATAGAGTTAAATCACCCATACCTTGGATGACAATGTCTGTTACAAAGGACAATACTTCTATGTCCTATTTCTATGTCCTCCTCTTAGTTCTTACCTGATTTCCAATTAAACACAGCTTCTTGGCTTAAAGTCTAGTGAAGTGGAAGGATTATAAGGCCTCCCCCACTGCTATGTCTTCATGGTTTCTCTTTTAAAACTGTTTTATTTGGATGTGGAATTTATTTTTATGTCTTCATTCGATCTAGTGTGCATTGAAGTGAGCCAAATAGGCTCTGTAAAATCACTTTAGGTAGCAAAAATATTAAGACAATCTATTTAAAAAAGTTTTGGTCTCCCTCCACTGCTGAAGCCAATACCCTTAGCTAGGGCTTCTAAGAACACTGTTTTCTTACTTTTTCCATTTGCTCTTCTTTTCTGATCCCAAAACTTTTTGCTTATGTGATAAGAGAAGTCTTCACTGTCTCATGTTAATAATGATATTATATTTTTGAGCCACTTAGAAATGTGAAATCATTGGTTTGAAGTATCCAATCAGATTTTTTTCTGTGTTTCAGTGCTTTATGTGCAAAGACATTGTAGAAAGTATTATAAACAGAAAAGTATAATCCCAATACCTTCTTTCATTGTGGAAGGCACTTTCTCCCTACATAGTTTGACCCCAATTATCTTTTTCAGAGAATTACTGTTTGGTAAGTAAAGGTCAAATCACAATTTTGATGTCTTTTTTTAAAGAACTTTGAATTTAAATTCCACTACAACCTTGTTTCACACAGTATGAGTATATTTCTTGGGTAAGGGCAATTCTCAAGGTTACCTACAGGATTTACAGCAAGGTTTGTGAGGTTTGTTTGTTTAGTGTGAAAAAGAGTCATCTTCACCCACATTGCTCCCTCTGAGCTAAGTCTCCATAGATTTCTTTGCATGAAAGCCTATTCTCCCAGGCAATTTAAAAAAATTTTTAATAGGATAACTTGTTAAAAAGTTTGAACAATTAAAATTTACCTGTCATAACTTTAAAACTCTTTTGAAATTCCTTTAACAGAATCCTAATTCCACCATTACCATCAAAAACAGTTAACATGTTGTTTTCATAATATCGTGTCCATGAAACTATTATTTTCCAGGGCCTTTGTTATGCTATATATATGACCATATATGCTGATGCTAAGCAAAATGAAATCCAAGATATGGAAACAGAGATTTCTATTTGCGGTTGTTGTTTTTAATACACTATGTGATTTCTATTTTCTTTTGGCATTTTCCCTATGGTTTATTCCCTGCTGTATTTGATTTTGATACCCTATATATTGGTATACATTTACCTTAATTAGGGAAGGGAATAGGAACAACAAAATGGCGAGAAACAGGACAAAGGACAAACCAATGCAATAGAAATGCTCACAAGACAATATGATGGAAATGTACGTTACAACTTGTGAGGGGTATTGTGGTGAAGGAAAACTGTGAGAAAAATGAGAAAGGGGATAACAAATTTGAAACATTACGTATTCACTACCTTACAATTTCTGTAACTCCACTGTACATAACTTTGACAAGAAAATTAAATTAAATAAATAAGCTACATGAAATAAAATTTCACTGTATTGGTATAGTAGATATTATTATTTTTTAGTAACTTTTAAAAATCAATACTATTTGGCATAAAATATGAATTAATTACCCCTTTTTAATCAGAGGGCCATCAACTTGAATGTTATCTAACTAGACAATATTTTCACAATATACTTGCCAATATTTTGAAAAAAGAATAAATTTAAACTTTCTCATAGTAAAACAGAAGAGTTTCATTCTATGGAAACCCATAACTTTTAAAAGTAAATAAGTTGTTAAGAGGACAGAATATATGTGTTCTTCAAGATTCCTATGACTAATAACTACTCATTTTCAAATTCTGAACATTCCTACCTGAGAGCTTCAAAACAGTACTTGTTTGCATGTTATGTAATTCTGCAGTAGATTCATATTCCAATGGGTTGCTACAGATTGAGAAGTAAACAGAAAAATAGCCACATTCTGGTAAAGGATAAAACTATGAAGCATCTGTAATAATTAATTCTTCAAGAGTAAGCAATTGTTTATCAGAGTAAGCTATTATTTCTATGACCATTAATCCGAAGATTTATGCCATAAAGTCATCCTAGCCCAACAGTTTCCAAGGTGTAGGGTGCATGTCAAAATTCCCTTAACTTACATCACGAATAGCTTATCTCTATTGTGAAAAAATACTACACCTCTGCTAATGTGATGCCTTCCATTTTCTTGAAAGAACACCACAATAAATTGGGTTGCATCATTTTCCCCCACTGGTATTGTTGAGATCAGAACATTTGCAAATATTATTCATATTTATACTTTTTTTAACTATCATAGATATTCAGGATGCTAAGTGCGCAATGTTACAGTTCAAAGCACACCCAGGCAGGAAGGTTCCTTAGATGTTTATCTCCAATAAACTTCTCAGCAAAAGCCAGACAGAAGTGGCACTGAGATTGAAGTGGTAGGGCACAAGCCTTGAGCATAAACAGGCTCAGAGACAGTGTTTAGGCCCAGAATTCAAGACTAGGACAAACCAATAAAACAAAAACAAAAATGAAAACAAACCCCAAACCTAGCATTTTTCTCATTGTATACAGAGGAACATAATTAAGGAAATTGCTTCCTGTGTTACATAAGTGGAAGAAAGAAGATGTCACACAATTATTCTCCTCATACTATGTTATACCAAAGCCTCAAAAAATTGCTTTTTCTAAATTTATAAATTAATATCATCCATTTCTTGGCAACTCTGTCTACATTATTCACATTATCATTTAATACATGAATGTTTGGAATTATCTATTAACTAATTTCTAATTATATCTTTCTTGAAAGAATATTCTAGGCAAGTAGACTGCAAGAATCATTTGTGAATTTGTCAATTAAACCTTCTACTTAAAAATAATTTTGGGGCTGGGAAGGTGGCTCAGTGGTAGACTGCTTGCCTTACATGCATGAGGCCCTGGGTTCGATTCCTCGGCACTACATAAGCAAAAAAACCCGCAAGTGGTGCTGTGGCTCAAGTGGTAGAGCACTAGCCTTGAGCTGAATAGCTGAGGGACAGTGTGCAGCCCCAGAGTTCAGGCCACATGACTGACAAAAAAAAGAAAAGAATTTTGTAGTATCCAATAGAATATGAAATTACAAACAAAACCAAAATATTTATTTTAAATCTCAATTCTAATTTAGCAACATTTATAAAGTCCTACATTAGACAAACTTTGCTATTTCTCCAGCTTAAGCTTTTGTAATCCTTCATCATTTCTTTGGAATCCAACAGAATGATGATTACTTAATTTCTCAAATTTTAGAAGGTATTCATGAGTCATTTTGCATCTAAGAATATTCTGTAATGGAGAGAGAATTTAAAACACAAGTGAGGATTATATATGAGTTGCATTTCAATAGGTAACTTGACTTCTCAAAAAATGACAAAATTAGCCCAACCTTCCAACTGTGTATTCCTTTCTTGTTTGGTTTGTTTTATTAGTACAAAATTATCCTACCTGGTCCAGGGAAGATATCACTATGTAATTCCACTCTCTAATCTGTTTTGGTCTGAGTGCTAGAATTCTAGGCTTATATCACATTGCCCTGCCATAGTTTCTTGTTTTATTTAATCTAGATACAGATGAGCAATTCTGAATTTCTCCAGTGATATTACCCCTACACTGCTCGGACTGTTTCTGTACTATTTTCAAACATTATCTAACATTTGACACAGTATATGAACATTTTCACATGCACCTGCGGGGTCTCTGATTCATTCCTCAATGGATCTGATAACTTTAATAATGATTACTTGACTCTCTTACTATCTCTGGTCCCTATCTATTCTCAAACATTTTTGAAAAAAGTAATTTGAGGACTTTCTTATATTAAAAATTATCACATGATTCTAGTGTTACTCAGGACATATTTTCTATTGTTTTCTATCTTTTCTACATTTTATGAGAGTCGTTTCATTTGTGTATTTGTGTGTGCACATATAAGTGCCTCAGTGTGTATGTGTATGTTTGTATGTATGTATGCAAAAGCCTCAAGCTCTTATTCATCAATCTTGCTCATGACTGGTATTCCATCACCTGAACCATTCTTCCAATCCAGGTTTTGGATCCTCAATTATAGGTACTGTTGCAAAGACTTTTCTTCCCTAGCTGGATGCAAAAGGAACTTCCCAGACTCCTTTACATTCTTAGGTTTTATTTCTCTAGGAGTATCAACTTTTAATTATAAACATTTTTGTGAGTGTAAGTCTATGCTGTAGCCCAGGTTTTTAACTCAAGAATTCATATAAAGATAGATGAATATACCCATTTCATATCCTGAGTGTACACTGTTAGAAATGTGATAGTAAGCTGAGTGGTGGTGAGATCTGAGGATTGGGGTTCAAAGCCAGCCCGGGTAGGAAAGTTCCGGAGACACTTTTCTGCAATTAACTACACGAAAACTGGAAGTGGCACTGTGGATCAAGTGGTAGAGCATTAGCCTTGAGCTGAATAGCAGAGGAACATTGTCCAGGCCCAGAGTTCAAGTGCAAAGACCACCACCAATAACAGTAAATATGTAAGGAAAGAAAAAGAAATATCATCTTAGCCAGCAGTTCATTGCTAGTATAAGCCCTGTTCTCTCAAGATGGATTTTTTTTTCAGTTAAGTCCATGCTCTTTTATCTGACTTGCATTGGAACCAGAATTATACTTTCTATTCTACTTTCTACAGAGTTGTGTGATTAGCAAGCATGATTTAGGAAGGGAGTGGCCTCATACTTCGTGTTCCACCTAGGAGTAATGCTTTCTCTATATCACTCCCATACATCTACATACTGGACTTGGCTTTATTGTTTCAATGTTGTCTTATTTGTAGAGTCTTCTATAGTGCATTGAACCCATATATTTTAACACAGAACTTCTCTTTCTCCTATTATTGCTATAGTTTCCCTTTCTGTTAACTCATATACACTTGGGAAATAATGTGCTGTACATATACTCACAAAAAGAATGATCTGAGAACCTTCTTACCATTTAAAATTCACTTTAATTTAGAGAGACCTTACAAAGTTTGAACTCAATATAGGCATGAATAATATATTTATAAGCAATATAAATTTCATATTTTCTCTACTGTTTTCTCTGAAACACGTGTTACCTCAGTTCCAAAGGTGTCCTTGTGTTATTTCAGTAAAGCCAGAAAACATTCATTACACCTCAAGCAGCACCATCATTTTTTACTTGAAGTAACGGTAACTGGATATGGAAACTGATCCCAGGAGAGGAATTGAACATAGAGGAATGACAAAGTTCAAGTTAACTTGTGCTTTCCTTTTTACTGTACAAGAAAAGAATCCCAAGGCTTGAAGGAAACTCTGTCCTGGACTTTTTGAGTATGTTCTTTACTCATATAAAACTTTTCTGTAAAGTTATAGTTGAGAGTATTACAAAAAGAAATAATGTGCCACTTGAAAGCCATCATAGAACAAAAGGAAATAACGTTGTTTTAAAAGTGTTCTACTGCAAAGAAACAAAGACATGGAGGTTTTAAATTGCCTTATAGAAGGATATTTCACACCTGAGATGAATCTCTATTTGCAGGAGTCAGTTATCAATTTCTTTAGTCTGGTCCTGAGTTCTCCAGAGCAATAAGGATTCCAAAAAAGCAGGATCCAGTGAGTATGATCACCAAAAGTAGCCTCTTGTCAAATGAGTACTCCTTTAAGGAGGGTCCCAAAGAAATATCTGGGTTTTTTTGTTTGCTTGTTTGTTTAGTGTGTGCTGGTTCTGGGGCTTGAACCCAGATGCTGGACCCTGTCCCTGAACAGTTTTCTTTCCTGCCCATCTGCCCCCAAAGCTAGTACTCAACTGCTTGAGCCAAAACTCTACTTGTTCTTTTTTGGTGGTTCAATAGAAATGAGTTTGAAAGACTATCCTGCCTGGGTTAGCTTTGAACTAAGATAGTAAGAAAGCTAAGTGACATCAACTGAATAGACTTCTCTTTTGAAACATCTAATATTTGATGAAGTTTGTAAAGCTAATATTTGACAATTTTTAAAAGTAGAGAATATGTCCAGCAAAGAAGCCATAAAGTAAATAATTCAGCAAAAGTAGGTGCATTGAATCATTTTGGAATTTATTTTTCTGCTTGGGAAGATTATTAATCTTGTCATTCCTTTGGGGGAAACAAAGTCATATTTCACTTTATTTGTTGGTCGTGGGGCTTGAACTCTGATCCTGGGTGCTGTCCTTCAGCTCTTCAGGTCAAGTAGAGTGCTCTACTACTTTTGCTACAGCACCACTTCTGGGTTTCTGGTGTTTAATTGAAGATAAGGGTCTCATGGGCTTTCCCGACCAGGCTGGCTTTCAACCACAATCCTCTGGTCTCAACATCCTGATTAGCTAGTATAACAGGCGTGAACCACCAGCACTTGGCTCATATTTGTATTTATGTGCACTGAATGACACTATGTAACCAAACAATGGAAATTTGAACCAAATGATGCCATTGCAGCTTTTCAGAAAATTTGAGGTAGCAATAAATATGTCCTCCTTTTCCATTCTGTTACATTAATGACTCATTAGCTATGGGACCCCTCCATTAGCATCCTCTACCATCTGTATAGGTGTATTTAGTATCAAGAAATGTTCATAGAGAAATATAGAAAGACAGATTTTTAGAAAGCAAAGGATATCGAGTATGAAAGAACAGCATAGAGAGAGATATATTTATCAGACAGAGATTAAGAAATAGCCTAAGAGATTTACAATGCTAAAGGCAATGAGGAATAAGCCTAGTTGAAAACCAGTTCTTCAATAACCAAAATTGTTTTGTAGAACATTTTCTCGTATACCTTAGTTACTATCATTTATTCCTTCCATCTGGAGTTATTTTTTCTCTTGTGTCACAAATATTAATTAGCCTCTGCCTTTTTGTTGCGGTCACTGACCAAAAAGGTTTCCAAATGTCACTTAGATTACCCTTCTCTTTGTGATTAGTAGTGACCCCACAAAATCCTGGAATCTTTGAATTTCCAGAATTAATCTTCACCTGACATCTAAGCACATTCCTGGCATTAATTGCTGTGACCTAATGATCAAAACAAAACTTTTTTAACACAGTATTATAAATAAAACACCTGAATTAGGGACTATTGTTAGGTGTGAGTTTGTAAGGAGCAATTATATATTCAAAGTATGGATTCTTTATTTGCATTTACTAATTTTTTTCTTTTTATATTTTGAACATTCTGTACAGAAGGGTTACAATTACATGGGCAAGATGAGTACATTTCTTATCAAGCATTGAATCCTCCTCCTTTGGTTCCCCTTCCCACCCTCTCCCATCCTCCACCTGCCCCCAGACCCAATCCTCATTCCTACCCCCCCCCCACCAAAGTTATAAAGTTCGTTTTTGACATAACAACTTGCATATCTCATTGTTGCAATGGGTACACCTGTATCCCTATTTAAATGATGTAATTTTTCCCTTCCCCTCCACAAATTATACCATTATCAAGTACAGTGAAAGCAAGGGTTATACTCTGGGTGAGGGACATACAAAACAACAAAGAAATAATTTTATTAATGTGTTAGAAACAATCACATGAAAGAAAAAAAAAAACATTTAAATACGTATCTTAGGGTTCATTTCCCTAACAGCAACTTATCTGATCTTTTCTGCTTGACTCAGACATACACTAGTTATTGCAAATAAGGGAAACCCAAGGCTTTCTTTCTTCCTTCCTTCCTTCCTTCCTTCCTTCCTTCCTTCCTTCCTTCCTTCCTTCCTTCCTTCCTTCCTTCCTTTCTTTCTTTCTTTCTTTCTTTCTTTCTTTCTTTCTTTCTTTCTTTCTTTCTTTCTTTCTTTCTTTCTTTCTTTCTTTCTTTCTTTCTTTCTTTCTTTCTTTCTTTCTTTCTTTCTTTCTTTCCTTCTTTCCTTCTGTCTTTCTTTCTGTCTTTCTTTCTGTCTTTTTGTCTTTCTTTCTGTCTTTCTGTCTTTTTGTCTTTCTTTCTGTCTTTCTTTTTTTGCTCAAGGCTAGCATTCTACCACTTGAGGCACAGCACCACTTCCAGTGTTTTTTTTTGTTTATGTGGTACTGGGGTATTGAACCCAGTGTTTCATCCATGCTAGGCAATCACCGTAACATGAAGTCACATTCACAGAGCCCTAAGTGACTTTCTGAAGATGGCATTAAAATTTCATTCCATAACTTTATCATAATTTTGGCCAGGTGCTAGAAAATGATGTATAAAACAATACAATACAATAAGTCCAGGAAGTTTGGATGGAAAATGAATAACCGTCATGGTCTAGCCAGGGCACAGAGGGGCTTACGTCATGGAGCTGTTTGAACAGTCTGAGCTAGACAGCTCCTGACCTATAGCCCACCTCCTGAATGAGAAGGCTACCTTGGGTTCTAGCCACATAGGGACACTGGGGCCACCTCATCCAGAAAATATTCAGCCAGTTACTATGAGAGAAACGAAGAAAAAAAATCAGCATTATGCTTAAGTTGGGTGCTGGTGGCTCAGAACTCTAATCCTGGCTACACAGGAGGCTGAGATATGAGGATCATTGTTCCTAGCCAGTCCGGGCAGGAACGTCTGTGAGACTCTTATCTTCAAACAACCACCAGAAAACCGGAAGTGAGCTCAAGTGGTAGAGCACTAATCTTGAGCTGAAGAGCTCAGGAACAGAGTCCAGGCCTAGATTTCAAGATCCACAACTGACAAGAAGTGGATTCCCACCACATGAAGTGGACTGAATAGCACCCATTGTCCCAGGGAGCATGGTAGAGAAATCAGGCTGAGTTTCCTGTGACCTTGAGGTCATAAGTAGGTCACCCAGCTTCTCCGTGCATCTGTTTCCTCAGCTTCAAAACTAACAGAGTGAAGGATCCCCTTCCTCATGGGGATAGGGTAATGATGAGAGCCATGTTTTGTTTCATAATCCCACACCTGTTGCACAATTAATAACAGACCCCACCTGAGCCCTTTCCGGGTATCTTCCTGTCCTATGCTCACAGAATTGCCGAGAACCTTATCTGAAGGATGCTCCCTCTGTGCCTAGCCATGCTCCATAGATCCCTTTGTATAAATCCCTTGTTTCCTCACAACTGTCCTGTGAGGAGACTGAGGTCCAATGGTTTCGGCACTATCCAGTACTTCACCTGTGGTCAAAAATCTGCTGGCATGGACTAAAAGTTTGGGATAATCTATCTAAACCAATAACTGAGAATGGCGCTACACGTCTACCATCCCAACTATAGAGGACCATCCTTTGTGGAGCATCCCTGTCACAGATAGGAGGACCCAGATCCAGCACATCTTGAGTCTCTATTGAGTCTCTTTCTCAGAAATTCCCAAGACAGAAAGTTGGCTCCTCAGAGCCAGGGAGAGGAAACAAAAAGGGGGTCATGGTGCCCCCAGTGGAGTGTCTGACCAGGGGCAGGGGTAGTGTTGGGGCAGCCACTCACCTCTGCTGCTTGGAGAAGATGTTGCCAGCTGTTCCGGGTGGGAAGAGCAGCAATGGAGGTGGCATTGTGGACACATGTGCCCAGAGCAGAGGACCAGGGTCAGGGACCTAGCGGGGGCCTTATGCCTGCTGGTAGTGCGCCATTGCCTGAGGTTTGAAACCCAGCACTACAAGAAGGGGGGAGGGAGCTGGGGCGCTGGTGGGAGCATCAATTTCCTACTATACTCCAGTCTCTTTCTGATCACTCAACCACCTCTACTTCCTCAACTTCTGGTAGTGTTGCAAACAAACAGAGGGAATCCTGGTGCTACCCAGCAGCATGGAATGTGGGCATGGCCACCATTCTTGTATCCCATTGGTCAGAAAGGAACATGAAAGAATGGGGGTGTGGCCTGAATCCTGTGATGCAGGCAGTATGGGCAGAGCAAGATGACAGCGGCTCCCCTAGCCTTTTTCCCATTGAACCCTGTCCAATGCATTTGGGGACAAGAGGGTAACCTTCTTTAGCTGGATGGCTGCACAAATTGTTGTGTATGTCTGTTTGTTGCCAGTCCTGGACCTTGAATTCAAGATCTGGACACAGTCTTTGAGCTGCTTTTGCACAAGGCTGGCCCGCCACATTTGATATGTTGGCACTGAAGTTGGAAACGGGTCTCAAGGACTTTCTTGGCTTGGGTGACTTTTACCATGATCCTCCTTTCACAGCCTTGTAAGTATCAAGGAGGACTGCTGAGAGCCACTGGTGCCTGCCTAATCATTGGTCTTGCTGATGTTCTTGGACAGATTGGTGAGTGCCCTATTCTAGGGGGGAAGTGGTGGGAGCTGGAGCCCACAGTTCGAATCCTGATCCTGGCACCTCCAAATGGCTGATCCTAAGAAACTTGTTCCTATCTATATGATACCCAAAGGAATATTATGTATGTCATGATTGAATGGGCAGTTCTTGAATGATTCTATGATAAATTATACACAATTATATTATAGGACACTAATCAATTTAAGTTAATACTTTATTAAGCATTTAAACAATCACATTCATAAAATGGACACATAATGAAATACCTAAGAATTTGTCCACACATACTATAAAGGTTCCTTTATTTTTCTGCCAGGACTGGGATTTGAATTCATGGTCTGGTAACTATATTGCACTGTGTGGGAAGTGGAAGCTTGCCTCCTTGATGTCAAGAAATTCAAGTCTATTCCTTAGGCCTGATATCGATCCTCAGGACTAGAAAACATCCTATTCATGTACAATTTACATATATGATTTATATTTACATACATATGTTGACTATATTGCACTCAGTGTAGTTATTTTATTTTTTTTTGTTTTGTTCATGCATTGACCATTTATTTTATTGACTATTATAGCACATAGAACATTGATTACATAATGATATAGGTCTGCATATATATTCCACTTCATACCTGACACCCAGGACTTTCACAGAAAAGGAAAACATGTGTTACCATCAGCTTCTTACTCAACGATTCATTGTTTGGGAATGCTGGCATCTGAACTCAAGACCTACAAGGCCAAATTCATGAATGGGTGAGTGTCAGCATGCCCTCCTGGGGCAAATTGAGCTGACAGACTGTTCCCAGGACCTGATATTGAGCCCAGGAGTTAACAAAATAAAAACAGATTGACATGCAGATGGCAGTAAGTTAATAAATATATATCTTTATAGAGTGCCAGAGATGTCTATACATTATTTAGTTATATAGACAACATTCCTACCAATTCTTGGGTATTTATTATGTGTCAATGTAAGTAATGTTATTGTTTTCTTTCATAAAAGAAATCAGTGTCCTGAAATTTTTGTGTTCCTGTAAGTAATAATAATCTTTTAATTCTTCATAAACATTAAATAAAATCAATCAGCCTCCTGAAATCATGCTGTCTAATTTTATGGAGCACTATTCATGAACAACTCATTCTGTGACATTGACAACATTCCATTGTTATTCCTATGGTTGGAAACCTGTTTCTTAGTATCTCTTGCCATTGTTTGGTCAGGGCCTATATTGCCATGTGAGCCTATGGCTTCCCCAATAGTCTGCCAGCCTTCAGCAATGCAAGGTGAAGTACTTTTTGCAACAGTGTAATTCAGACTCAGGAGGGTCACGTGCAAAGGAAGAAAACCTAAAAAGGCCACAGTTTTTCTGTACATTGTTTTCCCTGAAAGGCCTGGGGGTCGAGGATCCCAGCAACAGCTGTGAGTCCTGTGGCTGCACCCCAGCCTAGGGTGATCGAAGCTGAGGCAGAGTTACCACGACCTGAGTTCAAGCCCAGTGCTGAGAAAAATTTTTAAAAAATTAGCTCCCTGGCTTGCAGTTCCCGCTATTTATTCTGCCAGGTGTTGGATTTGAACTAAGGATCTGGATAAATCTGCAGCAATGTGGATGAAGAGGAAGATCACCGTACTTGAGGGTAAGAAAGTCAAGCCTGTTCACTAGTCCTGAATTCAAGCCCCATCCTTGGAAAACATACTATTTATATACATTGTAAAGATAGGATTTATACTTACCTATCGATGTTCAGTCCATACATGTTTGGTGTGGTTGTTCCTTGTATTTTTGTTTTATTCATTTATTTACCATTGATTTTACTACATGAAACCCATTTCGTTTATTACATTGATGACATCCTATCACAGAGCACTAGGTTTGTAGAAATGTACTCCATCATGCTTGACACGTAGAATTCTCAGAGAAAAGGAAAACAAGTTTCACCCTCGGCTTCTTACTTGGCAATCCACTTGTTAATATTGCTGGGATCTGAACTCAGGGCCTAGAAGGACCAATTGGCCAATAAATCAAGGTGAACACACCAACCTGTGAGCAACCAAGGAGCTAGGTCATTCCCAGGATCTGACATTGATCCCCACGGTGGTCCACTATAAGTTCATAACTTCATACGTACATAATTTAAACATAGGATCAAAATTGACATACATGTGTGGACAGCATCTTGTGTTTGGTGCACTTCTCCTTATTTTGTCTCTAATTCATGGAGGTATTGTTTATTTTACTAAGTATGGTGACAGGTATAACTGTGCTGACATGGACGACAACCTATTCCCATGGTTATAGGGTTGCTTATGCATTCTCCATCCTCTTCTTTCACAGGAGAGGAAATCGTGTGCAATAACTGGCTTCTGACATCAGAATGAATCTTTTGTCAGTGCTGGGATTTGAACTCAGCTCTGAATAGCTCTGTTACACTGTGGGAGAATTGAAGCTCATCATCCTTGAAGACTGGAATGTCAGGCCTGGTCCAGGGCCTGATTTGAAGGCCCAGCACTGGACAAAATAATAAGCCCACCTTTTTTAAACATAAGATCTCTTTTTACCTACAGGAGTGGTATGCATCTTGAGTTCATTGTAGTTATTCTTTTTAATTTGTGTCTTATTCATGAATGTATTGTGTATTTTATTGAGTATGGTGACAGATATATCTGTACTGACCTGGATGACAACCTATTTCCATGGCTATAGAGTTGCCTATATAACATTCTCCATCTGCGCTGAGAACCAGGACTTTCGCAGGACAGGAAAAAAGGTGGGTCAATTGGATTCTCACGTCAGGTTGAATAAATATTTTGGCAGTGCTGGGATTTGAACTCAAGGTCCAGCAGGCCCAATGAGTGAAAGGGACATGTTGAGAACACGAGCCTGTGAGCCACTAAGGAGCTAGGCCATTCCCAGGACCTGAGTTCCAGCCCTGGTGGGGGCCAATACAGCCATAAATTCATAATTAAACAGTGGATCTATATTTCTAAACATTGGTGGGCGGCATCTTGTGTTCGGTGTAGTCATTCTATTTATTTTGTGTCTTATTCATTGATGTATTGTGTATTTTCTTGAGTATAGGATGACAGATATAACTCTGGTGAACTGGATGACAAACTATTCCCATGAGTATAGACTTGCCTATAAATTCTCCATCCTAGCTGAGACACAGAACTTTCACAGCCTAGAAAAACAGATGCAACAACTGGCCTCTCACATCAGGGTGAACTTTTGGCAGTGCTGGGAATCGAACTCAGAGCCTAGGAGGCCCAACTGCCCAATGGGTTCACGTGATCACACCAGACTGTGACCCACTAAGGAGCTGGGTCATTCCCTGGAACTGAGATCGAGCCCCAGGGAGGCCTCAATAGTCCTCAATGCATCATTGAAACAAGGGATGTATATTCACATGCTTGTGTGGACTTCATCGTGCATTGAGTGTAGTTATTCTCTTTATTTTGTATGCAATTATGGATATATTGTGTATTTTCTTGAGTATATGATGACAAGTATACCTGGACTGACATGGATAACAACTTATTTCCATAGCCACAGGGTGGCCCATTTATTCTCCATCCTAGCTGAGACCCAAGACTTACACAGGAAAGAAAAACGGGTGCAACGATTGGCTTTTGACATCAAGATGAATCTTTTGGCAGGGCTGGGATCTGAACTCGGGACCTAGCAGGCCCAATTGGTGAAGGGGTCCACATGAGCACAACAGCCTTTGAGCCACGAAGGACCTAGGCCATTCCCAGGACCTGAGATTGAGCCCCCCCCCACGGGCGGGGGGAAACTGGGTTGCATAATGGTCATCCATTCATAAGCTGAAGGTAGTATGCAAATAAGTACATATTTGTGTAGAGTAGGAGAGATGGTGACCTGTAATGGAATCCATTCTGTGTGACTACCATTTCTTGGATCTTTCTGGATGCCTCCATTTCATGACTGTGATGATAATTATCATGCTTCATCAACTCTTCTTTATAAATAATCAATACTCCATGAGTCTTGCCTATCATTTCCTACTCCCATCATGCAGGAACTACTAATTCAGGGATGAGATCGATAGCTTTCCATGACTCCTGCTAGGTTCAGAAAAAAGTATCTCAGGGTCTCCCGCCATTTCCTCCTTGTAGGGGGGAGGCTGAATTCAAGCCTCAGACCTGGAAAACTTCATCTTACATACATTTTAAAGTTACGATTTGTAATTCCGTACAGATGTTCATTCCATATTGTGTTTGCTGTGGTTATTTATTTTATTTCTTGTTTTATTCATTTATTTACCATTTATTTTATTGACTCTGATGATACATATACCATTTATTAAATTGTTTACATTCTATCACAAAGCATATAGATTTTAGATGTGTTCTTCATCAAGCCTGGCCGTGCTAGGATCTGAATTCAGTGCCTAGCAGGCTCAATTCAAGAATGAGTGAGTTTGAGCATGGCAGCCTCTAGCCAATGAGGCTGTCAGGTGGTTCCCAGATCGAACCCCAGGTTTGGCCAAAACAGTTATACATGGATAGGCAGATGGTGGTATATAAATAAATATATATTGGTAAAGAGTGCCAGGGCTGTCTATCTATGATTAAATGACACCTACAACCTTCCTACTAAATCTTAGATATTTATTATACCGCCATTGAAGGAATATTATTCTTTTCATGCTTAATAAACTATTAATTAAGATCAATCAGCATTCTACGATTATTGCATCCAATTTTAGAATAGACTGGTGCATGAACTACACTTTCAATCAGTATTCCTATGAATAGGAATGAGTCTCTTGTGATCTCCTGCCATTGGTGTCAGGACTGGAATTTGAATCCAGGGCCATGTTGACAGGTTGGCCTATGGTTTCACTGATATCCCACCAGCCATCAGCAATGACAGGTCAAGTCTACTGCAGCCATATCATTCAGACCTAGGGTGGTCAACATGCAAAGAAAAAAAATTGTAAAACCCCAGCACTCTGCATCTCGCCACTTTTTGTGCTTTCCAGCTTTTTTTTCTTCCTAAAATCCCTCTGGGCCTAGGATCTCAGGATCCGCTAAGTGTCTGGAGAATGCACCCCAGCCTAGGGAGATCCAAGCTGAGCCAGAGTTTCCATGACATGGCTTCAAGCCCTATGTTTGGCCAAAAAATAATTGATTAATTAGTTAATTAATCATTTAACTAAATTTTAAAAAATAAAACTCCCTGGTCTGGAATTTCTACCAGTTTTCTTTCCTAGCCTGGGATTTAAAATCAGGGTCTTGGTAAATCTTTAGCAATGTGAGGGAAGAGTTGCCACTACATGAGTTCAAAGCCTGTGCCAAACAAAAATGGAAAACTAAGTCACTGACCTCGGCAGGGGGAGGTAGTTGTGGAGATGGGAGGGAAAAGATAGTAGGGGGAAAACAAAGGAGGAGTCAACAATGCTCAATAGAAAATGTACTCATTACCTTGCTCCTGTAACTGTAACCAATCTGTACAACATTTTTAAAATAAAACACATACAAAAAAAAAGATAAACAATTTAATTCTCTGAGAAGCACTCAAGGAAATACGTCTGAATAGCTGTACAAAATTCTACACTGCTTTTTTAAAATGTTCAGTATGGAACTGAAAAATCATAACTGCTTCCATTAATAAAAACTAAGTCACTGTCTTGGAACTGGAGCCAGTATTTCTGACATTGCTAGGATTTGAGCTCACCATCCAGGTTACTCTTTTGCAGCATGGCTGATGGCAGAGCTCACTGTCCTTGAGGAAAAGAAATTCAGGCTAGAATCCCCATGTCCTGAATGAAGGTCCTGCAAGAGAAAAAATATTCCTATACATATGTAATATATGATATATACTTACATATGTATGTTAATTTCATATTATGATTTTTATTATTGATTTATTATTTTATTTTTCTTTGATTCATTTATTGATTATTGTATTTAGTATTATTATACACATAATGTTTTTTACATTTTGCATATATATTTTAAAATTAAACACAATAATTTAGGATATTGACTCATTTTTCATTAATATTTTATTAAGTGTTGAAACACAGTACATAATTAAATGGAAGCGTTTGTCACAGTCTTCACATGTTTATACTCTGCCCCAAGTATGAGTTTTGTCTTATCTTTGGACATCTTCCCATTGGGATCTCTTTAGAACGTTTATATTCAGAAACCTTTTCTTGAGGATAGGCAGGTGAGGGATAAAATTGGAAGGGTGGGGTAGAAATGTGGCTTAGTGGTAAAGAGCTTGCTCAACATGCATGAATGACAGGGTTTGAATCCTCAGTGCCACATAATCAGAAAAAGCCAGAAGCTGTGGAGTGGCTCAAGTGGCTAGACTTGAGAAAAAGATGCTCAGAGACAGTACCCAGGCCCTAAGATAATGTCCCAGAAGTGTCAAAAACAATAGGCCAGATGACAGTGGCTCACACCTGGAACCCTAGCTTCTCAGTAGACTGAGAGCGGAAGACCAGAGTTCAAAGACAACCTAGGCAAGGAAAGGCTGTTAGACACTTATCTCCAGTGAACCACCAAAAGACCCCATGTGGCGCTGTGGCTAAAGTGGTAGAGTGTTAGCCTTGAGCTGAAGGGATCAGGGACATTGCCCAGGCTTGAGTTCGAGACATACACCTGGAAAAAAAGTGAGGGTTAATCAAAGTACTTTTCCTATTTATTAATTAGGAGAACATTCTCTGGAAAATGAACACTGATGTACACCAGAATTGGATTTAGAGCTCCAGGTTCAAGTGTAGCAGATCCATATACCCAGCCTCTCAGACTCCAGCATTGTAACCTTGTGTCCTACAGGATTCTGAACGGTCTATTGTTGAAAGGCTTAATATGCTCCCCAAACACTTTGTGATAAGCATTTGACTTCTATTGTCAATGTCATTACAGTTCTGAACCTACCAGAGCACCAGTAGCTCACGCCCATCAACCTAGCTCCGGAGGCTGAGGTCTCAGGAACACAGGGTGAAGCCAATCAGGGCAGGGAAGTCTATGACACTCTGACTTCCACTTCTGAAAGGTCAGATGTACAAGAGCTTCTTGTGTTTCCCTTGGTGATGAGGATTTACTTGCACTCTAAATGTTCTTAGAGTGCCTGAGCTATAGAAGAAGGAAAGAAACATCAATGACCCATCCAGGGTTCAAATGAAGTTCTCAGAATCCAAGCCCTAGCCCTGTTAGCAGGATGAACTCCAGTGTAACACTGTATTTGAAGGACAGAAAACAGTTGCAAAAGCCAGGCTAGGTGCCGAGACCTAGCCCTGCAGGATTAGGAGGCAGAATGTACACACTCAACAGGGAAGTGAGCTGCAAAACCAATTCATTCATTCCAGGAACAACCAGCAATGAAGGGAAACCTGAAATATTTGTTAGAGTTACACCAGGATCAGGCTTTTATCAGCCTCTTCAAATAATGACTAATTAACCTTCCTCCTTCAGATGAAGGGAGCCTCAGGCTATCTTTAGGTTACCAATAGAGAGCCAGTTTAGTGGGGGAGAGGAGAGGAACAGAGTAGAAATACCCTGCTCTCTGGTCTTAGGGAGTGGGTTTTTGACTCTCCGTCAGATTTGAAGCCCTTCTACCTCTTCCAGTCCATTCTCCTTCCTTCATTCTCCACTTAATGCAAATCCCCAGACCAACTAGGGGCAGGACTATTTCTCTTCTGTCTCCAAGCCCCTGAGTTAGAACCTAGCTCTGCCCTCGTGGCTCTGGGGCCTTTGGCTACCTTAGAAGTGGGAAAGAGACAGTCTTCCTGCTCTGTGATTGTGTGAAGTTGATGCTGGTGGCCTAGCACACTGCAGAAGGCCTCATGAATGGCAAGTGTTCCCTTCCTTCCTCCTGACATCCAAGACCAGATTTATCTATCAACTTTCTATCTATCTATCTATCTATCTATCTATCTATCTATCTATCTATCTATCTATCTATCTATCTATCTATCTATCTATCTATCTATCTATCTATCTATCTGTCAGTCTGTCTATCTGTCAGTCTGTCTGTCTGTCTGTCTGTCTGTCTGTCTGTCTGTCTGTCTATCTATCTATCTATCTATCTAATCTACCTACCTACCTACTTAGGTATCTTTTTGCCAGTTTTTGGGTTGAACTCAAGGTCTGGGCACTGTCTGTATCACTATACTACTTAAGCCACAGCACTAATTCTGGCTTTTTCTCTGTATGTGATACCGAGGAATGGTACACAGGGCTTCGTGCATGCTAGGAAAGCACTTTCTCACTGATCCACATTCCCAGCCCCTTCATCTTTTCCTTAATGGTAGTTTTTACATAAGTATGCTACCATTTTAAGTCCCCTAGTTTAATTTTCTGAATACTGGTTACTTCTACAAAACCTGATCTTCTTTTCCCCTGCCTGATTTGTGACTGGTCCTGCATTGGCCTCATAATTAATGTAAATAAAGGCTGCTGAGAGCTGCAGTGTGCACATATAATGACACAGGACTGGAAACCTGGAAGAGAAAAGCCATGGGTCTGAAATGAAGAAAATGGTGCAGTATGCACTAGGAGCATATTTGAAAAAACGAACGAGTAAATAAAAGAAGAAGCATTGCATACAGTCTGTTTGCACTCAGGGAGGTAATATACACACATAAGTAGGTAGGGCGTTGATAAATAAACTTGGCCTTCTCTTTTTGAAATTTTTTTTGTGGTCATTCCAGGGCTTAAACTCAGGGCCCGATGAGTTCCTTGGCTGTTTTTCCCAAGGCTGAGGTGTTCCATTTCCAGCCGTCTGGTCATTAATTGGACATAAGCACTCCCAGGCTTTCCTGCCTGTTCTAGCTTGTGTTTCCTGTTTGGCTTTCTCTCTCAAAGCTGGAGTTCTTCCCTCTGGACCACTCCTCCACTTCTATTTTTCTGGTGATTTATTGGAGATAATAGTCTCACAGACTTCCTGCTCAGGCTGACTTTGAATGGCGTTTTCCCGAAGAGGCTTCAAGCAGCTTTTCTCAAGGATACACAGAGGAGCTGCTCCACACAAAACCTTATTGTAAATCTCGAGAGGCACTAGAGGAAAAGAGATACATGAAGATGCTTCTAGTGTGTTCTAGATACTTAAGGTTGGAGACACAAAACACATAATTATTAGATCATTTTATGGGCAAAAGGAACAATGCAGACATTATGAGAATCATTGCAGCTTTCAGTCCTCTCATCCTCAGACAGTAAATTCACTGCAGCTCAATTCTAAGTGACAGAACTGGCATGTCCTGTGGATATTTTTTCCCAATTCCTGTGACACTCATTTCTAACTTCAGACCTGTGACCAGAGGGGAGGATGAGGCAAGAAATTCCTTCTCAGTGAAAACAGCCATAAAAATCATTGGGTAGTTAAATTATAAATTCAAGACATTGGAATGACCCTGTTAAGAAGTCAGATTGTCCAGATTAAAAAATGAAGAAGAAAAGAAAGAAGGTACCAGTGGCTGCTGACTGTAATCCCAACTCCTTAGGAGGCTGAGATGTAGAGAATCTTAGTTTGAATCCAGCCAGCATAGGAAAGTCCATGACACTGTTATTTCTAAGAGATCACAGACAAAACCAAAGTGGGGCTGTGATTCAAGATTAAGGCACTATCCTTGAGCAATATCCTTGAGCAAAAGGAGCTCAAGGACAATGCCTAGACTCATAGTTCAACCCCAGGAACTGCCCCCTCAAAGAGCCTGTACCTCCATATCTTTGTGTATGTATGGACGTATTCCTATAGGTGAAGCTCCAGAGTAGCTATGATGAATGGAACCAAGCTAGGAAATGGGTATTCAATAAAATGATTTCATAACAGAGACTGCTTTCATGACATGGCATGTTCCAGGGCTCCTTTCACTGGTCCCAGTGGGTTTCTCTGTATCCCAGGCCTTGTGGACGAAATCTCTCTCATTTCCTGGACAGGCAGAAAAAAGGCCTGATTCCTGTCCTGCTGTGAAACAAACAACTCCATCCGGGTCAGATAGTGAGGAGGAGTGCAGGCGGGCTCCAAAGGTCAGGAGAGAAAGGTCACTATGTACTCGCAACTATCTCTCTCCCCAGTGCTCTGTTTTGACAGGAAGCTTTCATTTGTGCCATCTCCCATGGCAGGCCAAGTCCTGTGCACTGATCCTGCCTTTGTGAGACTATATACCAGTGTTCAGATACAGTTCCCAATATAATTCAAAAGTCCTTCTGGCAGAAAACTAGGGCACTGAAGCTCATGAAATGTTTCATTGAGGGCGGTGTTGGGCCTATGATGACTCTCTAGGTTTTCGCAAGCTTGGGAAATCCACGCACATATCTGATATCACAAAGCTTCCTGTCTTCTAGGTCTGGTGAATCTCATCAGGTTTTGAAACTTTTTCCCTCTCCTAGTTGGTCCCTGGGTGGCTATCTTTTGGGGACACGGGGCTAAGGTGCTGACCATGATCTCACTGAAGAAGCCTGATACCTTACCATTTTGTGTAACAGCATCACTCCTAGTCTGTGTGTGTGTGTGTGTGTGTGTGTGTGTGTGTGTGTGCACGTGCGCACGTGTGTGCATGCGTGTGGGCCCATATACCATTCTTGGAAGTTGAACTCAGGACCTGAGCACTGTACCTAGATTCTCTTGTACAAGGATAGCACTCTCCTACTTGAACCACAGAACCACTTCAGGCTTTTTTTTTTTTTATTGATGTGGTCCTGAGAAATCAAACACAGGGTTTCATATATGCAAAGAACTCTACCCCTAAGGCACATTACCAGCCCTCTATTTCAGGTTTGTTAGTTTCTTTCTGTCATTTTTTATTGTTGTAGGAGTTGATGTCTAGCCGTGGGTGCTGTCCTTGAGCTCTTCAGCTCAAGTCTTGTGCTCTACTACTTGAGCCAAAGCGCCATTTCAGCTTTTCTGGTGGTCCATTGGAACAAAGTGTCACAAGGACTTTCCTGCCCAGGCTAGCTTTGAACCATGATCCTCAGATCTCATCCTCCTGAGTAGGTAGGATGACAAACATGAGCATCCAGCACACAGCTTCCACTTCAGGTTTCTTAGTGGTGAATTGAAGATAGTCTCAAAGGACCTTTTTGCCTGGGATAGTTTGGAACCCAGGTCCTCAGATCTCAGCATCCTGAGAAGGCAGGATGACAGACCTCAGCTATAGACCCCTAGGCCATGGCTTCTGGTGCAACGGGTTCCTTGGCTCCACATGGTGAAGTGTTAGCCATGAGCCCAAGAGGTAAGGGTCAGTGCCTAGGCCCCTAGTTCAAGGTTCATGACTGAGAAAATACAAAGCAATTGTCTGCAGAAGACAATTCACTAGTCTTCAGTAATACATAACTTTGTCCTTGCCATGGGGACCTATCTGAGCCTCAATATTCTTGTCTGCATAATCATCTCAGTTATGGAGCTCTTACAAGGACAAGTTGAAAGAATGCACCCTGTGAAAGACACAGCACATGGCACTCTTGCATGACTCAGCACACTGCATCCTGTGAAAGTCTCAGCACCCAGCACCCAATGCAGGACTCAGCACACTCCATCTTGTGAAGGACTCAGCACATAGCACCATGGCATGTGCAGGACTCAGCACAAATCACCCTATGAAGGACTCAGCACAAAGCTCTGTTCCACAAGCTATCATTAGAATTAAGGTGGTTTCCCATTCTTTGAGAAACATTTCATATCTAATACTTTAGTGGGGTGTTTTTATTTTGGGGGAGGTTACTTATGGGGCTTGAGCTCAAAACATGGGTATACTGTTCTAATAACATTTGCTCAAGGCTAGTGCTCTACCATTTCAAGCCATATTTCAAAGATTCTAGCAGACTTCCTGCCAGGATTTAAAGCCCTCAAGCAGCCAAGATGTCGGGGGTAAGCCAGGGTAAGCCAGGATGATGGGGGTAACCTATGGAGCTGGGTTACAGCAGTTTACATCTGGCTAAGTCAGGTTAGGTGACAGCTGTCAGCACCAGACTCCTAGCTTTCTTTGTGATGAGGTATTTGATGTCCTGTCCTTCTATAGTTGCAGTGAGTATATTCTACCTTTTTTTTTTGGCAGTCCTGGGACTGGAGTAAGGGCTTTGACACTGTCGCTAAGGGTTTGTGCTCAAGGCTAGCACTCAATTGATTGAAAGGCAGCAGAACTTCTAGGTTTTCTTTTTATGTGGCACTGAGGGCTCAAACCCAGGGCTTCCTACTTACTAGTTAAGCACTCAACCAAAGAGCTCCAGGAGTGAAAGAGTTATAAATAGATAGAGGTTGCTGTATATAATTTTATATACACAAAAGATGTCTGTACATTATTAATTTATAGATAATATTACTACCAATTTTTAGGTATTAAGTTATGTCTCCATTTAATCATGTGTCTCAGTTAGCAATTAATAAAGCATTAATTAATATTATATGTAAATATATCTGTACATAAATTACATATTTTATAGAATGCGACAGATGCCTATATAATTAAATTATGCATCATGTGTAACTACCAATTATTAGGCATTTATGTTTCCATGCAATTTTTATTCTATTAATGCTTAATAGAATATTAAACTTAATCCACCTCCCATAATTAGTGTGTCTAATTTTATCCTAGAATGATTCACTACTAATTCAATCTGTTTTTCATTTATTGTAGTGACAATTCTTCCACCAATGACATTTTTTACATTTATGACATCCTATTACATAGCATATATATTTGCATCTGAATTATACATCCTGTCACTGAGCACTTTCAAAGAAAAAGAAAACATGTGTCACGCTCGGCTTCTTCCTCCTCGATTACATTTTTGGCATTACTGGGATCTAAATTCAGGGCCTAGAAGGTTCAATTCATGAATGGGTGACTGTCAGCACAGAAGCCTCTAGCCAATTCAGCTGCCAGGCAGTTCCTAGGCCCTGAGATGGAGCCCCATATGTTGAACACATATTGCACTTAGTGTAGTTATTCATTTTATTTTTTGTTTTATTAATTTATTTACCATTTATTTTATTGACTGTTATTACACATGAAATATTTACTACATATATTACATAAGATATAGATTTGCCTATGTATGAAACTTCATACCTTACACCCAGGACTTTCAAAGTATCAGAAAACATGTGTCACCATGGGATTGTTACTCCACGATTTAATTTTTGTGAGTGCTGGCATTAGAACTCAAAGCCTATCAGTCCCAATTCATGAATGGGTGAGTGTCAGCATACCAGCTTGGGACATATTGAGCTGACAAGTATTTCTAGCACCTGAGATCGAGCCCATGGGTTGACAAAATAAGAACAGATTGACATGCAGATGGTAGTACACAAATAAATATAGATCTTTATAGAGTGCCAGTGATGTCTATACATTATTCAGGTATATGGACTGCATTCCTACCAATTCTTGGGTACTTATTATGTGTCCATGTAATTAATATTTTTGTTTTCATCCTTAGTGAATTATTAATAAATCAACCACTGTCCCAAAACTATTGCATCCATGTAATTAATAGTATTCTTTGAATGTATCAAAAATATTCATTAAAATCCATTGGTCTCCTAAAATCCCTCCATCTAATTGTAGAGTAGTATTCAAAAACAACTAATTCAACTTTGCCATTCATAATCTTCCATCGCTAATCCTATGAATAGGAACAAGACTCTTAGGATCTCCCTCCATTGGTAGGGGTCAGGACTGTGCTTCAATCACATGGCCTATGTTGCCGTGTTGGCCTAAGGCTTCCCTGGTAGCCCACCAGCCTTCAGCAATACCAGGTTACCAACATTTTGCAGCCGTGTCATTCAGACCCAGGATGGTCACTTTGCAAAGAAAACAAATGTAAAACTGGTAAGTTGCCAGTTTTTATTTTTCTGTGTTGCATTATTTATTATTGTTTTCCTGTCAGCATTTGAGGCCCAGGAACCAAGGTTTGGCTGTGAGTTCAGTGGTTGCACGCCAGCCTAGAGTGATCAATGCTGAGACAGAATTGCCGCTACCTGAGATCAAGCCCTGTGCTTGAAAAATAAAAATACATACATACATACATACATATATACATTAAAATATTTAAAATATTATGAGGCTCCTTGGCTTGGAATTCAGGCCATTGTTTTTGCCAGGCCTGGGATTTGAATTCAGGGTGTGGGTAAATCTGTAGCACTGTGGGGGATGGGAAGATCACCGTGCTGGAAGACAAGAAAGTCAGGCCTGTTCCCAGAGCCTGAATTAAAATCCTAGTACTTGAAAAAATAATATATATATAATATTCGTATATATTTGAAATACATGATTTATATTTACATACACATGTTTATTGCATATTGCAGTTAGTGTATTCATTTTATTTTGTGTTTTATTTCTTATGTATTTGAGAGTGAGTATCATTACACATATAACATTTTGCATCCTATTACGTAAGACATAGCTTTGCCTATGTATTCTACATCATTCCTGAGACCCAGGACTTTCACAGATACGGAAAACTAGTGGAACAATTGGCTTTTCCAACAGGATTAACTTTTTGGCAATTCTCTGACTTGAACTCAGGGCCTAGCAGGCCCACTTCATGAATGGTTACATGTTAGCACACCAGTCTGATGCAAATGAAGTTGGCAGGCCAATTTGAAGACCTGAGATCAAGCCCTAGGAATGGCCAATATATAAACAGGTAGATGTTTAGATTGCAGTGTGTGTGAGTGTGTGCATGTGTGTATGTATTTACATATGTATATGCATCTATAAATATATACAGAGAGAGACAGATAGACATTTATGTAGATTCTAGTGTATAACCCAATATAAAGAGTGATGTCTGTACCTTATTTTTATATATTCTATTACTACCAATTATTTGGTATAAAATTATGCTTCCAATTATCATAGTAGAAGAATTAATAAAGTACTAATTAATCAATGACGTATATTTATTGCATACAATCTTATACTGGAATGACTAGCTAGTTAGTAATTCAATTAGTATATGTCAAATATTCTATTAGTGTTCCTATATATAGGCACGAGTTTCCTAGGATCTTCAGCTGTCTGTAGGTTGCAGTCCTAGGATTGATCTCAGGGCCTAGGTGTCCGGGTTTGGCTCAGGCTTTACTGACAGCCCCCCAGCTGTCATCCATGCAAGGTCACATACAATATTCAAGCCAAGTCACTGCGACTCAGGAGGGTCACAGTGCTAAGGAAACAAAGGTAAAAACTGTTGTGTAACATTTCCTGGTTTTTCCTCCTCCATTTTTGTTGGTTTAATGTATTTTTGCCAGTGCTGGGAGTTGAACTCTGGTCCTAGGATCCCTGGATCATCTGTGGGTGTACAAGCTGCACCCCAGACTAGGGTAATCATGGTTTAATACACACTAAAATGTTTCCTTGAGCAAAGGGAGCTCAGGGAAAATGTCTAGGCTCAAAGTTCAAGCCTCAGGACCTGCCCCCCAAAAAGAGCCAGTAACTCCATGCGTCTGTGTATGTATGCATATATTTGTATCAGTGAAGATCCAGAGTTGCTATGAAGAAAGGCACCAAGCTAGGAAATTTGCTTTGAATAGAATGATTTCATAGCACAGAGAGTTCTTTCAAGACAATCCATGTTCCGGGGCTCGCTCAGTGTTCCCAGTGTAGCCTGAGGGGTCTCCATACCCCAGGCTGCCGGAGGAAGTGAGCTTCATTGTTGGAACAGGCAGACAAAAAGCTTCACTCCTGTAAAGCTGCATAACAAACAATTCATCCGGGCCAATTAATGAGGATGAGTGTGCGCAGGTTCTGAAAGTCAGGAGAAAAAGGCTTGTTTGTACCCCAAGCTATCTCTCTCCCCAGTGGTCTGTTTTGACAGGAAGCCTGCATTTGTGCCACCTTCTGTGACGGGCCAAGTTCCCTGCACTCATACTGTCTTTGTAAGACTATGCTTCAGTGCTGAAACAAACTGCTACAATTAATTCAAGAGTCCTTCTGGCAGACAATTAGGGAGCTAAACATAATGGAATGATACATTATTGGCAAAGGTGCCTCCATGTGGTGTGTGTGTGTGTGTGTGTGTGTGTGTGTGTGTGTGTGTGCATACACCATTCCTGGTGCTTGAACTCAGGACCTAACTGAAGAGCTAAATTAATTCCATTTTAAGATCAAGCCCCCTGAGCTGTGCTGCCCTCAAAGTAACCCCCAAAGAGAGCTGTGCTGCCAAAGAGAAAAATAGTTCTCAGAAAAACCGCAGGTTGCCACCAATCTTACCCACCCTTAAAAAACAGAATAGTTGCCCAGGTGTCCCAGCTGAAAAAAGGAAGTACCATCAGGGTGGACTTAAACCCCCTGAACTTGTGAACTTGCTTGTGTGGAAACCCCCTAAACTTGTTTGTTTGATAATATAAAAGCTGTGCCAATTTTATGCTTGGGGCCTCTTAGCATCACCGGTTACCAAGTGCACAGAGCTTGCAATAAACAACTTTTTGCTGTTTGCATTGATCATGGTCTCTGGTGGTCTGAGAGGCGGCGTCCAAAAACTGGGCACTTTATGTGGGAGCTTGTCTGGGATAGCCCCCCCCATAAGCCACTCAGATACCTGATCAGCGAATCATCCAGCTAGCCGGTAAGAGGGGGTGCAGCTGCTTTATGTTGAGTATTTTATGTTTGACTTGCAAGTAGGGTTTTGGAGCTGGCAAGAAATGTTGGCGGACGTGCTACAAGGTAGCCAGCAGGCCGGTGGAAGACATTCCCTGGGCCCTTGGGGAAGCCCTCCGCAGTGGGGTCTCGCTGAACTCTGTCGTCTTGTGGACCATGACTTGTCCGGCCTCTGCCACTCTGGGTTAAGGGTAGATTATCCACCTCCCAGGTAGGGACTCACCGGCCTCCGCCATCCTTTGGGACAGGAACTCGTCTGACCTCCACCACCGTGGCTTAGGGGTGGATTCGTGCTTGAGATCATCATGCATACTCTCTTTGTGTCATTTGTAGTTGCCATTGCCATTTTAATTCAGCGCCTCTCTTTCTTTCCTTTCCTTATTCATTTTACATTCATTTTCAGATCAGCGGGCATCCTGGCGCCCCCCCCCCAAAAAGGGGGGGCAGAGGCTCCTTTCACCTCAGCCTCTCTCCCATTTTAATACTTTTGGAATTTTAGAATGACATCAAGGGTTGACTTATTCTCTAGAAGAGGAGGCAGTGGGGGAAGGGAGAACCTGCAGGATCTAGCAATAACTTTGAAAGGGGCCTGCAGGGAAAACTCGCAGCCAGATGAATCTGCCATTGACCACCAAGTGCCACCAGCAAGATCTTAGCCTCGGGCCTTGGCCCAGAGGGTCTGAGTATGGGGGGGAAACAATCTGAGGGGATAGCTTCTAAGGTCTTTTTTCCCTTGCCCCAAGATGATTCGGAGTTCTACTCCACCTTGGAAGGCCCCTGGGTCAACATTTGCATTTATCTAAAAAAAAAAAAAAAAGAAAGAAATCCTGTGGTGGTGAGATGTTGCCAAATTCACTGAGATCTGATTTTGTCCTTGTGGCCACTTGTCTGTCTTGTTTACTTTGGTGTCGTTCCTGTTCTATTTTTGAGGAGGGGAAATTCTGGGTGAGGGTGGCCAGCTCACTCAGCAGACTCTGATTTCAGCTTGCTGAGTGAGAATGGCACAGTCCTGGTAGGGATGAACTGAGGGTCCATTAGTCCCCAACTCAGCCTTTGTTGTCTAGTTCTGTTTTAGAATTGGTACCTGTTTTAAGTGTGGATTCTTGGTTTTTGTGTTTATTTACATTTTTGTTATTTATTTGAACATCTCTGGGGAAATAAAAGTTCCAGCCTCTGGCTGGGCTCAGCCACAGACTTGCTATGCTCCCCTCACTGTGAGGTGTGAAAGGTTACTGGACTAGTCTGGTTCCTTTCAGGCCTTGGGCTGCATTTTCTCCTTGAGGAGGCTGCCTGAGCCGAGGGTTTGGAAGGCTATGCACCTGGTTTGGACTTTTCAGTGAGTCCTGACAATGTAACAATTTGTAAAGTGCTCTTGTCTAAAATTGGATAAAATTCAGGCCAGTTTAGTTTCAGGTGACCCCGTCAACCAGCCCTTCTCCAACAGAAGGGATTCAAAAGATCCGTTGGTGAGTTGCCTTGCTAAACAAGCAAGCCCTGGGAAAATGAAGCTTAACAAAGGTACTTAGTTAAAAAAAGTACTGTCTTAAATTTTTGTTAAAAAACTTTAAAAAATCTATGTACAACTGATTTTGATTTTTGCACGCTTTAAGATCTGTGTGTTTTCTATGTGTTTGTAAACATGTTCAAGATAAAAATTGTCAACATGCTGTAAAAATTGGGTGAGTTTAAGTTTAAAATGTAAAAGGTTAAGAGGTTTAGACATTACTAAAAATTAAAAAAACTTTCACATTATTTTAAATGGCTTTTTAAGGATTCTTTAACATAAAAATTAGAAAATCTGTTATTTTAAAATTTAATATTTTAAAATGCTTTGGCAGTTTGGGATTTAGTTCCCTTGGGTAAAATTTCAGGATAAATATTAAAAATTTAAATGTAAAGGTCAATTTACCACTGTTACAAAACATGACCTGTTCTGTCTGTCTAAATCTGTATTTTATTCAAACCTTCCCCCCCCCCCCCAAAAAAAGGGAAAACGTAGAAGACTACCTAAGATCTACATTTAGGGGTGAGGCTGAGCAGGCAGAATTGCAGTTAAGCTGGTCATGCGTGGTGGGACCGACCGTGGGGGAGGGCTTCATATATGGTGGGACTAGCCCTGGGAGGAGTCCACACATGGTAAAAGAGGGCAAGCTGGCACAAACGCAGTTCATCTAACATTAGAGAGTCAGATTGGGTGTGTGCCCATTCCATAGGAGGGGCTGAGTGGCCCATCTTTGTTCTGTCTTTTTTCCCTGCAGATAGACACTGAAAATATGATGGTTAAAATGAGTGATGTGATGATCTGACTAGTATTGCTAAAACTGCCCCTTGTATGTGTTAAAATTAAAATTATACAGGCCTTCAAAGGAGGGTTAAAAATTTATTTGTATAATGTAACTTGCTTTCAATGATGTTCTACAATTAGGATGTTTTTAAAAGTTATAAATGTGTTAAGCCTAGCTTCTTGGTATAGTAATGGTGATTGTAATTCTTTTTTTTCTAGATTATTATTTGTTTTTATTGTGAAAATATTGTACAAAGGGGTTACAATTACATGGGCAAGATAATGAGTACATTTCTTATCAAGCATTGTAGCCTGCTCCTTTGTTTCCCCTTCCCATTCCATCCTTCCCCTCTCCCCAAGCCTCCAATCACCCCCACCAAAGTTGTAAAGTTCGTTTTCGACATAACGACTTGTACATCTCATTGTTGCAATGGGTCTACCTGTATCTCCATTTAAACGATTTGTTTTTTCCCTTACCCTCCACGAATTATACCAACATCACATACAATGAAAGCAGGGGTTATACCATGGTGGAGGGACATACAAAGCAACAAAGATATCATCTTATAAATGTGTTAGAAACAATCGCATGAAAGAAAACAGCATTTGAGTACATATCTTAGGGTTCATTTCCCTAACATCAATTTATCTGAGCTATTCTGCATGATTCAGACATATACTATTTATTGGAAATAAGGAAAACCATGGGACCTATGTTTCTTTGGGCCTGGCTTACTTCACTTAATATAATTTTTTCCAAGTCTTTCCATTTCCTAACAAATGGGGCAATGTCATGCTTTATGATGGACACATAGAATTCCATTGTGTGTATATATATATACCATATTTTCTTGATCCATTAATCTACTGAGGGGCATCTTGGTTGGTTCCATATATTAACTATGGTAAATAATTATGCAATAAACATATCCTGCTGGTACCTTTAGTGTGGTCTTGTTTGTGAACATTTGTGTAAATGCACAAAAGTGGGATTGCTGGGTCATAGGGGAACTCTATGTGGAGTCTTTTGAGGAACCTCCATATTCCTTTCCAAAGAGGTTGAACAAGTTTACACTCCCACCAACAATGCAGTAGGGTTCCCTTCTGTTCACATCTCCTCCAGCATCTGTTGTTATTAGAGATCTTGATTATAGCCATTCTACCTGGGACGAGGTGGTATCTCAATGTTCTTTTGATTTGCATTTCTTTTATGGCTAGGGAGGTTGAGCATTTCTTAAAGTATGTATTGGCCATCTTTCATTCCTCTTCAGAGAAGTTTCTGTTTAAGTCTTTAGCCCACTTATTTATAGGGCAGTTGTTTCTTTGAAGATTTGTGGTTGGGGGATTTAATGTTTTCAGTTCCAGGTATGTTTTAAATATGAGACCCCTGTCCATTGTATGGCTAGTGAAGATCTTCCCCCAATCCATGGGCTTTCTATTGATCTTGCTAGCTATGTCCTTTGCCATAGAGAAGCTCTGCAATTTCATGCAATCCCATTTGTCCAACCTTTCTTTAATTTGTTGTGTTTCTGGGTCTATATTAAGCAAATTTCAGCCTGTGCCAAGGAGAAAAAGCATTTCTCCTATTCCATCCTGTAATGTTTTCAGAGTGTCTGCTTTGACTCCGAGATCTTTGCTCTATTTGGAGTTGATTCTGGGGCAGGGTGATATATAAGGATCTAGCTTTAGTTTTCTACAAGTAGTTAACCAAGCCAACACCATTTACTGAAGAGGCTGTCTTTCTTCCATTCTATTTTTTTAGCTCCCATATTGAAGATTAGAGGGCTATAGGTCTGTAGGTTCATTTCTGGGTTTTCAATTCTATTTCATTGGTCCTGAGGTCTGTTCTTGTGCCAGTAACAAGCTGTTTTCATTACTATGGTTTTATAGTAGAGTTTGAAATTTGGTATGGACATTCCTCCAGCACTGTTCTTTGTGTTGAGGATAGTTTTAGCTATGTGGTGTCTTTTCTTGTTCCGTATGAATTTTTGAATTGCCTCTTCTATTTCTTTGAAGAATGAGGTTGGAATATTGATAGGTTTCACATTGAATTTGTAGATAGCCTTGGGAAGTATTGCCATTTTCAAGTTATTGATCTTTCCAATCCAGGAGCATGGCAGTTTTTGCACTTCTAAGTTCTGTTTGGATTTCCTTTTTCAAGTTTTTAAAGTTTTCATCATTGAGGTCCCTCACTTCTTTGGTTAAGTTAATTCCTAGGTATTTTATTTTTTGTGGGGCTATTCCAAATGGAATTGGTTCCTAATTTCAGCCACACTTTTCTCATTGTTGGCATACAGAAAAGCCACTGATTTTTGAGGGTTAATTTAATACCCAGCTACTTTGCCAAGTTTTTGAATCAGCTTGAGTGGTTTTGGAGTACAGTCTTTGGCATTTTTTAAATACAATATCTTGTCATTTGCAAAGAGGGAGAGTTTTACTTCTTTCCCTATTTGGATCCCCTTTATGTTTTCATCTTGTCTTATTGTTGTAGCTAGGCATTCTCATACTAGATTGAAGAGAAGTGGAGAGGGGACATCCTTGTCTCCTTCCTGAGTTAAAAGGAAATGGCTTTAGTTTTTCACCATAAAGTATAATGGTGGCTGTAGGTTTGTGAAATACAGCCTTTATTGTATTGAGCAATGTTCCATGGATTCCTAATTTTTCCAAAACCTTCATCATAAATGGATGCTTGATTTTGTAAAATGCTTTTTCTGCATTTATTGAGATAACCATATGTTTCTTATCCTTGTTCCTGTTGATGTGATGAATTAATTGATTTGTGTATACTGAACCAGCTTTGCATCCCTGAAATGAAATCTATTTCATCGTGGTGTATGATTTTTTTTGGATGAATTGTTGAAGTCGATTGGTCAAAATTTTGTTGATTGGTTTTGCATCAATGATCATCAAAGTAATGGGTCTATAGTTCTCTTTCTTGATGAGTTCCTGCCTGGTTTTGAGATGAGGGTTATCATAGATTCATAGAATGAGTTCGGTATTGAATTTTCTCTTTCAATTTTATTGAGGAGTTGGAGAAGTATTGGTGTGGGCTCTGGGCTCTGTTTTGAAGGCCTTGTAGAATTCCTCTGTAAAACCATCTGGTCCTGGGCTTTTCTTAGATGGGAAGTCTATTATTGCAGTTTCTATGTCAATGCTTGATATGGGCCTGTTAAAATGGATTAACTCAGTTTGGTTTATTTTTGGCATGTCAGTATTTGCTAGGAAAAGTTCCATTTCTGCTAAGTTTTCAAACTTATTAGCATAAAGTTTTGAGAAGTATTCCCTTATAATGTTCTGTATCTTGGTTGTTTCTGTGGTGATGTTTCCATTCTCATCTCTGGGTTTATTTATTTGGGTGTGTTCCCTTCTTTTTCTGGTAAGATTTGCTAAGGGACTGTCAATTTTATTAATTTTTTTGAAGAAGCAACTCTTTGATTTGTTGATTCTTTCTATATTTTTTTGATTCTAATTCATTTAATTCTGATTTAATTTTAATTATTTCTTTCCGTCTACTGGATTGGGGTTTATCTTGCTCCTCTTTTTCAAGGAGGCTCAGATGTCTCATGAAATTGTTGGTTTCAGATCTCTCCAATTTGTTGATGTAGGAATTCAGAGCTATAAACTTGCCCCTGAGTATTGGCTTTGCTGAGTCCCAGAGAAGCTGGTAATTTGCGTGTTCATTTTTGTTGAATATCATGAACATTTGAATTTCCTTTCTGATCTCTTCCATGACCCACTCATGATTCAGCAGTGTGTTGTTTAGCCTCCATGTGTTAGTTGTCTATCTTTGGTGGCTTTCGGTGTTGAGTTCTAATTTTATTCCCTTGTGGTCTGAGAGAATGCAAGGTATAACTTCAATGTTTCTGAATTTGGACAAGTTTGCTTTGTGGCCTAAAATGTGTTCTATTTCGGAAAATATTCCTTGTGCTGCTGAGAAAAACGTATATTCTGAGCTGCTGGTTGGAATATTCCGTCGATGTCTGCTAAATCTAGTTGATCTATGCAGTTGTTCAGATCTGTGTTTTCTCTGTTGAGTTTTTCTGAGTTTATCTGCCTTGTGGGGAAAGTAGTGTGTTAATGTCCCCAACAATTCAAGTCTTTGGTGCTATTGGGATTTGAGGGAAAATAGTGTTTCTTGCATAAATTTGGGTGCTCTGTTTTTTGGTGAATTGTGATTGTAATTCTTGCATTAAGAATAAATTGCCAGGAAGTTCCAGGAAGATGGTGGAAGAGAAGCTGTAGGCTAATCAAGCTCTGGCATAGAAAGCAGTTTTAGAGTTCCGGGGAACAGTCTTAAGCCAGAGAATCACAGCAAGTGTGCCTTCACAGGACAGTTATGCTAGGCCAGAGAGAGAAAATACAGGCAAGGAGACAGCCTTGAGCACTTGCAAGCAGGCGCCGCAGCCGCGGCAGCAGTGGCAGTGGCGACTGCAGGTGTGATACCTGAATCACAGAGAGTCTGGGAAGAAGGATACAGACGTGGCGGGCAAGTGGATTCCACTCAACACCAACAGGAACCGACAAGGAGTGGACATCTTTATCCTGCATTTCACAGACCAGAGATGACCCAGGAACCAAGACTCAGCGTGAGTAGAAGCCTGACCTCCTCACTCCTTCTCAGGGAGCAGAGGAGGGAAGGCCACCCCTCCCCACCCCCAGTACCGGAAATCTCCATCTTGGAGATTTGGATACCAACAAAGCTCGGCAGAGCTGCTAGCTCCAACTCAGGCCCTGGAATAAATCTAGAGTCATCTAGCCAGTCACAAGAGCATAACCTGACCTGCCAGACTCAGCTCCACCCAGGGAAAAGTCACCCAGCTCGGGTGCCAGCACCAGGAGTGGCTTTCTTCACCGGGTAATCAGAGCCAGAGGCTGCCCCTTCCTTTAGCAGCCTCGACAATCAACTGAAATTCAGTAAACAGAAACCCTGAGAATGGCTCCAGGCTGGGCTCAATGAGTTTCTCACAAACCAGCCCCCAGGAAAAGCTACTGTTTGCTGAAAGGCCTCAACTCTAACCAGAACCTAGCATCATCACAGCATCTCCAAACTCGAGGAAAAAGCCATCTTCCACCCATTGAACTAACCTGGGAGGAGGATCGCAGAGCATTTTACTGCCTGTTCAAAGAAACTAACTTAAGTAACCAATCAAGCCACAGGAACACAAGCAGACCAGAGATTCCAACAAGAGGCTGGGGAGACACAGGATTTTTCCAACCCCTCCCAAAAAAATCAAAGAACATTTTTTGTTGTTGTTGTACCTTTTATAAAAAATTTTTTTCTAAAATTTTTTTTAAAACTTTAATTTTTACCTTTTTTGAAAAAAATTGTTTTCTAGTAATTTTTTTTCCTCTTAGAATTTTATTTTAGGGGTATAGGAGTGTGTGCATTTTTCTTCCCCTTTTTTTGTTTTGTTTTTTTATGTTTTGTTTTGATTTTTGTTTAGCTCTACTGAACTTCTGATCTTTTTTCTTTCTTTCTTATCCTTTTCACCTGTTCTTCTCTTTCATTCTTTATGTGGCTTAATTGCTGATCTGCACATCCTCAGATAAACCGGTAGTCGATTATTAGACCTTATCCCCATTGTGTACACACTTAATCCACAGCAGCTTAGGAACACTCAAAGAGAACTACAAGAAACTCAGGAACCTGAGGAAGCTAATCAAAGTGTAATATAGGAATTGAGAGAGCAGGATGAGAAAACACAAAGATCACTAAAGGAATTCATGGGATCCATTAACAAAGAGCTGAAGGAAGTCAGGGAGACCACAAAGGGAATGCTGAATGGAACCCAACAGAAGGAATGGGAGTCCAAGGAAACCATAACCAATCAACTACGTGATTTGAGAATAAACACTGAACACCAAATTAAGGAAGTAAAGAAGTTCACACAAGATCTAAAACAAAGCTTCAACAAAGAATTTGAAGCCATCAAAGCAAACCAACTAGAAGGAAAAAAAATAAAAAACAAAGTAGAAAGTCTCAACGGCAGGTTAGACCATGCAGAAGATCGAATCTTGGGAATTGAAGACAGCCTAGACATTATAGAGAAAGAACATACAATCATCCAAGACAAATCCAAGAAATATGAGTGATCTATCCAACACTTGGAAGACACCATCAGAAGGCCTAATCTAAGGATAATGGGTGTAGAGGAGCACCTAGAAACAGAAGTTAATGGTCTAGGAAATTTGTTTAACAGGATCCTAGCAGAAAACTTCTCAAACATGTAAAAAGATAGGCCTATTAAAATACAAGAAGCTTTAGAACTCCAAATAGACCAGACCAGAGTAGGACATCCCACCGTCACATTATAATCTACACAGGATCAATTCAGACCATTGAAAAGATCCTTAAAGCAGTGAAGGAGAAAAGATTAATCACCTATAAAGGAAAACCAATTAGAATCACCTCAGATTTCTCAGCAGAGACAATCAAAGCAAGAAGAGCCTGGAATGATGTATGCCATTCCTTAAAACAAACTGCTATCAACCAAGAATACTGTACCCAGCTAAACTCTCCTTCATAACTGAAGGCCAAATAAAAAGCTTCCCAAATACCTCTGAGTCCTATCGCTTAACATTCACGGACTCAACTCTCCAATTAAGCGACATAGACTGTCTAGTTGGATTAAAAAACAAGGTCCTTCTATCTGCTGCCTTCAGGAATCACATCTTGCCCATAAAAACAAACACATTTTCAATGTTAAAAGCTGGAACAAAATCTACCAGGCAAACGGCCCCCAAAAGAGGCGGGAGTTGCAATCCTAATATCAGATAAAATAGAATTCAAATTAAAATTTGTAAGAAGAAATAAAGGTCACTACATACTAATTAATGGATCTCTCCTTCAGGAGGATACTACAATTCTTAATATATATTCGCCAAACAATGGAGCACCAAAATTTATCCAAGAATCACTACTTTCCCTCAAATCCCACATAGATCCAAAGACATCAATAGTTGGGGATTTTAACACACCATTCTCCCCACTAGATAGATCAACTTGGCAAAAACTCAACAGAGAAACCGCAGATCTAAACAACTGCATAGATCAACTAGATTTAACAGACATCTAACGAATATTTCACCCAGCAGCATCAGAATACAAGTTTTACTCAGCAGCACATGGAACATTTTCTAAAATAGACCAGATTATAGGCAACAAAGCAAATTTGTCCAAATTCAGAAACATTGAAGTTATATCTTGCATTCTCTCAGACCACAAGGGAATAAAATTAGAACTGAACACCAAAAGCCACCAAAGATAGTCTGCTAATACATGGAGGCTGAACAACACACTGCTGACTCACGAGTGGGTCATGGAAGAGATCAGAAAGGAAATTCAAATGTTCATGCTATTCAACAAAAACAAGCACACAAATTACCAGCTCCTCTGGGACACAGGACAGGAAGTACTCAGAGGCAAGTTTATAGCTCTGAATTCTTACATCAACAAATAGGAGAGATCTGAAACCAACAATTTCATGAGACTTCTGAGCCTCATTGAAAAAGAGAACCAAGATAATCCGCAATCCAGTAGACGGAAAGAAATAATTAAAATTAAATCAGAATTATATGAATTAGAATCCAAAGAAACTATAGTAAGAATCAACGAAACAAAAAGTTGGTTCTTCGAAAAAATTAACAAAATTGACAGACCCTTAGCAAATCTTATCAGAAAAAGAAGAGAACACACCCAAATAAATAAACTCAGAGATGAGAATGGAAACATCACCACGGAAACAATCAAGATTCAGAACATTCTAAGGGAATAACTTTTCAAAGCTTTATGGTAATAAGTTTGAGAACTTGACAGAAATGGACCTTTTCCTAGCAAATATTGACATGGCAAAACTAAACCAAGATGAGTTAAACCATCTTTACAGGCCCATATCAAGCATTGAAATAGAAACAGCAATGAGACCTCCCAGCTAAGAAAAGTCGAGGACCAGATGGATTTACAGCGGAATTCTACAAGGCCTTCAAAGCAGAGTTCACACCAATACACCTCCAACTCTTCAATGAAATTGAAAGAGAAAGTTCACTACCAAACACATTCTATGAAGCCATCATAACCCTCATCCCCAAACCAGGCAAGGGCTCATCAAAGAAAGAGAACTATAGACTCATTCTTTGATGAATATTGATACAAAACTTCTCAACAGAATTTTGCCCAATCGACTTCAACAATTCATCCAAAAAATCATACACCACGATCAAAGAAGATTCATTTCATGGATGCAAATCTGGTTCAATATGGGCAAATCAATCAATATTCTTTATCACTTCAACAGGAGCAAGGATAAGAACCACATGGTTATCTCAATAGATGCAGAAAAAGCATTCGACAAGATCCAACACCCGTTTTTGATGAAAGTTTTGACAAAATTAGAAATCCATTGAACATTCCTCAATACAATAAAGCTGTATATGACAAACCTACAGCCAGCATTATAATTAATGGTGAAAAACTAAAGCCATTTCCACTTAACTCAGGAACAAGACAAGGATGTCCACACTCTCCACTTCTCTTCAACCTAGTATTAGAATGCCTAGCTACAGCAATAAGACAAGTTGTAGACATAAAGGGGATCCAAATGGGGAAAGATGAAATAAAACTCTCTCTCTTTGCAGATGGCATGATCTTGTATTTAAAGAATCCCATAGACTCCACTCCCAAATTACTCAAGCTGAGTCAAAACTTTGGGAAAGTAGCAGGGTATAAAATTAATCCTCAAAATCAATGGCTTTTCTGTATGCCAACAATGAGAAAAGTGTGGCTGAAATTAGGGAAACAACTCCATTTGTAATAGCCCCACAAAAAATAAAATACCTAGGAATTAACTTAACAAAAGAAGTGAAGGACCTCTATGATGAAATCTTTAAGAAGTTGAAAAAGGAAATCAAACACAACTTAGAAAATGGCAAAACCTCCCATGCTCCTGGTTTGGAACGATTAACATCATGAAAATTGAAATACTTCCCAAGGCTATCTACAAATTTAATGTGATACCTATCAAAATTCCAATCTCATTCTTCAAGGAAGTAGAAGAATCAATCCAAAATTTCATATGGAACAATAAAAGAACCCAAATTGCAAAAACACTCCTCAACGGAAACAACACTGCTGGGGGAATATCAATAACAAATTTCAAACTCTACTATATAGCCATAATTATCAAAACAGCTTGGTACTGGCACAAAAAGAGACCTCAGGACCAATGGAATAGAATTGAAAACCCTGAAATGAACCTACAGACTAGCCATCTAATCTTTGAAAAGGGAGATAAAAAAATAGAATGGAAGAAACACAGCCTCTTCAGCAAATGGTGCTGGCAAAATTGGTTAACTACTTGTAGAAAACTAAAGCTAGATGCTGATATAACACCCTGCACCAGAATCAACTCCAAATGGATCAAAGACCTTGGAGTCAAAGCAGACACTCTGAAAACATTACAAGATGGAATAAGAGAAACCTAGGTCTCCTTGGCGCAGGCCGAAATTTTCTTAATAGAGACCCGAAACACAACAAATCAAAGAAAGGTTGGACAAATGGGATTGCATGAAGTTGCAGAGCTTCTGCATGACAAAGGACATAGCTAGCAAGATCAATAGAAAGCCTACGTATTGGGAGAAGATCTTCACTAGCCATACAACGGACAAGGTTCTCATATCTAAAATATACTTAGAACTGAAAAAATTAAATCCCCCAACAACAAATCCTCAGAGAGACAACTGCCCAATATATAAGTGGGCTAATGACTTAAAGAGAAACTTCTCTGAAGAAGAAAGAAGGCTGGCCAATAGACACATGAAGAAATGCTCAACCTCCCTAGCCATTAAAGAAATGCAAATCAAAACAACATTGAGATACCACCTCACCCCAATTAGAATGGCAAAAATCAAGAACTCTAACAACAACAGATGCTGGAGGGGATGTTGATGGGAGTGTAAACTTATTCAACCACTTTGGAAAGTAATATGGAAGTTCCTCAAAAGACTCCACATAGAGCTCCCTTATGACTGAGTAATCCCACATTTGGGCATTTACCCAAATGTTTACAAAGAAGACCACACTAAAGCTACCAGCACAACTATGTTTTTGCAGCATTATTTACTAAAACTACCTTATGGAACCAACCCAGATGCCCCTCAGTAGAAGAATGGATCAAGATAATGTGGTATATATACACAATGGAATTGTATGCCTCCATCAGAAAGAATGACATTACCCCGTTTGTTAGGAAATGGAAAGACTTCGAAAAAATTATATTAAGTGAAGTAAGCCAAGCCCAAAGAAACATAGGTCTCATGATTTATCTTATTTGCAATATCTAGTATATGTATGAGTCAAGCAGAAAAGTTCAGATAAGGTGATGTTAGGAAAACGAACCCTAAGATATGTATTTTATATGTATTTTTTTCTTTCATGCATTTGTTTCTAACGCAATTATAAGATTATTTCTTTGTTGCTTTGTATGTCCCTCTCCCACAGTATAACCCCTTCTTTCATTGTATTTCATGTCGGTATAATTTGTGGAGGGGAAAGGGAAAAACAAGTCGTTTAAATAAGTATACTGGTGGACCTTTTGTAACAATGAGAAGGACAAGTTGTCATATCAAAAAAGAACTTTACAACTTGAGGGAAGGGAGGATTGGGTGTGAGGGGGGATGATGGGAAGGGATGGGAAGGGTAAACAAAGGAGGAGGCTACAATGCTTGATGAGAAATGTACTCACTATCTTGTCCATGTAATTGTGACCCCTCTGTACAGTATTTTCACAATAAAAAAGAAAAAAAGAATAAATTGCCATTTGATTTTAAAAGTTTTGATGTTTATTTGTTTTAAATCGAGAAGCATGAGACTTCCAGATTTTTCTGTGCATGTGATAATGTAGAATTGAACCCAGGGATTCATACATATGAGGCAAACCCTCTACCACTGAGCCCAGGAATGACAAATGTATAAATAGATATGTAGATTGTAACATAAATATATATATATATATATAATATATATATAAGTAATGTAGATATGTATAAAGCAAGACAGAGATGTCTGTATATTATCTATTTATATATACTATATTACAACCAATTATCGATAAGTTATTCCTTCATTTATTTAAATATTATGGTTAAATACATAACAAAGTATTAATTGAAAATTAGTCAATGTACTATAATTATTGTGCATAATTTTATAATATAATCATACACTAACTACTAATGTAGTTATTACGTTACAACATTCCATTCATATGGATGTATATCGGAATGTGTTTCTTAGGATCTCCCTCCATTCATAGGTGGCAGTCCTGGGATTCCCACCCCAGGCTTAGGTTGCTGGTTTGGGCTATGGCTTCCCTGATAGCCCACCAAACTTCAGCAGTGCAAGGTCATGTACATTTTCTGGGCCCTGTCATTTAGACCCAGGATGGTTGCAATGCAAAGGATAAAACAACGTAATACCACCTTCTGGAACTTCCCAGTTTTGTACTCCTCCTTTTTTCCCCTCCTCTGTTTTTTTTCTTTTCTTTTTTTTTTTGGATTTGGGGCCAGAACAACGGCTCTGGTGTTGTACCTCAACTCTTCAGCTCAAGGCTATCACTCTACCACTTAAGTCATAGCGCTACTTCTGACTTTTTTCTGCTTATGTGGTGCTGAGGAATCAAACCCAGGGCCTTATGGATGCAAGGCAAGCACTCACCTACTGAGCTTCCTTCCCAACACTTCTCTTTTTTTGCCAGTCCCAAGATTTGAACTCTGGTCCTAGGATCTCAGAATGGGCTGTGGGTCCAGAGGCTGCACCCCAGCTTAGGATGATCGAAGCTGAGGCAGAGTTGTCACGAGTTGAGTTCAAGCCCCCAAAAAATCAAGGCTCTGGCTTGGAATTTGCACCATTTTTCTGGCAGGCCTGGGATTTGAACTCAAGGTCTGGGTAATTCTGTGGCAATGTTGGGGAGAGTAAGCTCACCGTCGTTGAAGACAAGAATTTCAGCCCAGTTTCCTGGGACCGAATTCAAGCCCCAGCACTGAAAAAAAAATATTCGTATATGAGATCTATTTATATAAATGGGTTTATTCCATATGATATTTATTACCCTTATTTTTCTATTTATTATTATTACATATATAATATTTATTTCATTTATTACATCTTATCACATGGATGTATTTGCATAAGGATTATAGATTATACTGAGATACAGGACTTTCACAGAGAAGGAAAAACATGTGTCAAAATTGGCTTCTGACTCCACATATAAACTTCTGGCAATGCTGAGATTTGAATTCACAGCCCACAATGCCCAATTCATGAAAGAGTCAGTTGTACTACAAAAGCCTTTGGCAAACTGAGCTTCCAGCCAGTTTTGTGGAACAAGCCATATTAATGGCTGATAGATATAGATATAGATAAAGATGTGGATACAGATAGATAGACAGAGAGAGAGAGAGAGAGAGAGAGAGAGAGAGGGAGAGAGAGAGAGAGAGAGAGAGAGAGAGAGAGAGAGAGATAGAAAGATAGATGTGTAGTTTGCAATATATATGAGAGAGAAAATGTGAGGATATTAAATTATATATTTTATGAATTATTATTAAATTATGCCTCCATTTAATGAAGTAACATTAATGTAAAAGTAGTCAGAATTCTTTAATTGGGAGAATCATACAAAGGAGCTAGAATGGAAGACATAATCAAATATTTTTCGTGTGGCATTCTATAAGAGAATCATGAACTAATTGCAAATTTAATTGTTACTTTTATAACATTCCATTAAGCATTCACATGAATAGGAAAGATTTTCTCAAGATCTCCCTCGATTTGTAAGTGGTAGTCCTGGCAATCAAACTCCAGGCCTGGGTAGTTTACTTCGAAATGCAAACCATTAAAATGACACTGTGAAGATTTCAGTTTGTCACAATGAAAAAAAGAACAAGAAGAAAAGAAATCCAGATGTCATTTACTCCTGCCTGTGATCCTAGCTCTGCAGGAGTATGTGAGGTAGAGAATGCCAGTTTGAATTCAGCCGGGACATGAAGTCCACAGCACTCTTATTCGAAGTGATCAAAGGAATAAAAAATTGCCATGAGTGGAGCTGTGGCTCAAGGGCAGAACTCTACCCTTGAGCAAAAAGAGCTCAGGCACAATGCCTAGGCTCATAATACAACCGCCGGATCTGTCTAAAAACAAACAACAAAACAATCAAGTGACTCCATGTCTCCCCATGTATGTTGGATCTATTTTTATCGGTGAAGGTCCAGAGTCCCTAAGATGAAAAGCAACCAGCAAGGAAATTTGCTTTGAATATAATGATTTCATAGCAGAGACAGTGCTTTCAAGACAGTGCATGTTCCAGGGCTCCCCTCACTGTTCCATTGAAGCCTGAGGTTTTCTCGACACCAGGGACTGCTGAAGGAAGTTTGCCTCATTGTTGGAACAGGCAGACAAAAGACCTCACTCTTGTACAGTTGTGTAACAAGCAACTCCATCGAGGCCAATTAGTGAGGAGGAGTGTGGGCAGGCTTTGAAGGCCAGGAGAAAAAGGACTCTTGGTACCCCAAGCTATCTCTTCTCTCCAGTGCTGTTTTGACAATAAGCCTTCATTTGTGCCACCTCCCATGGCAGGCCAAGTTCCCTGCACTCATCCTGTCTTTTTGTTAGACTATGTTCTAGTGTTGAAATAACCTGCTACAATTAATTCAAGGGTCCTTCTGGCAGACAACAAAGGAGGTGAACCTAATAAAATGATTTATTGTTTGCAATGGTGTATTCCTAGGTTTCTGGAGCTTGCTGAATCTAAGAACATGTTTAATATCACAATGCTTCCTGTCATTTAGGGCTGGTGAAGCTCATCAGGTTTTGAAACCTTTGACCTCTCCTAGTTAGACCCTTGGTGGTTAGGTTTCAGGGTTGAACACAGAGCCTGGCTGCTGACCATGAGCTCAGAACAGGAGCTCAGTGATTTAACAGTTGGTTTCACAGCTTCACTTCTGGTATCTGTGTGTGTGTGTGTGTGTGTGTGTGTGTGTGTGTGTGTGTGTGTATACACTTGTCCTGGAGCTTGAACTCAAGACCTGAACACTGTACCTGAGTTTCTCTGGTACAAGGATAGCACTCTACCACTTAAGCTACAAAGCCACTACAGACTTTTTTCTAGTGATGTGGTACTAAGGAATCAAACCCAGGAATTCATACATGCAAAGCACTCTACCCCTAAGACACATTGCCAGCCCTCAACTTCAGGTTTATTTCTTTCTTCTCTTGAAAGTTGGAGGAATTGATGTCTAGGCCTGGGTGCTGTCCTTGAGCTCTTCAGCTAAAGCCAAGAGCTCTATCAGTTGAGCCACAGCACCCCTGCAGGTTTTTGGTAGTTCACTGGAGAGAAGCCTTTCAAGGAATTTCCTGCCCAGGCTGGCTTTGGGCTGTGATCATCAACTCTCAGGCTCCTGAATAGCGAGGATGACAGGTGCAAGTCACTGGCACCCAGCTTCCACTTCATGTTTTTAAGTGGTGAATAGGAGATAGTAGTCTCTTAGGACCTTTTGTGTCTGGGATAGTTTGGAACCCAGATCGTCAGGTCTCAGCTTCCTGAGTAGGCAGGATGACTGACCTAAGCTACAGATACCTAGACTGTAACACTCTGTTGCAAAGGGTTTCTTGGCTCCACGTGGTAGGGAGCTAGCCGTGAGTCCAACAGGGAAGGGTCAGTGGCTAGGCCCTGAGTTCAAAGTTCAAGACCAAGAAAAATAAACCCAAACAATTGTCTGTAGGAGACAACTCACTAGAGTTAGGTACAAACATAATTTTGGCCTTGATATGGGGATATATCTGAGCCTAAAGTTTCTCATTTGCACAATCATCTTACTTGTGGAACTCTTATAAGAACCAGATGAAAAAATGCACCCTTTAAAGGACTCAGCACACAAAACATCATAAAGGACTCATCAAATAGCTGTATCCCACACACTGTCATTAGAATTATAGTGCTTTCATCAGTATCACCATTCTTTCAGAATCACATCTCAAACCATACAAAGTTTGCATCTAATGATTTTGAGGGGTGGGTTTTTTTTTGGAGGAGGTGGAGTCAGCCACAGGGATTGCATTGAAAGTTTGGGGGTACTGTCCTAAGATCTTTTGCTCAAGGCTAGAGCCCTACCACTTTGAGCCACAGCTAAGAGTTTTGCTGACTTCCTGCCAGGACTGGATTTTAAACCCATCAGGGTCAGATCTCAGTCCCCACATATCTTGGATGACAGGGATTAGCAAGCCAACGGTATCTGGTTCTGTGGAGCCATTTACCTCTGGCTAAGTCAGGTTACATGGCAGTTGTCAGCAACAGACTCCCGGCTTGCTCTATGATGAGGTATTTGCTGTGCTATCATTATATAGTTGCAGTAAAAATATTCTATCTTTATTTGGTGCCATTCCTGGGTCTTGAGTAGGAGTCTAGACATAGTCTCTAAGTTTTTATGCTCAAAGCTAGTGCTCGGTTGCTTGAGCAACAGCAAGACTTCTGGATTTTTCTGTGCACACAGTAGTGAGGAATCTAACCCAGGGCTTGTTCATATTAGGCAAGCACTCTACCACTGAACCCCAGTAGTGACAAGTGTATAAACAGAAAAATGTGTAGATTTGTAGATACATAGACAGACAGACAGACAGACAGACAGACAGACAGACAGACAGACAGACAGACAGACAGACAGATAGATAGATAGATAGATAGATAGATAGATAGATAGATAGATAGATAGATAGATAGATAGACAGACAGATAGACAGATAGACAGATAGACAGAAAGATAGATAGATAGATAGATAGATAGATAGATAGATAGATAGATAGATAGATAGATAGATAGATAGATAGATAGATAGATAGATAGATAGATAGATAGATAGATAGATAGATAGATAGATAGATAGATAGATAGATAGATAGATAGATAGGTAGGTAGGTAGGTAGATAGATAGATAGATAGATAGATAGATAGATAGATAGATAGATAGATAGATAGATAGATAGATAGATAGACAGACAGATAGACAGATAGACAGATAGACAGAAAGATAGATAGATAGATAGATAGATAGATAGATAGATAGATAGATAGATAGATAGATAGATAGATAGATAGATAGATAGATAGATAGATAGATAGATAGATAGATAGATAGATAGATAGATAGATAGATAGGTAGGTAGGTAGGTAGGTAGATAGATAGATAGATAGATAGATAGATAGATAGATAGATAGATAGATAGATAGATAGATAGATAGATAGATAGATAGATAGATAGATAGATGGATAGATAGATAGATAGATAGATGGATAGGGGTAGATGCATAACACAAGAGACAGACGTCTGTATACTATGAAATTTCATGTACGATATTACTACCGATTATTGGCAATTAAATTATTCCTTCCTTTTTTAAGTATCATGATTGAATACATAATAAAGTATTAATTGAAAATTCGTCAATGTAGTATAATTGTTGTGCATAATTTTATAATATAATCATACACTAATTACTATTTTAATTGTTACTTTTATAACATTCCATTTATATGGCTGTATACGGGAAAGGGTTTCTTAGAATCTCCACCATTCATTAATGACAATCCCGCACCTAAGTTGCCAGTTTCAGCTATGGCTTCCTTAATAACCCACCAAACATCAGCAATGCAGAGTCATGTACACTTTCTGGGATTTGTCATTTAGACCCAGGATGGTCACAATACAAAGGAAACAAAAAGTAAAAACCATCTTCTTGAACTTGTCAGTTTTATGCTTTTCATTTTTTTTTTTTTGCCAGCCCCAAGATTTGAACTAGGGTCCTAGGATCCAAGGGTCGGCTGTGGCAGAGATGCCAAGAAATGAGCAAGCCTTGTGCTTGGCTAATAATAATAATAATAATAAGGCCATGGTTTGGAACTTGCACCATTGTTCTGGCAGGCCTTGTATTTGAACTCAGGGTCTGGATAACTCTATGGCAATGTGGGTAAAGGGGAAAGGCTCACAGTCCTTGAAGACAAGAAATTTATACCAGTTCCCAGGGCCTGAATTGAAACCCCAACACTGGAAAAAGTAATATTAATATATGATATCTATTTACATACATGAGTTTACTGCATATGATGTTTATTACCCTTATTTATTTAGTATTATTACAAATGTAACATTGCTTTTATTACATCATATCACATAGGATATATTTGCATATGGATTATGCATCATACTGAGACCCAGAACTTTCACAGAGAATGAAAACTCATGTGTCAAAACTGGCTTCTTACTCCACAAATAAATTTTTGGCGATGCTGGGATTTCAACTAATAGCCTACAATGGCCAATCCATAAATGGGGTCACAGTCTTAGAACACCAGCCTCGGGCAAAATGAGCTGCCAGGAAGTTCTGAGGACTTGTGATCAAGCCACAGGAGTGCCCCATATAGATAAATAGATAGATAGATAGATAGATAGATAGATAGATAGATAGATAGATAGATAGATAGAAAGATAGATAGATGTATATATATATATATATATATATATATATATATATATATATATACATATATATGTTCATATGGAGAGAAAGGGAATGTGAGGATATTAAATTATATACATGTGTATTACCAATTTTACTAGTTATTAAATTATACCTCCATTTAATGAAGTATCAAGGTTGAATACTTATGAAATCATTAATTAAAAATTAGTCAATATCCTTCCATTAGGGGAATCATACCATGGTGCTAGAATAGAAGATATAAATCCAATAATTATTCTGTGGCATTCTAAAATAAAATCATGGATTAACTGCAAATTTAATTATTACTTTTATAACATTCCATTAGCATTCACATAAATAGGAATGAGGTTGTCAGGATCTCCTTCCATTTGTGGGTGTCAGTTCTGGCATTTGAACTCCAGGACTGGGTAGTTTACTTTGAATTCAAACCATTGGAATGACACCGTGAAGATTTCAGATTGTTATGAATACAAAAAGAACAACAAGAAGAAAAGAAACCCAGGAGCCAGGGGCTCCTGCCTGTAATCCTACCTCCTCAGGAGACTGAGATAGAGATCATGGGTCAAGCCAGGTTAGAGGAGGAAAGTTATTGATGAACTACCAAAAGCCAGAAATGGAGCTGTGGCTCAAGTGGTTGAGTGCTAACCTTGAGATAAGAAGTTAAGAGACCAGAGTCCAGACACTGAGTTCAGGATCAAATACTGGCACAGAAAAAAAATAAAGAAAAGCTTTCAGGAGCTCCTAGTCCACTGTGGTAAAAGGTCAGATTAGCCGGGCACCGGTGGCTCACTCCTAGCTCCTTAGAAGGCTGAGATGTGAGGATTGCGGTTCAAAGCCAACCCAGACAGGAAAGTCCGGGGGACACTGATCTCCAAGGAACCTCCAGAAAACCTGGCTCTGTAGCTCACGTGGTAACCTAAAGTGCTGGGGGACACCACCCAGGCCCAGAGTTCAAGTCCCATGACCAACACCTGGACTGCTTGGACCTCACTCTGTGGCTCTAGGAAGGGACATTTCCAGTGGGCCCCTGAGGGTTTCCCAATGTCTAGATGTGCTATAAGTCTTGAGAGCAGCCTCTTTGGAGGCCATTGCCTACAGAGCAGCCACAGTATCAGAGAAGGGTCAAGCCTTGGTGCATGGAGATCATCAGAATGGCATCTTTCATGGGTGCAAGTTGGATCTGAGCAGTAATTCGATGTCTCAGACCACGGTTCTGGGCCAGGAGGGGCAGGAGATGCAAGATGTCACACCAGGTACCACCCCGCTCATGTAGGTATGAGAAAAGTGTGAATTTGTCAGACACACCTTGGGCAGGTGTTGAGTTGAGCTCATGAAAGGCTTGTAGGCTCAGGAATCCACAGCCAGCAGGCTGCTGCTTGTAGCAGTCGCTATCCCAGGAGTCCCAGGGCTCAGAGCCCTGCTTTCCTTACCAGTGATCAGGGGAAGAGGTGGGAGCAGATGAAGGTCAGCAATCCTGGGCTGATTACAAAGGAGCATCCCTAGTGTCCTTCCCTTGGTTCTGTGGCCCCGTGCATGGAAGATACTAGCATGGTCCAGACCCCTCAGCCCAAGAAGAGCTTAGGGAGAAACCACTTGATCTGCCTTGAGAGTTTACTGTGACTATGCCTCATGACTGCCCCCAGTTCTAGTTCAGCTCAGCTCATCATTACCACCATCCTGTGTGTGTGTGTGTGTGTGTGTGTGTGTGTGTGTGTGTGTGTGTGCGTGAGCGCGCGCATGTGGGCTTACGCATCTTGGTACTAGGGCTTAAACTCAGGGCCTGGTCTCTGTCCCTCACTTTTTTCATTCAGTCTAGTACTCTACCACTTGAGCCACAGTTTTTCTTCCAGCCTTCTTGTGGTTATTTGCAGAAGAGAGTCTCACAGACTTTTCTAGCTGGGCTGTTTCTGAATGGCAATCATCAGATCTCAGCTTCCTGAGGAGCTAGGAATATGAGAGCATGAACTATTAGCATCTGGTCACACTTTCCTTCTTGGCTAACACAGACTACTCTCCCAGCCGAGCATCCATCTAGCTACCCCTCCATCCCCAGGCTTCAGACGAAATATAACCTCCTTTCCTGAAGATAAAGAAATGGGATCAGGTTTGAACTTTATGTTCTCCACAAAATCAGGGCCTGGTGGGAGCTTATGTGGAGGTCACAGATCTTGGTCAGGGCAAGAAGCTGTTAGAAGAGAAAAGAGTATGAAAAGACATCCTTGTAGCTGGATGCCAGTAGCTCATGCCTATAATCCTAGCTACTCAAAGTTGAGACCTGAGGATCAATCAAGATTCAAAGCTAGAGGAGTCCGGGAAGATGGCAGAGGAGAACCTGGAGTCTACGTAAGCTTTCGCATAGAAAGCAGTTTTAGAGTTCCAGTGAACAGTCATAAGCCAGAGAATTACACCAAGTGTGCCATCACAGGACAGAGAGTTAGGCCAGAGAAGGAAACCCAGGCAAGGAGACACTTCTGAGCACTTGCCAGCAGCTGCTGAGGCGGCAGCAGCTGTGGCGGTGGCGGGTGAGCGCAGGCGCCATACCTGAGCAACAGAGAGTCCGGGACGAAGGAGCCAGACGCAGTTGGCGAGCGGATTCTACTCAACACCAGCAAGAACCGACAAGGAGCAGACATCTTCATCCTGCAGTTGCAGAACAGAGACGACCCAGGAACTAAGACTCAGCGTGAGTAGAAGCCTGACGTCCTCACTCCTTCTCAGGGAGCAGAGCAGGGAAGGCCACCCCTCCACCCCCCAGCACTGAAGATCTCCATCTTGGATACCGACAAAGCTCGGAGGAGCTGCTAGCTCCAGCTCAGGCCTTGGAATAAATCGAGCCGTTTAGCAGGTCACAAGAACTTAACGGCGACGTGACCTGCCAGACTCAGTTCCACCCAGGGAAAAGTCACCCAGCTCGGGCGCCAGCCCGAGGAGTGGGTTTCTTCACTGGGTAATCAGAGCCAGAGGCTGCTCGTCCCTCTAGCAGCCTCGACAAGCAATTGAAAATCAGTAAACAGAAACCCTGAGAATGGCTCCAGGCTGGGCTCTGTGAGGTTTTCACAAACCAGCCCCGAAAAAGCTACCAGAACCTAGCCTCATCACTGCATCCCCCTCTTTTGTGATACTCAAAGCAGATCTGTCTCCCAATGAACTAGCCTGGGAGGAGGATCGCCAAATGCTGGGTAAAGCAGAGCATTTTACTGCCTGTTTGAACAAACTGACTTAAGAAACTATCCAAGCCACAGGACCACAAGCAGACCAGAGACTCCAACAAGAGGCTGGTTATGGACACAAGGAAGATACAGGATTTTTCCCACTCCTCCCAAAAAAAATCAAAGAAGTTTTTTGTTTTTTGTTTTCTTTTTTCACTTCTTCATTGTCTTCTTTTTTTTTTAGTTTTTATTTTTGGTACCTTATATAAAAAAATTTTTTTTCCTTTTCTAAAACTTTTTTCAATCTTTAATCTTTGCCATTTTTGATAAAAAAAAATTGTTTTCCAGAAACTTATTTTTCCTCTTATAATTTTTATTTTGGAAATACGGGAGTGTGCGTTTTTGCTTTCTTTTTTGGTCTTCTTTCTCTTTTTAAATTATCTTTTTGTTTTTTGTTTAGCTCTACTGAACTTCCCATCTTTTTCTTCTTCCTTTCTTATCCTTTTCACCTTCTCCTCTCTTTCGTTCCTCTTTATGTGACTTAATTCTTGTCCTGTACATCCTCAGATAAACCCGTTGTTCACTATTAGACCCTATCCCCCATTGTGTACACACTTAATCCACAAATTTATTACTCAAGTCAAAACCTCTAAGACTTAATTTCCTTAATAGCAGTACTACCTCTTTATTCCTATATTTTAAGCATTTTTATTTTTAAGTTTTTCACATCTCCTTTATATCCCTCCCCTTCTCTCAATAAATTCACGTTCTTATCTAAATAGATTGTTATCGTGACTACATAATTTTATTAATTTCTACCTTTCTATTTTTTCTGGTCTCTTTTCTTTTCCCGTTTCCTTTCTTTTTTCTTTTTTTCTCCCTCTCTACTTTCATTCTACCCAACCTATTTCCTGCTTTGAGATTAACTCTCCCTGAGCCTCCCCACATCAATCTATTCCTATTTTTTTACACACATCTCTCCCTAACCCTAATAATTTCTGGTCTTCCAAATTCTTCGTTGTGGTTTGTAGGCCATTAATGTATAGTTTTTTGATGTTGAATAGATGAATCTGTTGAACTAGATTGTATCTGTAGACTATTGAATGTGCAAATTTCAGATTTGGGTTGATGCTTGCCTTAAGATAGTGTTCTAGCACAAAACTGGTGATATTTTCATCTCAAATGGGCAGAGTAAGCTGGAAAAACACTAGAAAAATGGCAAATCCCGGTATCTCAATTCCCAATCCCGATAATCAGGAGACAGAAGAGATAATGAATAATCCAGGTGAGAATTCTCAAATAGCTCTACAAACACTGCTGGCAAACATGATAAATCAAAAGATTGAAAGCATACAAAGGTCTCTGTATGAGTGATAGGGAGAGAGAGGAGGCATTCCAAAAGTTTATACTAGAATATCATAAGAGTGAGGAAGCTACTCAAAAGCTGATACAGGATTTGCATGAGCAGCTTGAGAATACTGAAAGAGAAAGGCAGGAATAGCGTGAACAGGCTGAGAACACTCAAAGAGAACTACAAGAATGGCATGAAGGGGAGGAGGCTAATCAAATAGTAATACAGGAATTGAGAGAGCAGGAAGAGAATACACAGAGATCAATAAAGGCATTCATGGAATCCATTAACAAAGAGCCGAAGGAAGTCAGGGAGACCACAAAGGGAATGCTGAATGGAACCCAACAGAAGGAATAGGAGTCCAAGGAAACCATAACCAATCAATAAACACTGAACATTAAATTAAGGAAGTAAAGAAGTTCATACAAGATCTAAAACAAAGCTTCAACAAAGAACTTGAAGCCATCAAAGCTGAACAATTAGAAGGAAAAGAGATAAAAACAAAGTAGAAAGTCTTGACAGCAGGTTAGACCATGCAGAAGATCGAACCTCAGGGATTGAAGACAGCCTAGATATTATAGAGAAAGAACATACAACCATCCAAGACAAATCGAAGAAATATGATAGATCTATCCAACACCTGGAAGACACCATCAGAAAGCCTAGTCTAAGGATAATGGGTGTAGAGGAGCACCTAGAAACAAAAGTTAATGGCCTAGGAAATTTGTTTAACAGGACCCTAGCAGAGAACTTCCCAAACATGCAAAAAGATAGGGCTATTCAGATACAAGAAGCTTTTAGAACTCCAAATAGACCAGACCAGAATAGGACATCCCACCGTCACATTATAATCCACACAGGATCAACTCATACCAAGGAAAAGATCCTTAAATCTGTGAAGGAGAAAAGATTAATCACCTATAAATGAAAACCAGATTTCTCGGCAGAGACAATCAAAGCAAGAAGAGCCTGGAATGACTTATGCCATTCCCTAAAAACAAACAACTATCAACCAAGGATACTGTACCCAGCTAAACTCTCCTTCATAACTGAAGGCCAAATAAAAACCTTCCACGGCAAAGAAAAATTTAAACAATACATCTCCACCAAACCAGCCATACAAAAGTTTCTTATAGATGTCCTACCCATAGAAAACCAACAAGACCACAATAAAGGTCAAGAAACTGCACCCAAACTGAGAATCCAAGAATCATAGAAAGAACCCAGTTTTCGCAACCCCTAAGAAGGTGGATAACACGGCAGGAACTCCCAAATACCTCTCAGTCCTTTCTCTTAAGGTTAAAGGACTGAACTCTCCAATTAAGCGACATAGACTGTCTAGTTGGATTAAAAAACAAGACCCTTCTATCTGCAGCCTTCAGGATTCACATCTTGCCCATAAAAACAAACACATTTTCAATGTTAAAGGTTGGAACAAAATCTACCAAGCAAACGGCCCCCATAAACAGGTGGGAGTTGCAATCCTAATATCAGATAAAATAGACTTCCAATTAAAATTCGTGAGAAGAGATAAAGAAGGTCGCTACATACTAATTAAGGGATCTCTCTTTCAGGAGGATATTACAATTCTAAATATCTACTTGCCAAACAATGGAGCACCCAAATTTATCCAAGAAACACTACTTTCCCTCAAATCCCATATAACTCCAAAGACATTAATTGTTGGGGATTTTAACACACCACTCTCCCCACTAGATAGATCAACTCGGCAATAACTCAAAAGAGAAACTGGAGATCTAAACAGCTGCATAGATCAACTAGATTTAATAGACATCTAACGAATATTTCACAAGCAGCATCAGAATACAGGTTTTTCTTAGCAGCACATGAAACATTTTCTAAAATAGACCACATTTTAGGTCACAAAGCAAACTTGTCCAAATTCAGAAACATCGAATTTATACCTTGTATTCTCTCTGACCACAAGGAAATAAAATTAGAACTCAACACCAAAAGCCACCAAAGAAAGTCTGGTATCACATGGAGGCTGAACAACACACTGCTGAATCACGAGTGGGTCATGGAAGAGATTAGAAAGGAAATTCAAATGTTCATGCTATTCAACAAAAATGAGCACACAAATTACCAGCTCCTCTGGGACACAGCAAAAGCAGTACTCAGAGGGAAGTTTATACCTCTGAGCTCCTACATCAACAAATTGGAGAGATCTGAAACCAACAATTTAATGACACATGTAAACCTCCTTGAAAAAGAGCAGCAAGATAAACGCAATCCAGTAGACGGAAAGAAATAATTAAAATTAAATTAGAATTATATGAATTAGAATCCAAAAACACTATAGAAAGAATCAACAAAACAAAGAGTTGGTTCTTTGGAAAAATTGACAGACCTTTAGCAAATCTTATCAGAAAAAGAAGAGAACACACCGAAATAAATAAACTCAGAGTTGAGAATGGAAACATCACCACAGAAACAATCAAGATTTAAAACATTATAAGGGAATATTTCTCAAAACTTTATGCTAATAAGTTTGAGAACGTGACAGAAATGGACCTTTTCCTAGCAAATATTGGCATGTCAAAAGTAAACCAAGGTGAGTTAAACCAGCTTAATAGGCCCATATAAAGCATTGAAATAGAAAGAATAATAAATGACCTTCCAGCTAAGAAAAGTCCAGGACCAGACGGTTTTACAGCGGAATTCTACAAGGCCTTCAAAGCAGAGCTCACACCAGTACTCCTCCAACTCTTCAATGAAGTTGAAAGAGAAGTTCACTACTGAACACATTCTATGAAGCCATCATAACCCTCTTCCCAAAACCAGGCAGGGACTCATCAAAGAAAGAGAACTATAGACTCATTTCTTTGATGAGCATTGATGCAAAATTTCTCAACAAAATTTTGGCCAACCGACTTCAACAATTCATCCAAAAAATCATACACCATGATCAAACAGGATTCATTTCAGGGATGCAAAGCTGGTTCAATACACGCAAATCAATTAATATTATTCATCAAATCAACAGGAGCAAGAAGAAGAACCACATGGTTATCTCAATAGATGCAGAAAAAGCATTAGACAAGATCCAACACCCCTTTATAATGAAGGTTTTGGAAAAATTCGGAATCCATGGAACATTCCTCAATACAATAAAGGCTGTATATGACAAACCTACAGCCAGCATTATACTTAATGGTGAAAAACTAAAGCCATTTCCTCTTAACTCAGGAACAAGACAAGGATGTCCACTCTCTCCTCTTCTCTTCAATCTAGTATTAGAATGCCTAACTACAGTAATAAGACAAGATGCACACATAAAGGTGATCCAAATAGGGAAAGAAGAAATAAAACTCTCCCTCTTTGCAGATGACATGATCTTGTATTTAATGAATCCCATAGAATCCATTCCCAAATTACTCAAGCTGATCCAAAACTTTGGCACATTAGCAGGGTTTATAATTAACCCCCCCAAATCAGTGGCTTTTCTGTATGCCAAAAATGAGAAAAGTTTGGCTGAATTTAGGAAAGCAACTCCATTTGTAATAGCCCCACTAAAAAATAAAATACCTAGGAATTAACTTAACCAAAGAAGTGAAGGACCTCTATGATGAAAACTTTAAAATCTTGAAAAAGAAAATCAACACAGAACTTAAAAAATGGCAACACCTCCCATGCTCCTGGATTGGAAAGATTAACATCGTGAAAATTGCAATACTTCCCAAGGCTATCTACAAAGTCAACGCAATGCCTATCAAAATTCCAACCTCATTCTTCAAGGAAATAGAAGAGGCAATCCAAAAATTCATATGGAACAATAAAAGACCACGAATAGCAAAAACGCTCCTCAACGAAAGAATAATGCTGGAGGAATATCAATACCAAATTTCAAACTCTACTATAAAGCCATAGTAATCAAAACAGCTTGGTATTGGCATAAGAACAGACCTCAGGACCAATGGAATAGAATCGAAAACCCAGAAATGAACCTACAAACCTATAGCCATCTAATCTTCGATAAGGGAGCTAAAACAATAGAATGGAACAAAGCCTCTTCACTAAATGGTGCTAGCAAAATTGATTAACTAGTTGTAGAAAACTAAAGCTGGATCCTTATATATCACACACCAGAATCAACTCCAAATGGATCAAAGACCTCGAAGTCAAAGCAGACACTCTGAAAACATTACAGGATGGAATAGGAGAAACCCTAGGTCTCCTTGGCTCAGGCCGAAATTTTCTGAATAGAGACCCAGAAACACAACAAATCAAAGAAAGGTTGGACAAATGGGATTGCATAAAGTTGCAGAGCTTCTGCATGGCAAAGGACAGATAGCAAGATCCATAGAAAGCCCACGGATTGGGAGAAGATCTTTACTAGCCATACAACGGACAAGGGTCTCATATCTAAAATATACTTGGAACTCAAAAAATTAAATCCCCAACAACAAATCCTCAAAGAAACTACTGCCCAATAAATAAGTGGGCGAAAGACATAAAGAGAAACTTCTCTGTAGAAGAAAGAAGGATGGCCAAAAGACACATGAAGAAATGCTCAACATCCGTAGCCATAAAAGAAATGCAAATCAAAACAACATTGAGATACCACCTCACACCAGTTAGAATGGCAAAAATCAAGAACTCAACAACAACAGATGCTGGAGGGGATGTGGACAGAAGGGAACCTTACTTCATTGTTGGTGGGAATGTAAACTTGTTCAACCACTTTGGAAAGCAGTATGGAGGTTCCTCAAAAGACTTCACATAGAACTCCCCTATGACCCAGCAATCCCACTTTTGGGCATTTACCCAAATGTTTACAAACAAGACCACCCTACAGCTACCAGCAAAACTATGTTTATTGCAGCATTATTTCCCATAGCTAAGATCTGGAACCAACCCAGATGCCCCTCAGTAAATGAATGGATCAAGAAAATGTGGTATATATACACAATGGAATTCTATGCCTCCATCAGAAAGAATTACATTGCCCCGTTTGTTAGGAAATGGAAAGACTTGGAAAAAATTATATTAAGCGAAGTAAGCCAGGCCCAAAGAAACATAGGCCCCATGGTTTCCCTTATTTGCAATATCTAGTATATGTATGAGTCAAGCGGAAAAGGTCAGATAATGTGATATTAGGAAAATGAACCCTTAGATATGTATTTTAATGTTTTTTTCTTTCATGCATGTGTTTCTAACGCATTTATAAGATTATTTCTTTGTTGCTTTGTATGTCCCTCCCCCACAGTATAACCCCTGCTTTCACTATATTTGATGTCAGTATAACTTGTGGAGGAGATGGGGAAAAATAAGTCGTTTAAGGATACAGGTAGACCTGTTTCAACTATGAGAAATACAAGTTGTCATGTCTAAAACGAGCTTTACAACGTCGGTGCGGGGTGGGGGGGAGAAGGATTGGGACTGTGGGGGGAGGGGGGAGAAGGATTGGGACTGGGGGTTACGGGGGAGGCTGGGAAGGGATGTGAAGGGTAAACAAAGGAGGAGGCTGCAATGCTTGGTAAGAAATATTCGCATTATCCTGCCCATGTAATTGTAACACCTCTGTACAATATGTTCACAAATAAAATAAAATAAATAGAAAAAGAAATGTTTAACATAGAAAAAATTATATTAAATGAAGTAAGCCAGGCCCAAAGAAACATGGGTCCCATCGTTTCTTTTATTTTCAATAACTACTACATGTCTGAGACAAACAGAAACTGTCAGACAAGTTGAAGTTAGGTGAAATGAACCCCAAGATAAGGATTCAAATATTTTTTTCTTTCGTGTGATTGTTTCCAAGATATTTATAAGATTAAAAAAAAAAAGATTCAAAGCTAGCCTGGTCAGACTCTTACCTTCAATGAATCACCAAAAAGATGGGAAGCAGAGCTACTGTATTTCAAGTGGTTTAGCACCAACCATGTGCAAATAAGCTAAAGGATACCACCTAGTCTCTGAATTCAAGCCCTAGTACACACATACACACACACACACACACACACACACACACAATCTTTAGCAGATTCCAGTGGCTCATACCAGCAATCCTAGTTACTCAAGAGGCTGAGATCTTATGATGGCAACTTGAAGCCAGCACAGGCAGGAAAGTATGTGAGACACTTCTGTCTACTAAACTACTAAAAAAGATGAAAAATGAGCTATGGTTCAAGTGTTAAAGTGTTAGATTTGAGCAAAGGAATCTCAGGGACAGTACCAAGCTCTGAGTTCCAGCTCTAAGATATTTTTAAGACAACCCCACCGTAATCAGGCCATAAATACAGATTTTGGTCATCCTAGATTTCACTTCTGCTCCAGCCACTTTCACAGCACAAGTGGCTTGTGTGTGGCCAGCACTGGGCAAAAAAGTAAACTTACACAAGGGGGACATAGCCAGGTCAAGGCTAATGCCCCAGAACATTGAGGTACTGGACATACCATTCTCTCATCCCCCAGTTCCCTGGCCCTGGAATCTAAAGTGTGTACCTCTGTATTGTGGGCATCGGGAATTGTCTAGAAGGACCCAGGGACTGGTGCTATATCACACTCCATGAGAGGGCACACGAGGTCCAGGCAGTCTGGGTGCAACAAATTGGTCCATTTCTTTGTGTGGGGTTGAACTGATGATGTGGGAGCTGTCTCTCTGGGTTTTCATGCTCAAGGCTGGTGTCTTATCACTTGAGCAACAGCTCCACCGCTAATGTTTTGATGGTTCTATGGAGAATAAAGTCTCACTGACTTTCCAGCTTATTGATGGCTTCAATCTATCTTTGATCCTCAGAACTTTGCCTCCCGAGTAGCCAGGATGTCAGGAGTGAGCCTGAACCAGAAGTGACAGGCATCAGAGCCTTTCCTTTGAGCTTCTGTTTATCTCGTGTCAACTAGCAAGCCCTAGCTAAAATAATCACTTACAGGTGATAAAGTTCCTCTCCTAGGTCAGTTAATCCAAGGAGATAAAATGTCTTTGGAAAAGGCTAGTCTGAGTTCGCTTACAGGAGTATGTGTATGTGAGAGTATGAGTTTCAGGGATACCTACCCCCATCTCTCCAGTGCTTCATTATCTCAGTGGTGAGTACATCCAGGATCACCACCCCAAAGAAGGCGGGTAGTGGAGGGTAGGTAAGGTCACATCAAGTGTGATGATCAGAATTCTATCCTGCAACTGAAGCCAAGAGAGGTAATAGACGGAAGGAGAGGTTTAGAGAAACATCAAGGGAAGGCCCTTACATTTAGCTACAAGTACCAGGGGGAAGAATGAATCCATCCTTTTTGGTAGTAAGATAACAGGTGCCCACTATTCATTTATTTTACTTTTGTGAGTCCCAGGGCTTGGATTCAGGGCATCGGTGTCAACCCTGAACTTCTTTTCCTCAAGGTTGAGGCTCTACCACTTTAGCCACAGAACACATCTGGCACTTTTTGTGGTGGGGGGAGTGGTTTATGGGAGATAAGAATCTCACAGACTCTCCTGCCTGGGCTGGCTCTGAGTCACAACCATGAGACCTCAACCTCCCCAATAGCTAGGATGATGGGCTAGAGCTACTGGCACCTGACTGCCACCATCCATTTACAATCCCCTAGAACCAGTGCTGGGCCACCCGCACTGCATCCCCCTTGCTGTGAGTGGGAAGCAGAAATGGGTGGTTTTGATACTTCAACAGCCTCCCTACCTTGAGCATTGTTCTTTTTCAGTCTGATGGGAGCTTCCACCTTGTCCACAGCAATGACTTGGCTTTGTCACAAGAACAAATGTCCCCCAGGAGTTGTTAGGTCTGGGGTCTTTCCTCTGCACACCACCTGCCCTCCCTGAAACGACACACCCCAACAAAGCAAAGCAGAAAGAGCGAATTCATTTTCTTATAATCAGGGTCTGGCCAGATAGGTGGGGGTGAGGATCACAGGCCCAGGGTCAGGCTGTGCGGTTGGACACTGCAACACCTCCTCATTCACTTTCCTTTCTTAGCAGAGGGTAGTGAGAAAGTATTCACCAGACGGACTGACAATGAATAACCATCATGGTCTAGCCTGGGCACAGAGGGGCTTACCTGAGGGAGCGAGTTCAACAGGCTGAGCAAGAAAGCTTCAGACTCACAGCCTACCTCTGGAATGAGAGGGCCACCTTGGGTCCCAGACACATGGGGATACTGGGCCACCTCCTCCAGCACACATTCAACAAGTTCCTGAGAGAGAGAGAGAGACAGAGAGAGAGAGAGATAGACAGAGAGAGAGAGAAAGTGAGAGTTACACTTAAGCCTGGGTGCCAGTGGCACAGGCCTATAATGGTAACTACAAAGGAGGCTGAGATATGAGGATCATGTTTCATAGCCAGCCCAGGCAGCAATGCCTATGAGACGCTTATCTCCAAAGAACCACCAGAAAACCGGAAGTGGTGCTGTGTATCAAGTGGTAGAGTGCTAACCTTGATCTGAGGAGCTCGGGGACAGTGCGAAGGCCCAGATTTCAAGCCCCAGAACTGACAATAAGTTGATTTCCCACCACAAGATAGTGGACTGAATAGCTCCCATTGTCCTAGGGAGCATGGCTGAGAAGACAGGCTGAGTTTCCTGTCAGCTGGGGGTCATGAGTAGTTCACCCACCTTCTCCGTGCCTCATTTTCCCCAGCTGCAAACTGAACAGTGAAGGATCCCCTCCTCATGGGGATAGGGTAAGGATGAAAGAGAGTCATGTTTTGTTTCATAATCCCATACCTGTGGCACAATAAATAACAGGCCCCATCTGAACCCTTTCCAGGTATCTTCCTGTCATATGGTCACAGAATTGCCAAGAACTTTATCTGATGACCATTCCCTCTATGCCTGGTCCTGGACCAGAAATCCCTCTGCATTGATTCCTTGTTTCCTCACAACTCTCCTGTGAGGAGGCTCAGGTCCGATGGTTCCAGGCCCAACCCAGAGCTTTAACTGTGGTCAAGAATCGGCTGCCTTGGACTAAGAGTTTGGGAAATCCATCTAAACCGATAACTGAGCATGCTGCTACATGTCTAGGATCCCAGCTACAGAGGAGCAGGTGGTGGTGCACGCCTGTCACAGGAGGACCAAGATCCAGCTCCACCTAATCTTATATTGAGTCTCTATCTCAGAAATGCCCAAGAGAGAAAGGGTTGGCTCTGATGGTAGAAGACCTGATTGGCAAGCCTAAGGCTTTTTCATACCCTAATATACCAAAAAGAATCAGAGGCTCAGTGCCAGAGGCTCATGCCTATAATCCAATCTACTCAGGAGCTGAGATCTGAAGATCAGAGGGCAAGATTTAAAATAGGGTTGGCCTTGCCCATCAGACGTCATGATGAGAAGACCCAGATTCTGACCCATACCAATATGCTCCAAACTAACAGGGCTTGTACCCTTACTAAGTGCTGGCCATGCTCTCTGTCCCCTTGGGGAGCCACCCCCTACGGCCCCACCCCCAGGTCCTCCCAAGCTCCCTATGCCACCAACCAGGCCCGAGGGAGTAGACAGTTCCAGGGCACAAAGATCCCTTGGTCTTATAATTTAATGGTGCTGATTCCCCCGGTGTGGCCACACTGGATTTGGATGTGACCTCAGGATCCATGACCCTCCTAAGGTCAGATGGGAGGCATGTGACCAGAGGTGGCTCAGCATGTTACCTAGCAGGAAGGGAAGGTGATGGCTTCCACGTCTGCCAGTTAACTATATAACAGATACTGGGCGGAAACTTAGCCAAGAGGGAGGGAGGTGCCCCTGTTCAGACTTCACATTTCAGCCTTTTAATAATTAAGAAAAAGGGTGAAGATTCTCTCAGGCTACTTCCTGTTTGCAAGGGCCATTGACAGTAGGGGTAAAAGGCTGAAATGTGGTCCCCTCTGGTAGAAGGCAGCAGGCAACAGCTCTCACTTGAGCATTGAGTCCTTAGATGCAATCTGGAGGAGGCAAGTCTCTTGGATGAAGTCTGCAGAAGGCTCCTGAGGCATTCAGAAACTGAAAAAAATACTAGAGAGCAAATAAATGGCAAGAGGAAGGACTTGAGGCTGAAAATGTTGGTAGAAATGTCCCTAGTCAAGTGACAAAGACAAGAATATAGATTCCTGTCCAGTTGAAAGTTAGACAGGTATGGATTTGATGGGCAGTCTTCTTACTTCTGTTGACCTTCTGGCTCTGGTTAATTTTGAAAGGACAGGCACAAAGTGGATAATGTGATAGTATCTCCTTACTCTTCTCCATGTTCCCTTGTTCCCCAGACTGGCTGAGTCTACGTGCTCATTGCTGAGAAGGTTTGTCCCAGTTGGTATTCAAGGAGGTTTGAACTCAAGGCCTGGCCACTGTCCCGGAGCACTTCTGCTCAAGACTAGCACTCTACCACTTTGAGTTATAGTACCACTTGCAGTGTTTGCTGGTTAGAGATAAGAGGCTCAAGCCATGCTTCCAGCCTGGCTCTTTGCAGGTTATTTGGGAGATGGAGTCTGAGGGATTTTTCAGCTCAGCCTGGCTTTGAAATGTAATCTTTGCCACAAAAGCGCTTTGTTATTTCCAATTAAAGCAACAAGGAGATCAAATAGAATAAGTAGAGCTTACCTGGTCCTTATCAAGAATTGAGCAAATATTCTGCAATGACAAAACTCATTAAATGTGAGAATCTTAGCACAGATATGCCCAATATTTTAGAATCACGTACTTAGTACTAAACTACCCAACACAAAATGAAAAAGGCAAAACTCAAAACCTAAAATGTTTTACAACAAGCCTTTGAGAGGGAACTTAGAGGGGCTACCCGGAACCCAGGCCATGTCACATTCTTCAGGGCACAATCCAAAAAGTTTTAGAAAAGAAAGGGAGAGATATAGAAAGTTGAACATGAATAGCAGAGAGCAGAGAGAGCCTGAAAGTAAACAGACGTCTGACCATGTACTATTGCAGAGGCAAAAATTGTCAGAATCTCAGAACAGCATAAAAATAGTAGGTGCTCTGTCAATCCAGGGAGCTCAGGAGGCATTTCAGAGGGGTTTCACAGCTCGAGCATGACTCGCAGCACCCCATTGAATGTGTAGGAGAGTCAGTCTGGAGAGTGAAGGAAAGGTGACCAGGCAGAAGCAGCATTCCGACTTCCCCCAGAGCCCTATAGAGAGACATGGCCAAGCACCCAAACCAAGCATCCTCAGCATCGGAGGTTACCAGCCATTTGGCTAAAGGCCATAGGAGCTCTCTGGCATGACACCACATCTGAATAGAGATTGAGCAACAGAGAGCCATAGAGAGTAGTTGCACTCACCAGAGTAGAGAAGTGGTGTGGACATGGATATGAAGGCCAGCAATGGTATTGGTGAAAAGTCTCACGTGGTGTCCAAGGCAGTTTGGTTCGCAGAAGAGGGGTGGTTGGGAACTTCTAACATTTCCAACTCAAAAACCCCATCTGAGTCACGGCATCATATATAAGGTATATTAAATAGGTAGATTTCATTAGGTAGTGGATGAAGAGAACACCACAAGCTATTCAGGCAGGAAAAGAAGTTTATTTACCGGAATGCTGCCCCAACCATACATGGTGGAGGAGCCTGTCTGAAATGGAAAGGGAGGAGATAGCAATTTGTATTTCGGTAGAAATTCATCCATCTCTGCTAGGTTTTCCTTCCTTTGTGAGTAGAGTCTGTAATTAATTCTTTATGATTGGATGTCTTGGATGTTTGTTGTAATTTTTCCTGTGGTATCTCTGATATTACTGATTTGGGTCTCCTCTCTTTTGTTCATTACTCTTGCCAGTGGTCTGTCAGCTTGAGACATTTTTTTTAAAACAGCTTTTTGTTTTATTAATTTTATTTATAAGTTTCTTTGTATCTCATTAATTTCAGCTCTTATTTCAGTTATCTTTTTCTGTCTAGCAACTTTAGGTTCAATTTTTTCTTGTTACTCTAGCAGTTTTAGTTGCATCATAACATTGTTTACTTGGTGTATGCTTTCTTTTTTTAAGTTTTAATTTTTTTAATTTAATAATTTATTGTGAAAATACTGTACAGAGGGGTTACAATTACATGGGCAACATGATGAGTATATTTCTTATCAAGCATTGTAGCCTCCTCCTTTGTTTCCTTCCAATCCCTTCCTATCCTCGCCCTGACCCCCCACCCAATCCTCCCCGCTCCCCCTCCCCCCCCCACCAAAGTTGTAAAGTTAGTTTTCGACATAATGGCTTGCACATCTCATTGTTGCAATGGGCCCACCTGTATCCCTATTTAAATTATTTGTTTTTCCCCTTCCACTCCACAAATTATTCTGACATCAAATACAGTGAAAGCAGGGGTTATACTGTGTTAGAAACTATCGCATGAAAGAAAAAAAAAACTTTTGAATACATAGTTTAGGGTTCATTTACCTAACATCACCTTATCTGACCTTTTCTGCTTGACTCAGATATATACTAGATATTGCAAAAAAGGGAAACCACGGGACTTATGTTTCTTTGGGCCTGGTTTACATCACTTAATATAATTTTTTCCAAGTCTTTCCATTTCCTAACAAATGGAGCAATGTCATTCTTTCTGATGGAAGCATAGAATTCCATTGTGTATATTTACCACATTTTCTTGATCCATTCATCTACTAAGGGGCATCTGGGTTGGTTCCATATCTTAGCTATAGTAAATAATGTTTCAATAAACATAGTCGTGCTGGTAGCTTTAGTGTGGTCTTGTTTGTCATCATTTGGGTAAACATCCAAAAGTGGGATTGCTGGGTCATAGGGGAACTCTATGTGGAGTCTTTTGAGGAACCTCCATACTACTTTCCAAACTGGTTAAGCAAGTTTACACTCCCACCAACAATTCAGTAAGGTCCCTTCTGTCCACATCCACTCCAGCATCTGTTGTTTTAGAGTTCTTGATTTTTGCCATTCTAACTGGGGTGAGGTGGTATCTCAATGTTGTTTAATTTGCATTTCTTTTATGGCTAGGGAGGTTGAGCATTTCTTCATGTCTCTATTGGCCATCCATCTTTCCTCTTCAGGGAAGTTTCTGTTTAAGTCTTTAGCCCACTTATTTATTGGGCAGTTGTTTCTTTGATTGTTATTGGGGGATTTAATTTTTTGCTTTCCAAGTATATTTTAGATATGAGATCCTTGTCCGTTGTATGGCTAGTGAAGATCTCTGAATCCGTAGGCTTTCTGTTGATCTTGATATGCATTCTGAGAGCAATAAATTTCCCCCTCAGGACTGCTTTTGCTGGTTCCCATAGGTTTCTTCGTGGTGTATTTTCATTTTCATTGAATTGTAGGAACTTTTTAATTTTTTCTTTAATTTCTTCTGTAACCCATGTATTGTTCAACAGAGTGTTGTTTAATTTCCATATGTTTAAGTTTTTTCTACTTTATGCCTTGTTATTGAGAACTAGTTTGATTCCAGTATTGTCAGATAGAATACAGGGTATTATGTCGATCCTCTTGTATTTGCTTAAATTCCTTGTATGAACTAACAAATGATCTATTTGAGAAAAAGTAAGGGAGTTTGCAAGAATAAGACTCTGCTGGTGTGAATGCCTGTAATTCTAGCTACTCAGGAGGCTCACATCTGTGTATTCAGTTTTAAAGCCATCCCAGGCAGGAATGTTCATGAGGATTTTCTGGGGTAGTTCAGCACCACACCCTGCCTCAGGTCTGGGCCTGTTCACCACCTTTGCCAGCATGGGGTGGGCTGGGCTGCTTATGCAAGCCAGTATGGAGAGACGCCGCACCCCACTACACGTCTGTAATTGTTCACTGCCACTGTCAATGCCACTGTTGCTGCCACCGGTGATGCCACTGCCTGAGCTGCTGCCACTGCCCCAGGATCAGCTGGGCCACATATGCAAGCCAGGCACCCCACCACGAGTCAGGTGTTAGACACTGCTGCTGCCTCTGGCTTGGCTGGGCCGCTTATTCGGGTCAATATGGAGAGTTACAAACCACCATGGGTCTGGAGTTGTTCACTGCAGCTGTCCCCGCCCCAGCCACTGCTGCCGCCCTGGGCTGGTCTGGGCTTTTCCGGTGGGCTAGTGCCAAGAGGCATTGTGCCCAGAGTCTTGGTGGTTTGCCACCACTGCCAGCTGCTGCTGCTGCTCCAGGTTAGGCTAGGCTGGTTACACCAGCAGGACAGAGGTACCACAGTGTGAGTCTAGGGTCATTGACCACTGCCAACAGCTGCTGCTGTTCCTGACTGGATTGGGCTGCTTGCACCAACCAGGCAGAGGCGCCGTGCCAGGGCCAGTGAGGGAAGTCTTCATGCCGGCTCTGCATTTGAGATTTCTGTTTGTATTCTCTGGGTTGGCACCGAAACTTGGGAGTCTTCTGGGAGCCTTGGGTTGCTTGCCAGTGTGTGGTCTTCAGAGGGTCCAGAGCTGGTATACTTAAGCAGCCTGGCACAAATCCCCACAACTTAAGCTGCTCAGCAGAGAGCCCCATCACCAACAAGGGGTGGGGGAAGGATCTTCCCACTTTGCTGTCTGTGTAGGTTTTTCCCTTTTCTTTTTTCACTTCCTATATCTGTCTGAGCAATTGCTTTTTTTTTCAAAATTTGCACACTTATTACCACTGTTTTTGCTTCTTCCTTTAATCTTAACAACTAGTAGCTCTAGAGACCCCGCTGGTTTTAGAGTGTTCTCCCAAGCTACCTGATCACCTCAGATCTTTCTCTGTATCTTAGGGTCTCTAGTTTCTTTAACTCCTATATAGTACTCTGAACCTTGGAGACTTCTTCATTTTATTCTCCTCCTTTTCTCTCAAACTTGCTTTCATGATCCCACTCACCTTCTCAATGTGCTCCTTAACTTGCAAGTGTTTGGGCAGGGTCACAGGAGAGTTCCTTTGACTGGCCAACTGCTGTTCCTTCTCACAACGCCTTTGCTTGATCTTCAGCTCTTCCCTTAAGTTCAAAAAAGGTGCTATTGAGAGATAATTTTTTCCACCTCCATCTGTTCCATTGGGACATGATGTTTCTGCATTACATTTATGGTGAAGATCTCAGCAGTCTTTTTGGCCTATTACTCTAGTAGTTTCTCTTTCTATTTTCCACTTCAGTGTAATTTTGGGACAAATCTTTCAACTTTTTGTTTAGCTCTTCTATTTTTCTTCCTAATGCTTTTCTTTCCAAGGCATTCTTTATCAGACCATGTGGTCCTTTAACTCTTACTGATGAGTAACAATCTCTTTCTTGAGCCTCATATTTCCTGTTCACTTTTCTTGCGCTCATCTTCTATGACATAGCACTTCCTGGTTTTTCTCTATAACTACTCTTATCTTCTTTCTCTGTTGTTTTGAATATCTGGTGACACTCTTCAAAGCTTATAAACAACATGTACTTCAGCCTAATACATTCTTATATCAGGTCCAGCTCTTTTATTATGTCCACTATTTCTTAATGAAGGAATAGGATCTCTCCTTGGCCTCACTTGTGGTTAGCAAGGATGGTAGCATTGCTGTCTTGTGCTTCTGTTGGCCTCTGACCTGTGGTCCACTAACTTGCCTCATGCTCACCCAGGCTAATGTACTTGAATTTCATTTGATTCTGACTGTTTTCTAGTTTCCTTTTGAGGATTTTCTTCTCATTTTTGACTCTCACAAGTTTGTAATTTATATCTTCAAAACTTTTTTCACATCAATAATTCTCTGGTTTCTCCAGTGTACTCTTCTATTTGCTTTTAACCTCTTAGTGGGTTTTGTTTGGCACATATTGGAGATTCAGTATTTTATAACCTGTGTTTTGAAATAGAAGTGTGTGAATTTTTTCTTTGCCACATTTCTTCTTAAGTTTATAGGGCTGTTTTTAAATTGAACACAGTTGGAATTCAGAGCCTCAAGCTCCTTTGCGTGTTTCTCCAGAGATACAAACACATTTTCCAGGTGTTAATGGGGTTACATAACCTGTCATTTTCAATCTTTCTCCCCCTTGGACATTCCTTTTTCCAATGTCCATTTTGCTTGCAATAAGCACACTGACCTAGTCCTATTGCCATTTGCAAATGAATTGTACTATCTTTGACAAGGGTTTCTTGATCCCTATTCTGGGGCAGCTACCAAAACTCAAACCCCCTTCTTACTCTTTTTTTTCCAGGGTACCTCTGTTATCAAACAACCATTGGGCAACCACTTCCAACTCAAAATACACCTTTCCCTCAAAACCTTATAACTTTTGAAGCTTTCTTCTAAGATATAGGGCTGACTAACAAAGGCCATATTTAGGGCTCTTTGATTCTCCAGGGCTTCAAGATCTATAGGCCTATAAGTCCTATAGGCTTCTGGGAGAAGTTTCAGAAAAGCATTAGGGTACTCACTGGGGAACTCTCCCATCTCACACACATTTCTGGCTTTCTAGCCTCTGCGGTATCCCTGCTAATCAAACCTGGCAATAATTGGTAAGCACCTTCATACCTCGATTGCTGTTAGTCTCAGCTTGGATAAGTCTGGGGAAAGACTTGATCCAAATGGTCTGGTTCAATAGTGGAGCTACTGTCGGGTCCAGGGACCACATTCAAGTTACCAAGCAGGATTCACTCCCTTTTCTACCAGGTGAAAAGCATTTGTAAAATTTGCTGATACTCATCCCAGTTGTACCTGTGTGTGAAAATTACTGTCTGTAATGAGGTAATGACCCTAGTTATTTTTTTTCTCAAAAGGATGGATTTTGCTGTTTCCAGTAATACAGGTCACTAGTTGTAAAGGGACCATATATTAAAAAGGGGGCCTGCCCACCATCTCCTCCATGTTCCTGTCTCAAGGGTAATAAGGGTAACATACCAAACTGTACCATCTCAGGATGGTACAAGTAACCAATTTTGGCATGGGAGGACGTAACATTAGACGTGCTGATGGCAAAGAATAGGAGAAAGAGTACATCAGTGCACTCTGAGGGATTCTGTAACCCTGGGTGAGAATATTTTTTGGATATGACAAATTTAGACCTTGTTCTCCCATCCTGAGAAAAGGAGTAAATAGAGGTGCATACAGGACACAGATAGAACTATCAGCATGCACACACAGTACAATAGTAACAGACACTTAACCCACATTCCCCAAACCTCTCAATGTTGACCTCTATAGAGATCCCAGATGACAGAGAGGACATTCCAAATTGCCTTTTCAGGAGGTCGCAGATGACCTCTGGAGGATGTCACATATGTACTCCCTAGGAAGCCCTAGATGACCTCTCATGGATGTTCCAAATGGCTTCCCAAGGAAGTGTCAGCTGACCTCCAAAGAAGGTCTCAGATGTCCTCTCAATGAGGCTGAGATAAGGTCCCGAGTAGCTCCCAGATGGTCACTCAAGGAGGCCATATATGAACTCTAGAGGAGGTTCCAGATAACCCTCTTGAGAAAACCACAGATGTCCTCCAGAGAAGGTCCTATATGGCTTCTCAAGGAAGTCCCAGATGATGTCCGAAGACAGTCATAGATTTCTTATCAAGGTAACCTGAGATGACCTCCAAATGAAACTCCAGATGACCTCAGGGGCTGGTCCTAGATTGCCTCTTAAGGAAGCCCCAACCCAGATGCCCCTCAGTAGATGAATGGATCAAGAAAATGTGGTATATATACACAATGGAATTCTATGCCTCCATCAAAAAGAATGACTTTGCCCCATTTGTTAGGAAATGGAAAGACTTGGAAAAAATTATATTAAGTGAAGTAAGCCAGGCCCAAAGAAACTTAGGTCCATGGTTTCCCTTATTTCCCAATCACTACTTTTATAGAGGTGTCAGATGACCTCCTGAGGAAGCCCCAAATGACTTCTGGAGAAATCCAAGATGGCCCCGGTAGAAGGCTCCAGATGACCTCCAGGGTAGGTCTCAGATGGCTTCTCAAGGAAGTTGCAGATGTACTCTTGATGAGGTTCCAGATGGCTTCCCAAGGAAGGCCTACATGACCTCTCAAGGAGGTTCCAGATGGCTTCGCAAAGAAGCCCTGCATGACCTCTCAAGGAGTTCCCAGATGGATTCCCAAGGAAGCAACAGATGACCTCCAGAGGGGATACCCAAAACAGGCTGGCAAGCTTGCCCAGACCTACCCCTAGAGGTCCCTAAATGACTTTTGTCCATGATTCTCCTCCGGAGACAAACACTAGAGGTAGACTCTCAACCTTGAGGGCTGACACTCTCACCTATGGGGATTTTTTCCTGAGGCCAAGGCCTGATGCCATCCAAATGGATTATCTCGATAGGGGGTCTCCAAAAATTAAGACCTCTATAGTTCAAGAGAATCCATAGAGACACATTTAATATCATAAATGTTCTCCAAACCACCAACCCCCAATATTATGAAATCCAAAACTCCAAACATCAAAGGGCAAGCCTTTTTTTACCCTTCCTTCTGTCTCTCCACTACAGAACTATACTTCCTTCGAGGTCTTTCTTTTTTCCCTTCTACCAGTTCCTTCTTCTCTTCAGGCCTCTTCACTCTCCACAAGCATGAACTGCTTTGACTGGGTCATCAGTTGCCATCCTTTACCACCTGCCCTCCCTCAACTTTTTCTCCTCCCAGGTCTTTCTCCTTCTGCTATCACACCACTTCCTTCCTTACAGGACTTTTCCCTTTTTCTCTCTCCTTCTATTGCTCTGAACCAGCAGCCTATATAAAGTCTGTACCCCTTCTCCACTCCAACAGCCTAACAGTTTTCAACTGTCAAATCCCAAACTGCCCACAGCCATATCACTTCTTCACAGCTCAGCACGTGATGATTAATGCCCCAGTCCCTCCCACAGAATGCCCCACTTCTTTGGTGGCATACTTTATCCTCTCCAGCTGGCCAGGAGATGGGGCCACACTAATTATCCAAGCCTGTAGATTATTGGAACCCTGCTGATTATTACAATATCCTCCTTGTGAACTAGTAGCAATTGAAATTGGAAATTTGATTGTGATATTACAAACTCGTTGTGACATCACAAACATATTTTGACATCATCACCACCATGACATCACAAACCCTTGGTGACAACATTGTCATTGTGACATCATGATTCCATTGTGACATCTCAAATCTATTATGACCTCTTAGCTCCTTTGAAAAATCACATGCCCTTTTCAACATCAGTCCCTTTGTGTACCCATATCCTTGTTGTTAACTAATGACAATTGAAAGCATACATGCCTTTATAACATCAAAAAGTGTTTGTGACATCCTCAACAGCGTGACATCACATTTTCATTATAAGTGCATCATCTCATTGTGACATAACCAAACTCAATGACATAATCGTATTATGATAACAATTCTCATTTGACATCATAGACACATAGTGAATGCCTATTCTGCGATTTCATTATATTTATATGAAATACAATGTGCCACTAGAGTTGCTATCAGAAACGCATTTTTGTGCCTAAATAACCATTTTGACATCATAACCACTTTATGCCATCACAGTGCCATTGTGTTATCACTAGCACAATGTGACATCACAAACTTCTCCTCTCCTCATAACATTTGTGACATGCTGACATTGTGATATCAGACCTTTTTGCCCTCATAATTTGTTTGCAACATCATATTTCATGTATGACATTAGATACCAGAAATCCACTGTGACATCATGACCATTGTGACTTCACACTGACAGATGTAATGATCATCGTGTCACATTGTGGCATCACAAAAGGTTTTGATGTCACAATTAATTGATTATGACCTACAGGTAAGGGGTCACAGTAGGTCTATGATGTCACAGTTGGTTGGTGATATCCAAATGCCATAAAGGATCTCATTTATCATAAAATCACAGAGAATATGAGTTCCAAAACTGACTGTGCTATCTCCAAAGGCATGTGTTGTCACAAATGTGATGAAGTCCTAGGAGGATTGTGATGTCACAGTGTGACACAGTATTTATGATGTCTGTCAGTATGATGTCACAATGATCATGATGTCACAGTGGATTTCTGATATTACATATCATAACTGAAATATTATAAGTTTGAAAATAGATTACGAACTCATAAAGGGCCTAAGACATTAAAATTGCAGCACATCACAAGACATGAGGACAGGGCAAGTTTTTGATGTCAGTGTGTTAGTGATACCACCATGGAACTGTGATATCACAAAGTGATTGTGATGCCATATATTTATGAGATCACAATGGTTTTCTGATATCAACCCAGAGGCCACATCATTTGAAATAGAATGAAATAGAATAGACATTTACAATGTATCTATGACCTCACAATGACAATATAATGTCATAATGCTATGAGGTCATGGTAAATTGGTGATGTTGCAAGAAGATAATGTTGTCAGAATGAATATATCTTGTCACTCTGATGATGGGGTTTGTGATGTTACAATGGTATATATGAATACAATTGTCATGTGTTCGCAATGAGTATATGGGTACACAAAGGGACTGTAATGTCACAAATGTCATGTGTGTATTCAAAGGTACTTAGGGGCCATGATAGCTTCATGATACACAGTTGTGATGAGTTCACAATAGGTTTTACATGTCAAGATGATTTTGTAATATCTTAAACACATGTCCAATTTCAATTGCGATTTCACAATGTTCATACAAGTTCACAGAAGGAGCTTGAAGTCCTAATGGACATGAATTTTTAAAAATGTTATGAGGCCATATTAGGTTTGTGAATACACAATGGGACATTGATATCACCATGGCAATGTCAACTCACTGCATCATGTCAAAATATTATTTTGGTGTCACAATTAGTTGATGATGCCACATTGGTGATGAAGTCACAAAAGATTGGTGATGTCACAATGTGTGGGGCATATCACAATGGCATAATGTTTCTCAATTGTCTTTAACTTACAATGAGTATCTGAGTTCACAAAAGGACTGTAGTTTTTCCAAAAGTATGTGTTGTCACAAATATATTGAAATCTTAAAAGGTTTGTGATGTCAGAATTTGGCACAATGGTTATGACACCTGGCAGTGTGATGTCACCATGGTCTGATGTCACTGGGAATGATATCAAATGTCATATGTGAAATCTAATGAGGTCGACAACAGATCATGAGGACAAAAAGGCTTAAAAGAATTACAGCATATCACAAAATTTATGATGACAGTATAGGTTTCTGATGTCATGGTGGGTTAGTGATATCACAATGACAATGTGATGTACAAAGGAAATGTGATGTCACAATGGTTATGAGTTCACGATTTGTTTATGATATCAACATTTGAAATACAATGAAATCACAGAAAAGCATTCATAATGTGTCCATGATGTCACAATGACAATGTGAAGTTATAATTCTATCATATTATTTTAGTTTTGTGATTTCAGAATGAGCAGATGGTGTCAAAACTACAATGTGATGTCATAATTGTGATGATCTCACAAACTTTTTGATGTAAAAATGTCGTGTTTGATTCTCAATTGTCAATATTTCACGGTGGGGATTTGGGTACACAAAGGGACTGTGATGTCACAAAACTATGTATATTTTTCAAAGGTTATAAGAGGTCATAATAGTTTTGGGATGTCACAATGTGATCCTGGTGTCAAAAACAGCAATGTGATGTCACAATGGGTTTGTGATGTCACAGTGTTGGTGAGGTCACAATGGGTTAGTTATATCATGAGTTTGTAACATCACAAATTTGTCCAATTTCAATTTCCCCTTGTTCACCATGACACACTTAATAACCAGCAGTGCCCCTATCATCCATGGGAACAGATAGTCATCATGGCCTCCTGATCTGGACCACCGGAGAGGAGGATGAATACAGCTGAAGGGGGCAGCACATGCTGCTGAAGGAGATAGGTTGTCAAGGCCCACACGGTGAGCTGCCATGAAGTGATTGGGCACGGACATTTGGGAAGAGATGATTGAAAACTGTTATGCAGGAAACATACTGCAGTGGGGGAAGGGTACAGCCTATACATAGGCTGCATGTTCAGAGCAACAGAAGGGGAGAGAAAAAGGGGGAAAGACCTGGAAGGAAAGAAGTGAAGTGACTGCAGGAGAGTAAAAACCTGGGAGGAAAGGATATTGAGGGAGACCAAGAGGTAAAGGACGGCAACTGGCCACCTGGACAGGGCAGGGCAGGCCTGTCAAAAGTAGAGCAGCCTGAAGAAAAGAAGGGAATGGTGGAAGAAAAAAATGAAAAGACCTGAAAGGTAGGACAGGTCTGTAGAGAAGGAGTATGAAGAGAAAGAAAAAAACCTTGTCCTTTGAAGTGTGGAGCCTTGGAGATCATTATTTTGGGGGTTGCTTGTTTGCAGACCAGATGACAAATGGCTGAGCTGCTCTTTGGAGGTCTGAGGGTTCATGGTTCAAGCTGCATTTACCTGTGGGCATCCAGCCCAGGTCAAGGGAGACACTTGTTACAAAATTTATGAGGAGAAGAGAGGTTTGTGATGTTACATTGTATTAATAATATCACAATGTCAATATGAGGTCACAAAGGGATTTTAATGTCACAATGGTGATGTGGTCACAATGGGTTTCTGAAATCAACCTATATGTCACATTAGAGATATAAAGAAACCACAGAATAGGCAATCACATTGTCTCTAAGACCTAACAATGAAAATGTGATGTCATAATGCTATGACGTCATTGTCATTTTGGGATGTCACAATGATTTGATGGTATCATAACAACAATGTGATCTCACTCTGGAGATGATGTGACAAAGTGTTTGTAATGTTACAATGGCATGTCTGATGTCAGTTGTCCTTTGTTCACAATGAGGATATGGTTACCCAAAGGGACTGTGATGTCACAAGTACCATGTGCTTTTTCAAAATTGCTAAGAGGTCAAACAGGTTTGGGATGTCACAAGGTGACCGAGATATCACTGTGGCAATGTGATGACACAATGGGTTTGTGATGTCACAGTGGTGATAAGGTCACACTTGGATAATGGTGTCACAATAAATTTGTAATATCACCATTACATGTCCAATTTCATTCAACTAGGTCACAATGAAGATAGTAGTTCACATAAAGAGCTAGAAGTCAGAAAGGCCATGAATTTTGTAAAATATTATGAGGAAATAATTGGTTGTTGAAAATGCAATGGTGAAAATCCGATTGGTAATGTGATGTTACCATTACATGTGATAGTACTGTTTTGAAGTCACAAATAGTTGGTGATGCCATACAGGTGATGAGGTCACATAGGTTTGTGATTTCCCAATGAGATGGTGATGTCAAAATCTCATGCCAGATCTCTAATTGACAATGAATATATAAGTTCAGAAGGGTTAATGATGTATCCAAAGGCATATGTTGGCACAAATGTCATGAGTCTTAACAGGTTTGAGATGTGACAATGTGACTCACTGGTCATGATATCTTGCAGTGTGATGTCACAATGGTCATGATGTCACAGTGGATTTCTGATATCACATGTCATACCTGAAGTATTATGAGTTGAACAATTTATGAACTCAGAGAGGCCAAAGAGATCACACTGGAAGCATGTCAAAAATTTATGAGAATAGGACAGTTTGTGATGTCACAGTGTGTTAGTGATATCATAATTGCAATATGGTGTCATCAAGGTATTGTGATGTCATAATGGTTATGTAGTCACAATGTATTTCTGATATCAACCCACCTGCCACATTTGAAATAGAATGAAATCACAGAATAGGCATTCCAATGTGTCTGTGGCATCACAATGAACATGTGATATCATAATGCTATGATGTTATTGTTTTATGATGTCGTGATGCGCTGATGTCATAATGACAATATGTTATTATACTGGTGATGATGTCATAAAGGTTTTGAGATGTTAAAATGGCATGTCTCATCTCAATTGTCATTAGCTCAAAATAAGGGTATGGATACCAAAAGGCCTGTGATTTTGCAAAGGCCATGCTTTCTTTCAAAGCTTCTGAGGTCATAATAGGGTTGGGATGTCACAATGTGATCATGGTGGCAAAATGGCAATGTGATATCCAAATGAGTTTGTGATGTCACCACGGTGATTAGGTCACAATGGGTTAGTGATGTCTTATCAAATTCATAATATAACAATGACACACACGATTTCAATTTCTTCTAATTCACTATGAGGATATTGTAATAACCAGTGGGGCCAGAATTATCTGTGAGAGCTGATATTCATTGGACTGGCCCACGGGAGAGTGTGGGGAATGACGCCAAAGGTGAAGTGTCAAGCCTCACATGGTGAGCTGTCAAGAAGTGATTGAGCATTGGGCAGTTTGGGAAGTGATGGTTGAAAACTGTTATGCAGAAGACCCTGTTGGAGTGAAGAGAGGTAAACCTATATATAGGTTGCATTTTCAGAGCATTGGAAGGGGAAATAAAAATGGGTGCTACCTGGATAGAATAAAGGGAAAAACCTGAGAAGAGAGGAAGTTGATGGAGAGCAGAATGTTGGCAAGTGGTCACTGGGGCAGAGTAGGGCAGGCCTGTGGAGAGTGGAGAGGCCTGAAGAGAAGAAGGAAGTGGTGGAAGGGATAAAGGGAAAGACCAGGAAGGAAGGACAGCTCTGTAGTGAAGGAGGGAGGAATGGAAAAGTAAAAAGCCTTGCCCATTGAGGTTTGGAGCTTTGGAGATCATAATTTTTTGGTTGGTGGTTTGCAGACCAATTAAAAAGGGTGGGGATGCCCATTGAAGTTCTGAGGTTTGTTGTTCAAGGATGCTCGTGGACCTGGGTATCCAGTCCAGGATAAGGTAATCACAGTTGCCTTCCTCTTGTAAATTGTTTTATTATATTAAATGTGACTCGATCGCTTGTCTCATTGCCTTAGGGGTCATAACTATATGAGTTCACCGAAAAAGCTTGAAATCTCAAAGGCTATGAATTTTCTAAGGTGTGATGTCGCCATAATAGGTTTGTAAAAACTCAATGGAACAACGGCAATACCACACTATAATGTCAAAATAATGATTTGATACCACAATTAGTTGTTGATGCCATTCTCATGATGAGCACAATAAATTTGTGATGTCACAATGGGTTTATGATGTCAGAGTGGCATATCAGATCTCAATTGCCATTAATTGGCAATGAATATGAGTTCAAAAAGGGACCGTAATGTCTCCAAAAGCATGTGTTGTCACAAATGTGATGCTGTTCTAACAGTTTTGTGATGTAACAATGTGACACAATATTCATGAAATCTGGCAATATGATGTCACAGGGGATTTCTGATATCACATGTCATACCAGATATATGAGATTGAAAACAGATTTTGAGCTCACAAAGGCCTAATAAATAATGAGGGCAGCATGGCACAAAACTTATAAGGACAGGACTGGTTTGTGATGGCACAGCAGGTTAATATCGCAATGGCAATGTGATATCACAATATATTGTGATATCACAATGGTTATATTGTCAAAATGGGTTTCTGAAATAGAATGAATTCATACAATAGGCCTTTAAGCTGTTATGTGTATGATGTAACAATATCACTGTGATTTATACTGTTATGATGCCATTGTCATTTGGTGATGTCAAAATGAGCTGATGGTGTCATAATGACAATTTGATGTCAATGCTGATTTATGATCTTACAATGGTTATGAGATCACATTATGTTTTTGATATCAACACACATGTCAAATTTGAAAGAGAATGAAATAGCCTTGCACCGGTGGCTCACACCTGTAATCCTAGCTACTCAGGAGGCTGATATCTGAGGATCATAGTTCAAAGCCAGCTCAGGCAGGAAAGTTCATGAGACTCATCTCCAATAAAAACGACTAGAAAACCAGAAGTGGTGCTGTGGCTCAAGCGATAGAGTGTTCACCTAGAGCAGAAGAGCAATGACAGCAACCAAGCCCAGAGTTCAAGCCCGAGAACCGGGAAAAAAAAAAACAATTAAAAATAGGCATTCACATCTATCTGTAACATCACAATGACAATGTGATCTCATAATGCTATCTTGTCATTGTACTTTTGTGATGTCAAAAGTAGTTGACACTGTCATAATGAAAATGTTATGTCACACTGGTAATGCCACAAAGGGTTCGTGATATTACAATGGCATGTCTGATACCAACTGGCAGTTCATAATGAGGGTGTAGTTACACAAAGGGACTGTGATGTCACAAAGGCCATATGTTTTTTTCAAAGGTTCTAAGAGGTCCTAATAGGTTTGGGATGTAAAAATGTGATAGTGATGTCAAATGGCAATGAAAGTTTTCAATGGGTTTGGATGTCAAATTGGTAATGAAATCAAATAGTTTTGTGAAGTCACATCTCATAATCACATGTCCAATTTCAGTTGCTACTATTTCACAATGAGGATATGAGTTCTCAGAAGAAGACTGAAGTATGAAAGACCATGAATTTTCTAAAATGCTATGAAGACATACTAGGTTTTAGAAAACACAATGGAAATGGCAAAAATCAAGAACTCTAACAACAACAGATGCTGGAGGGGATGTGGACAGAAAGGAACCTTACTTCATTGTTGGTGGGAATGTAAACTTGTTCAACCACTTTGGAAAGCAGTATGGAGGTTCCTCAAAAGACTTCACATAGAACTCCCCTATGACCCAGCAATCCCACTTTTGGGCATTTACCCAAATGTTTACAAACAAGACCACACTAAAGCTACCAGCACAACTATGTTTATTGCAGCATTATTTACCAGAGCTAAGATCTGGAACCAACCCAGATGCCCCTCAGTAGATGAATGGATCAAGAAAATGTGGTATATATACACAATGGAATTCTATGCCTCCATCAGAAAGAATGCCATTGCCCCATTTGTTAGGAAATGGAAAAACTTGGAAAAAATTATATTAAGTGAAGTAAGCCAGGCCCAATGAAACATAGGTCCCATGGTTTCCCTTATTTGCAATATCTAGTATATGTATGAGTCAAGCGGAAAAGGTCAGATAATGTGATGTCAGGAAAATGAACCCTTAGATATGTATTTTAATGTTTTTTTCTTTCATGCACGTGTTTCTAACGCATTTATAAGATTAACTCTTTGTTGCTTTGTATGTCCCTCCCCCACAGTATAACCCCTGCTTTGTCTATATTTGATGTCAGTATAACTTGTGGAGGAGATGGGGAAAAACCAGTTGTTTAAGGATACAGGTGGACTTCTTGTAACAATGAGAAGTACAAGTTGTCATGTCCAAAACAAGCTTTACAATATCGGTGCGGGGGGCGGGGGGGAAGGGGAGGAAGGAGAAGGATTGGGATTAGGGGGGAGGGGAGAGGCTGGGAAGGGATGTGAAGGGTAAACAAAGGAGGAGGCTGCAATGCTTGGTAAGAAATGTACGCATTATCCTGCCCATGTAATTGTAACCCCTCTGTACAGTATGTTCACAAATGAAATAATATTAAATTAAAAAAAAAAAGAAAACGCAATGGAACAGTGATATAATAATGGCAATGTCATGTTGCAATATGAAACTTAATAAGGTTTTGATATCACAATTGGTGATGCCACACTAGTGATGTTTACAAGAGGTGTGTGATGTCAAAATGGGTTGGTAATATCAAAATGACACATGTGATCTCAATTGTCATTAACTCACAATGAGTATATGAGATCATAAAGGGACTGTGGTATCTCCAAAGGCATGCGTTGTCACAAAAGTGATGAAGTCCTAACAGGTGTGTGTTGTCAGAATGTGACAAAATGCTCTTAACATATATCAGTGTGATGTCACTCTGATCTAAATGTCACACTGGATTTGGGTATCACATTTCATACCTGGATTGGGTATGAGAGGATTGGAATTTCACAGTGGGTTAGTGATATCACTATGGAAATGTGGGGTCACAAAGGGATTGTGCTACCACAATGGCTATTAGATCACAATGTGTTTCTACTATAATAGGTTTGTGCTGTCACAATTTTTGGGGGGAGGGGGTTTGTAATGTCTTGTGTTGTTTTTTTTTTTTTATTGTGAGAATACCGTACAGAGAAGTTACAATTACATGGGCAAGATAACGCGTATATTTTTATCAAGTACTATTGCCTCCTGGTTGTTTTCCCTTGCCAACTCTTCCCATACTCTTCCCCTCTCCCCACCCAATCCTCCTCCAACCCCCCACCAAAGTTTTTAAGTTTCTTTTTTGACAAAATGACTTGTACATCTCATTGTTGCAATGGGTCCTCCTTTATCCTAATTAAACGATTTGTTATTTTTTCCCTTCCCCTCCACAACTATACCCACATCAAATACAGTGAACGTATGGGTTATACTGTGGGGGAGGGACATACAAAGCAACATAGAAATCATCTTGTAAATATGATAGAAAAAATTGCATGAAAGGAAAATAAAAACAAAAAAATTGAATACTTATCTTAGGATTCTTTCCAGTAACATCAACTTATCTGACCTTTTCTGCTTGACTCAGACATATACTAGTTATTGCAAATAAGAGAAACCATGGGACCGATGTTTCTTTGGGCCTGGATTACTTCACTTAATATAACTTTTTCCAAGTCTTTCTATGTCCTAACAAATGGGGCAATGTCAATGTCATTATTTCTGCTGGGCGCATAGAATTCCACATTTTCTTGATCCATTCATCTACTGAGGGGCATCTGGGTTGGTTCCATATCTTAGCTAGCTAAGGTAAATAATGCTGCAATAAGCATAGTCGTGCTGGTAGCTTTAGTGTGGTCTCGTTTGTGTCACAACTGGTTGGAAATATCATAATGGTTTGCTGGATCTCAAATGTCATTAATTCACAATGAAGATATGAGTTCACAAAGGGACTGTGTTGTCTCCAATGTCATGTGTTGGCACAAATGTGATGAATTCCTAACAGATTTGTGAGTTCACAATGTGACACCATGGTCTTGGTCTTTATGTCTATCAATATGATGTCACAATGGTCATGATGTAAGTCAATTTATGATAGATATCGTATGTCATACCTGAATTATTATGAGTTTGAAAACAGATTCTAAGCGTACTGAGGGACTAAAATATACTAATGGCTGCACATCATACAAGTTATGACTAAAAACTCATGGTCTTTGGAGCTTAAGATTCTTTGAAATTGTATCCTCATTGTGAAGTAGTAGAAATTAAAATTGGACATGTCATGGTGATATTACAAACTTATATTGACAACACAAACTCATTGTGACCTCATCACCACTGTGACATCACAACCCCATTGTGACATCTCATTGCTGTTGTGCCTTCACAATCACATTGTGACATCACAAAGCTATGTGAGCTCTTATCACCTTTAAAGAAACACATAACCTCTGTGGAATCACAGACCTTTGTGTAGCCATATCCTCATAGTGAATTAATGAAAATTGTGATCACACATAGTATTGTATCATCACAAATACTTTCTGCAATAATTATGACTGTGAAATCAAATTGTCATCATAACACCATCATCTCATTGTGACATCACCAAACCGCAATGACACCATACCATTTTTCTCTTTTTTAAAATTCTATGTCTTTTATTAGAAGTATAGTGTACAGAGGGATTACAGTTACATGAGCAAGGTAATGAGTTCATATCCTATCAAACATTGCTGTCTTAACATCACTTTGTCATTTTGATGTCATAGACCCATTGTGAATGTCTATTCTTTGATTTTGTTCTATTTCAAATGTGCCATGTGGGTTGATATCAAGAAACCACTGTGAACTCATAACCTTTGTGATATCAAAATCTCTTTGTCACAGCAAATTGCCTTTGTTATATCACTAACTCACTGTGACATCAAATACCTCTCCTGTCCTCATAACTTTTGTGACATGCTATTGTGATATCTTAGGCCCTTTGTGAGTTGAAAATCTGTGTTTGACCTCATATTTCAGATATGACATGAGATATCTAAAATCCAGTGTAACATAATGATATCACACTGCTGGACATCATAACCTTTGTGTCACTTTGTGACATCTCAGACCTTTTAGTTCTTCACCTTTTTGACTACATATATATTAGTGACATCAGAATCCCTTCCCAAACTCATATACTCATGGTGAGTTAATGACAATTGAGATCCCATATGCCATTGTGACATCACGAACCCCTTGGGACATCTCCAATCTATTATGACCACCTCATCAGTATGGCGTCACCAATTGTGACATCAAAACATTACTATAATAAGATGTTGAGACATCACATTGTGTTTGTGAAATCACTATCCCATTGGGTTTTCTCATAATATAACCTCATACTATTAAGCTTCTTCTATCTCCTGGTATCCTCATATTGAATTCTAAGTAATTGAAATCGGATATATCATTCTGATATTACAAACAAACTGTGACATCACAAAACCCTTGTGATCTCATCACCACCACGGTGACATCAAAAACACAATGGGACATGTCATTTCCATTGTGACATTATGAATCACATTGTGCCATTCCAATTAAGACCTCTTACCACCTTTAAAACATACATGGCCTCTGTGACATCACAGAACCTTTTTGGTATCCATAACCTTATGGGGAACTAATGACAACTGAAAGACATACCATTGAAACATAACAAATCCTTTCTGACTTCTTCATAATTGTGACATCATGTTGCCATTATGACACCATCAGCTCATTTTGACGTGTAAAACTACAATGACATCACAGCATTGTAACATCACATTGTCATTCTGATGTCATACACACGTTGTGCTTGCCTATTAAGTTTTTCATTCTATTTTTAATGTGGCATATCGGTTGATATCAGAAACCCATTGTGAGTTCATGACCATTGTGATATCACGATGCCTTAGTAGCATTACACTGCCATTGTGATGTCACATTGCCAAATTGATGCCACAAAGGGATTTTGATGTGGCAATGTTTATGACATCACAATGAGCTTCTGATATCAAGCCACATGCCACATTTCAAATACAATGATTAGGCATTCATAATGTGACTATGATGTCACAATGACATAATGGCAAATGCTATAATGACATAAGCTAAAGATGTTATAACAACATTGTGATGTCACACTGGTTATGACGTGACACAGAGTTTGTAATGTTACAATGGTTATGAGGTCACAATGTGTTTCTGATATCAACTGATATGCTACATTTGAAAAAGAATGAAATCACAGGATATACATTCACATTGTGTCTATGACAGCAAAATGGCAATGTGATGTCATAATGCTATGATGTTACTGTAGCTTGGTGATGTCACAATGGGCTGATGGTGTCATAACAACAGTAGGATTTCACACTGGTAATGATGTCACAAAGGGTTTGTGATGTCACAGTGGCATGTCAGAACTTAATTGCCATTAATTTATGGTGAAGATATGAGAGTGAAGTCTCGATATACATAAATGAACTATGATGATGCAAAGGCCATGTTTTTTGTTAAAAGTGCTAAAGTTGCTAACAGGTTTCGGTTGTCAAAGTGTTAATGATATAAAAATGATATAATTATTGATATAAAAATGAGTTAATGATGTCCAAACTAGTTTGTAATGTGACATCTTATTTCACATTTCAATTGCTAGAAGTTCACAATGATACAATTCACAGAAGGGGCTTGATATCCCAAAGGCCATGAATTTTCTAAGATGTGATGAGATCATAATAGGTTTTTGAAAGTATGTAATATCACAATTGCAATATGATGTCAAATTATAATGTCATAATAGTGTTGTTATATCTCAATTAGTTGGTGATGCCATAATAGAGATGAGTTCAAAATAGTTTTGTGATGTCGCAGTAGATTGGTGATGTGACAATGGCAGTCCAGACCTCAATTGTCATTAATTCACAATGAGTATATAAATTTTGAACGGGCTTGTGACGATTCCAAAGCATTTGTTGGCACAAATGTGATGAAGTCAGAGCAGATTTGTGATGTGACAATGTGACACAATGGTCATTAAATCTAGTAGTGTGATGTTACAATGTTCATGATGTCACAGCATATTGCTAATATTTCATGTCACACCTGAAATAATGTCAAAAATAGATTGAGCTCTCAATGAGCCTAACATAACACAGTGGCAACATGTCACAAAACATGAGGACAGGACATGTTTGAGTTGTCACAGATGTTTAGAGATATCACAATGGCAATGTTACATCACAAAGGGATTATGATGTCACAATGATTATGAAGTCAAATGTTTTTGATATGAATCCACATGCCACATTTGAAATGTAATTAAATCAAATAATAGGCATTCTTAATGTATATATGATGTCATAATGACAATGTGATATCATAGTGGTATGATGTCATTACATATTTGTATTGTCACAATGAGCTTATGTCATAATGACAATGTGATGTCACACTGATTATATTGTAAATCCTTTGTGGCATCCATACCTCATCCATCCATACTCAGAGACATGGAGTTATTGCCTTCTTTTTGTTCTTTGGCAGGTCCGAGTTTGAAATATGAGCCTAGGCCCTATCCCTGATCTCCTCTTGCTCAAAGGTAGTCCTCTGCCCTTGAGCCACAGCCCCAACCCATGGAGATATTTTCCTGTGGCATCTTAGAAATAAGCTGAATTCAAATTGGCATTCTATATATCTCAGCCTCCTGAGGAGCTAGTATTACAGGCAGGAACCACTGACACCTGGCTTTCTTTTCTTCTTGTTGTTCTTTTTTTCATCGTGACAATCTGAAATCTTCACAGTATTCTTCCAATGGTTTTCATTGGAAGTAAACTACCTAGCGTTGGAGTTCGAATGCCAGGACTACCACCCATAAATGGAGAGAGATCCTGACAGACTAGTTCCTGTTTATGTGAATGCTAATGGAATGCTATCAAAATAATAATTAATTTTGCAGTTAATTCATGATTCTATTTTAGAATGCCACACAAAAATTATTGGATTTATATCTTCCATTCTAGCACCATGGTATGATTCCCCTAATGGAAGGATATTGACTAATTTTTATTAAAATTTTTATAAGTATTCAGCCATGGTACTTCATTAAATTGAGATATAATCTACTAACTAATAATTGGTAAGTATATTTATATAATTTAATGATATCCTCACATTCTCTCTCTCTCTCTGTATATATATATATATATATATTTATGTGTGTGTGTGTGGATATATATATATATATATATATATATGTATATATACAGCTTTCTACACATCTACAATATATATATAGGGCACTACTGTGGCTTGTTCACAGGTCCTTAGAACTTCCTGGCAGCTCAGTTTGCCAGAGGCTGGTGTGCTAAGACTGTGACCCCATTTATGGATTGGCCATTGTAGGTAGTGAGTTGAAATCCCAGCATCGCCAAAAATTTATTCATGGAGTAAAAACCACTTTCGACACATTTTTTTCCTGAAAAAAAATCCTGGGTCTCAGTATGATTTATAATCCATATGCAAATATATCCTGTGTGATAGGATGTAATAAATGAAATGTTATATGTGTAATAATAATAAACAAATAAGGGTAATAAATGTCATACTTACCAAACCCATTTATGTAAACAGTGATCATATATGAATATCATTATTTCCAGTTCTGGGGCTTCAATTCAGGCCCTGGGAACTGGTCTGAATTTCTTGTCTTCAAGGACTGAGAGCTTCCCCTTCACCCACAATGCCACAGAGTTACCGAGACCCTGAGTTCAAATCCCATGCCAGCCAGAAAAATTCCAAAAAATTCCAAAAAATATTCCAAGCCAGGGCTTTATTTTATTATGTTTTTTGGCCAAACATGGAGCCTGAACTCAGGTCTTGGCATCTCTGCCACAGCTGAGCTTGGGATCCTAGGACAGAAGTTCAAATCTCGGGGTTAGCAAAGAATAAAAATAAAAAGGAGAAGGATAAAACTGAGAAGTTCAAGAAGGTGGTTTTACATTTTTTCGCTTTGCATTGTGACCATCCTGGGTCTAAATGACAAGGCCCAGAAAGTGTACATGATCTTACATGCTGATGTTTGGCTGGCTATTATGGTAGCCATAGCCGAAACCTCAACTTAAGCCTGGAGGTCAAGTCCTGGGACTGCCACTAATGATTGGTGGGAGATTCTAAGAAATGCATTCCAATATACATCCATACAAATTTTATAAAAGTAACAATTAAGTTAGTAGTTAGTGTATGAGTATACTATAAAATTATACACATTGACTATATACATATACTACATTGACTAATTTTCAATTAATACTTTATTATGTATTCAACCATGATACTTAAAAGTCGAAGGAATAATTTTTCAATAATTGGCAGTAATATAATTTATGTAATTTCATAATATACAGTCATCTTTCTTTTGTTTTATACATATACATATATTTATACATCTACATATATATGTAGACGAATATATATGCCAATCTACACATTTATCTGTTTATAAACGTCACTCCTGTGGCTCAGTGCTACATAGTGATGGCTAGCACATACAAAGCCCTAGATTCCATTCCTCACTACCACATGCACATAAAAATCCGGAAGTTGTGCTGTTGCTCAAGCAGTAGGGCACTAGCTTTGAGCATAAAATCTTAGGGACTGTGTCTAGAGCCTTACTCAAGACCCAGGACTGGCACCAAAAAAGATTGAATGTTGTGACTGCAACTACATAAGAACAGGACTTCAAATACCACATCACAGAGCAAGCTGGGTGTTTGGTGCTGACAGATGCAATCTAATCTGAATACCCAGATGTATACCACTGCAACCAAGCGCCATGGAACTAGATGCTGCTGGCTTGCTCATCCCTGTCATCCAAGATACTTGGGGGCTGAGACCTGACACTGGTGGGTTTAAAACCCAGCCTGGCAGGATGTCTGTGAAACTCTGAGCTGTGGCTCAAAATGGTAGAGCTCTAGCCTTGAGCAAAAGATCTTAGGATAGTACCCCCAACATTTTAGTGCAATCCCTGTGGGTGACTCCCCCCCAAAAAATACCCCTCTAAATTGTTAGATGTGAACTTTGTGCAGTTTGTGATGTGTTTCTGAAAGAATGGTGATACTGATGAAAGCACCCTAATACTAATGACAGCTTGTGGGATACAGCTATGTGATGAGTCCTTCCTGGGTTTCTGAGTCCTTCATGGGGTGCTGTGTGCTGAATCCTGCACAGGATGTAATGTGCTGAGTCCTTCACCGGGTTCAGTGTGTTGAGTCCTGCATTGGGTGCTGGGTACTGAGTCTTTCACAAGATGCTGTGTGCTGAACCCTGTAAAGAGGGTTAAGTGGAGCCAGGCACCGGTGGCTCATGGATGTCATCCTAGCTACTCAGGAGGCTGAGATCTGAGGATCGCGGTTCAAAGCCAGCCCGGGCAGGAAAGTCGGTGAAAACCTTATCTCCAATAAACCAGAAGAAAACCGGAAGTGGTTCAGTAGCTAAAATTGTAGAACACTAGCCTTGAGCTGAAGAGCTGAGGGACAGAGCTCAGGCCAAGAATTCAAGCCTCAAGACAGAATAAAAAAAGAGTGTTATATGTTTTGTCCATCAAAGGGTGCATTCTTTCATCTTGTCCTTGTAAGAACTCTACAACTGAGATGATTATGCAGATAAGAATATTGACAATCAGATATGTCCCCATGGGAGGGACAAAATTATGTATTACTGAAGACTAGTGAGTTGTCTCCTGCAGAAAATTGTTTTGTTTTGTTTTGTTTTTCTCAGTCATGAACCTTGAACTCAGAGTCTAAACACTGACCCTTACCTCTTGGGCTCATGGATAGCACTTCACCACGTGGAGCCAAGGAACCTCTTGCAATAGAGTGTTACAGCCTAGGGTTCTATAGCAGGGGTCTGTCATCCTGCCTTCTAAGGAAGCTGATATCTAAGGATCTGGGTTACAAACTATCTCAGACACAAAATGTCCCATGACACTATTATCCCCAATTCACCACTAAGAAACCTGAAGTGATAGCTGGGTGCTTGTGGCTCATGCTGATCATCCTAGCAACTCAGGAGGATGAGATCTGAGGATCATGGCTCAAAGCTAGCCTGGGAAAGAAAGTCCTTGAGACACTTAGCTCCAATGAACCACAAGAAAACCAGAAGTGGCTCTGTGGCTCAAGTGGTAGAGCAACAAGATTTGAGCTGAAGAGCTCAGAGACAGCCCACAGGCCCAGCTTTCCACTCCTACAACCGACAATAATTAAAAAAAGATAGATACACACTAACAAACTGAAGTACAGGGCTGGGAATGTGCCTTAGGGGTATAGTGCTTTGCATATATGAAACCCTGGCCTTGATTTCTCAGGACCACAACACTAAGGAAAAGCCTGAAGTGCCTCTGTGGTTCAAGTAGGAGAGGGCAATCCTTGTAGAAGAGAAACTAGGTACAGTGCTCATGTCCAGAGTTCAAGCTCCAGGACTAGAATATGCATACAGAGAGAGAGAGAGAGAGAGAGAGAGAGAGAGAGAGAGAGAGAGAGAGAGAGAGAGAGAGAGAGAGAGAAAGCAGAAGTGAAGCTGTGACACAAAATGGTAAAGCACTGGACTTCTGTTCTGAGCTCATTGCCAGCACCCAGGCCCTGTGTTCAACCCCAAAACCCAGTCACCCAGGGCCCAACTAGGAGAGGTCAAAGGTTTCAAAATCTGATTAGCTTCACCAGCCCTAGATGACTGGAAGCTTTGTGATATCCAACATGTGCTTGGATTTCCAAAGCTTCCAGAAAACTAGAAAAGGCATCATCGGCTCATCATTGCCCTCAATGGAACATTTCATTAGGTTCAGTGCCCTAGTTTTCTGGCAGAAGGACTCCTGAATTATATTGAGCACTGTATCTCAGCCCTGGAATATAGTCTCACAAAGGCAAGATGAGTGCACAGAACTTGGCCTGCCATGGGAGTTGGCACAAATGAAGGCTCCCTGTTAAAACAGAGCACTGGGAAGAGATAGCTTGTTGTATCAAGAGGACTTTTTCTCCTGACCTTCAGAGCCCACCCACACTCCTCCTCACTAATTGGCCCAGATGGAGTTGCTTGATACACAGCTCTACAGGAGTGAGGCCTTTTGTGTGCCTGTCCAGACAATGAAAAAGACTTCTTCCAGCTGGCCTGGGATGCAGAGAAACTCTCAGGCTACAATCGGAGCAGTGAGGGGAGCCCTGGAACATGTAATGTCATAAAAGCAATCTCTGTTTTATGAACTCATTGTATTGAATACAAATTTCCTATCTTGGTGCCATTTATCATAGCTACTTGGGAGCTTCACTTATAGGAATATATCTATACATACACAAAGACATGGAGGTGTAGGTTCTTTTTGAGGGGACAGGTCCAAGGGTTGAACTATGAGCCTAGGCCTTGTATGAGCTACTTTTGCTCAAGGGTAGTGCATTAAGTTGGTGTCACAACCCCACTTCTGGGTTTTTCTGTGATCTCTTTGAAATAATAGTGCCATGGACTTTCTAATGCTGGCTGGATTCGAACTCAAATTCTCTACATCTTAGCCTCCTGAGGAGCACGGATGACAGTCAGCAGACACTGGCACCTTCTTTCTTTTCTTCTTCGTTTTATAATCTGGACTATCTGACTTCTTAATAGGGTCATTCCAATGGTTTGGACTTATAAGTCAACTACCCAATTTTCTTTATAGCTACGTTCTCTGAGAAGGATTTTCTCTACTCATCATCCCCTCTGGTCACAGGTTTGAAACCAAAAGTGAGAATTGAGTGTCACAAGATTTATGAGCAAATGTCCACAAGACATGCCAGTTCTGTAACTTAGCATTGAGATGCAGTTAATTTACTGTCTCAGGGTATGAGGACCGAAAGCTAGAATGATCCTCATACTGTCTGCATTGCTCCTTTTGCCTAGAAAGTGATCTAATAATTATGAGTGTTTTTGTCTCCAACCTTAAGTATCAAGAATACACTAGAAGGATCTTCCTGTTCCCGTTTTTCTCTAGTACCTCTCGAGATTTAGATGAAAGATTTGTGTGGAGTGGCTCCTAGGTGAATCCCTGAGGAAAACCACTTGAAGCCTCCTCAGGAGATCATGATTGAAAGCCAGCCCTAGCAGGAAAGTCTGTGGGACTCTTGTCTCCAATAAACCACCAGAAAACCAGAAGTGGAGCAGTGGCCTAGAGGGTAGAGCTTCAGCTTTGAAAGAGAAGGCCAAATAAGAGATACAGGCCAGACCAAGCAGGAAAGCCTGGGAGGCGCTTATGTTCAGACCTGATGGCTGGCAGTGGAGTTGTGGCAGTGGTAGGGCCTCAGCCTTGAGCAAAAAAGCTGAGGAAGGTATCACACACTGAGATTAAGCCATGGGATGGCCACCAAAAAAATTTCAAAAAGCAAAGGCCAAGTTTATGTATTAATGCCCTACTTACAGATGTATATGACCTCCCTGAGTGCAAACAGGCTGTATGCAATGCTTCTGCTTTTATTTACTGATTTATTTGTCAGATATGCTCATTGCACATACTGCATCATTCTGTTCATTTCAGCCCCATCGTTTTTCTCTTCTCAGATTCCAGGCCTGTGTCCTTATATGATGCACACTAAAGCTCTCAGCAGCCTTTATTTTCATTTTATTATGAGGCCAATGCAGGAACCGTCACAAATCAGGCAGGGGAAGAGAAGATCGGGGTTCATAGGAATAACCTGTGTTCAAAAAATACACCTGGGGACGTAAAATGCTAGCATACTTATGTAAAACTACCTTTAAGAAAAAAGATGAGGGGGCAAGGAATGTGGATTAGTGAGAGAGTGTTTGCCTAGCATGCAAGAAGCACTGGGTTCAATTCCTCAGTAGCACATACACAGATAAAAGCCAGAATTGGTCCTGTGGCTCAAGTAGTAGAGTGTTAGAGATAGTGCTCAGGCCTTGAGTTCAGTAAAACAAGCAGCCATCAGCAAGTTGCTGGAGTTTTTTTCCGTGTCATTTTATTTATTTTTTCCTGTCAGCCTTTGAGGCCCAGAAACCCAGGTACGGCTGTGGGTCCAGTGGCTGCAACCCAGCCTACAGTGATCAAAGCTGAGGCAGAGTTGCCACGCCCTGACTTCAAGCCCTGTGCTGGACAAAATAAAAATACCTCCCTCCCTCCCTACCTACACACACACACACACACACACACACACACACACATATATATATATATATATATATACACACACACACACACAAATACATACATACATACATACACACATACATACATACATTAAAAATATTTTAAAAAATTATGAGGCTCCTTGGCTTGGAATTCATGCCTTTTTTCTGCCGGGCCTGGGATTTGAACTCAGGGTTGGGATAAATCTGCAGCACTGTGGGGGAAGGGAAAGCTCACAGTGCTGGAAAACAAAAAAGACAGGCCAGTTCCCAGGAGCTGAATTCAAGCCCTAGCACTCGACAATATAATATTCGTATACATTTTAAATACATGATTTCTATTTATATGCACATGTTTACTGCATTCATTTTATTTTATGTTTTATTTACTTATTATATATTTTAAAGAGTATGATTACATGTATAAATTTTTTTATATCCTATCACATAGGACATAGATTTGCCTATGTATTATACATCATTCCTGAAACCCAGGACTTTCACTTACAAGGAAAACAATGGGGACAATTGGTAGAGCACTTTCCTTGCATGCATGAGGCCCTGGATTCGATTCCTCAGCACCACATAAGCAAAAAGAAAAAAGCCAGAAGTGGCACTGTGGCTCAAGTGGTAGAGCGCTAGCCTTGAGCTGAAGAGCTGAGGGACAGCGCTGAGGTCCAGAGTTCAGGCCCCATGACCAGACCCCCCCTCAAAAGAAAGAGTGTCATTCTCTCGTCAGAAGCCAGTCATTGCACATGTTTTCCTCTCCTCTCCTGTGAAAAGTCCCGGGTCTCAACTAGGATGGGAATGCATAGGCAAACCTATAACTTTGGGAACAGGTTGTCTTCCATGTAAGCACAGTTATAGCTGTCACCATACTCAGTAAAATACACAATACGCCCATGAATTAGAGACAAAATAAGGAGAAGAAGTGCACTGAATGCAAGATGCTGTCCACACATGTATGTAAACATAGACCTTATGTTTAAATTATGAATTTATGAATACCTGGCCCTCATTGGGTCTCAATGTCAGGTCCTGGGAACGGTCTATCTCCTTCCTTGCTCATAGGCTGGTGTCCTTACCTAGACCCTTTCCCCAATTGGGACTGCTAGGCTCTGAGTTCAAATCACAACACTGCCAAAAGATGAATCCTGATGTGAGAAGCCCATCGATTCACCTGTCCTGTGAAAGTCCTGGGTCTCAGCTATGACGGAGAATGCATAGTTAACCCTATAGCCATTTCATAGGTTGTCATCCATGTAAGCACTGTTATATCTGTAAACATGCTCAGTAAAATACACAATACTTCCATGGATAAGACAGAAAATAAGTAGAAGAAGTACACCAAACGCAAGATGCTGTCCACACATGTATGTAAATATAGATCCTATGTTTAAATAATGAATTTATGACTACCATGGCCCACCCTGGGGATCAATATCATATCCTGGGAATGGCCTAACTCCTTAGTTGCTCACAGGCTGGTGTGTTCACCTTGACCTTTTCGCCAATTGGTCCTGCTAAGCCTGAGTTCAGATCCCAGCACTACCAACAGTTGGATAATGTTGTAAGAAGCCGAGTGTGAATTTTTTTTTCTCTGAGAGTCCAGAGTGTCAGGCATGCTGGAGAACATGTCTACAAATCCAGATGCCATGTGATAGAATGTCATCAATGTAATAAACGGAATGGGTGTCATCATAGTAAAATCAACAGTAAATAAATGAAGAAAACAAAAAATACAAGGAACAACCACACCAAATGTGTATGGACTAAACATCCATAGGTAAAAATCCTGTCTTTACAATGTATATAAATAGTATCTTTTCCAGGGCTGAGGCTTGAATTTAGGCTTAGAGTACAAGCCTGACTTTCTTATCTTCAAGTACGGTGAGCTTCCCCTTCTTACACAGAGCTGCACATTTACCCAGACCCTGAGTTCAAATCCAAAGCCTGGCAGAAAAAACGGAGTGAATTGCAAGCCAGGGAGCTAATTTCTTTTAATTGTTTTTTTGGCTCAACAAGGGGCTTGAACTCAGGTCGTGGCAACTCTGCCTCAGCTCTGATCACCAAATGCTAGGGTGCAACCACTGGACCCACAGCTGATTCTGGGATCCTAGATCCCCAGGCCTTGTGTGGGAAAAAAATGCATAGAAAAAATGCAGCGAGATGGCTTTTTTACTTTTTCTTCTTTTGTACGATGACCCTCCTGGGTCTGAATGACACTGTTGCAAAGGTACTTCAGGTTGGCAGACTATTTGGGAAGTCATAGACCCACGTGGCAATGTAGGCCCTGATTTTGAATCCCCCTTCTGACACCAACCATTGGCAGGAGCTTCTAAAAGATTCATTCCCATCCATAGGAATAACAGTGGAATGATATCAATGTTACGATTGAATGAGTTGATTGTGAATGATGCTCCTACAAAATTAGACAGCATGATTTCAGGAAACTGATTTTATTTAATGTTTATTAAGTATTAAAAGAATACTATTGCTTACAGGAATGCCATAATTTCAGCACCCTGATTGATTTACTTAATAGGTTGTTAAGGATGAAAACAATAACATTAGTTACATGAAGGCATAATAAATATCCAAGAATTGGTAGGAATGTAGTCTATATAACTGAATATTGGATAGACATCTCTGGCACTCTATAAATATATATATTTATTTATTTATATTTATTAGCGTACTACCATCTGTGTGTCAATCTATTCTTATTTTGTCAACCACTGGGGCTCTATCTCAGGTCCTGGGAACTGCCTGTCAGCTCAATTTTCCCCAGAATGGCATGCTGACACTCCACCATTCATGAATTGGGCCTTGGAGGCTGTGAGTTCAGATGCCAGCACTTCTAAAAAATGAATCATGGAGTAAGAAGCTGATGATGACATGTTTTCCTTTTATATAAAACTCCTGGGTGTCAGGTATGAAATGGAATATATATGCAGACCTATATCCTATGTAATCAATGTTCTATATGTCATAATAGTCAATAAAATGAACAGTCAATACATGAATAAAAAAATAAAATGAATAATTACACTGAATGCATTATGAAGTCAACATATGTGTGTAAACATAAATCACGTATTTAAAATGTACATGAATAGGATGCTTTCTAGTGGTGGGGATTGATTTCAGGCCTAAGGAACAGACTTGAATTTCTTGACTTCAAGGAGGCAAGCTTCCCCTTCCCACACAGTCCAACAGTGTTACCCAGACCATGAGTTCACATCCCATTCCTGGCAGAAAAAATGACACCTTTATACTATGTGACGTCCAATTTTTAGGTATTTCATTATGCCTCCATTTAATGAATGTAATTTTTAAATGCTTCATAAAGTATTCATTAAAATCGATCAGAGTACCATAATGTAATTGTGTAAAATTTTATCCTAGAATCATTCAAAAACTCCCCTTTCAATCATGACATACATCACATTCCATTGGTAATCATATGGATAGGAATGAGTTTCTTAGGATCTCCTGCCATTTGGAGGTGGCAGGACCAGGATTCAAACTGTGGGCTCCAGCTCCTACCAATTAAACCCGAGGATAGGGAACTCACCGATCTGTCCGAGAATATCAGCAAGACCAAAGATTAGGCAGGCACCAGTGGCTCTCAGCAGTCCTCCATACTTACAAGGCTGTGACGGGAGGATGATGGTCAAAGTCACCCTAAGCATGAAAGTTGTTGAGACCCCTGTCCAGTTGTGCCAACAAAACCAAAAATAAAGCTGTGTGGCTCCAGTGGTAGAGGGGTAGCCTTGAGCAAAAGCAGCTCACGGACTGTGCCTAGATCCTGAGTTGAAGGTCCAAGAGTGGCAACAAACAGACATACAGAACAATCTGTGCAGCCATCCCGCTAAAGCAGGTCTCCCTCTTGTCTCCAACTGGATTGGACAAGGCACTGCTGTCATCTTGACTCCACCCATTCTGCCTGGATCACAGGTTCCAGACCCCCATTCTTTCATGGTTTTTCTGTCCAATGGGATACAAGAATGGTGGCCACACTCACATTCCATTCTGCCCTGTAGCACTGGGATTCCCTCTGTGGTTGACACCACTACAAGCAGTTGAGGAAGGTAGAGGTGACTGAGTGGTGAACAAGAGACTTGAGGCCTAGGAGAAGAGGCCTTGCTCAGCCCTACCACATGCCCTCCCGTGCCCCAGCTCTCTACCATCCTTCCCCGTGGTGCAGCATTTCAAACCTTGTGCTGCCTGCTCAGACCTGTGGTGTCTCTTGTAGTCCTCAGGCAGTTGTGCAATAGTGCACCACCAGTTGGCTTGCGGCCACCTTGTTGGCCACCTTGTACTTTGCTCCGGGCCTGAGTGTCCGCCATGCCTCTGCCATCGCTGCTCACCAGAGCAGCTGCCAACAGCTTCTTCCTGCAGCACATTTGAGTGGCTGCCATGCAGGCCCTCCCTGAGACCCCATATTCCCCTTTTACCCCCTCCTGACCCATACCCACACCTCCCTGGTGCCCCATATTCTGGCCCAAATGCATCCCAAGGTGGAGGTGGGTGTTGACCCGAGGTTCCCACCCCCATCCCTAGTGGCCAGTGTCCCAGGAAAAGGGGAGATTCAGGATTGGGTGAGGAGTGGGCACCACGGAGCCCCTGACTTAGAGCAGTGGGAGCCACAGAGCTGCACATCTGCACTCTTCCTCTCCCTGGTGGAAACTTGGTGGCTTTAGTCAGAGGGGAACAACACCTCCACACCTGCCTTCTGGTGTCTTTTCGTGGGGGTCGGGGTGTTGGATGCAGATGATACAACCCCCTTGCTGTGTGAGCCGTTGTCTTCTGTGCTTGGTCACCCTTTTCAACTGAAGAGGGTCCCAGACAAGCCCAGTAGGGAGGTAAGGGTGCTGGGAGTCAGAAAAGAAGGTGAATATCTGGGAGGAACACCCCCCACACACACACACATACACCCGGCCTGTCTCCCCCCCACCCCCAGCTGTCAACAGTTCTCATAGGCTGATCACATTTTCCAGCTCTGCCAGCTTTTGCTGGTGCTCCCGGGCCATCTGATTTCCAACAAACTCAGGAGAGGCACTGCTTAAATATATGTGTGTGTGTGTGTGTGTGTGTGTGTGTGTGTGTGAGAGAGAGAGAGAGAGAGAGAGAGAGAGACAGACAGACAGACAGACAGACAGACAGACAGAGACAGAGACAGAGACCGAGAGAGACAATGAAAGAGACAGAGAGACAGAGAGACAGAGACAGGGAGAAACACAGAGAGACAGAGAGACATAGAGAGAGAGACACAGAGAGATCATCTTTCTCCTTGTAAGCCCGACTGTACTCAGGTGAGTAATAAGTTGGCAAATTACAGGTGCTGCATGGATGAGTGTTGTCACTGGTCTGGACGTGTGTGTTTGTGTGTGTGTGTGTGTGTGTGTGTGTGCGTGTGTGCGTGCGTGCAAGTGCATGTGTAGAAGTGGGTTGTAACAAGGAGGCTGGATGTTTTGGTAACTTCTATCTGCTATCTTTGGGGGGGTGCATGGGCTTTACAGCTGAAGTCTGGGGGCCTGGAAGGGTGAGACGCTTGAAGGGGACTCAGCACACTTAAAGTACAAGAACAAGGGATCTCTTTTACCTGGAGCTGTGTACTCTCGGGTCTGGTAATTGGCAGTGGGGTGCTTGGGAAGACCTGGGAGTGGCCCGCAGTGGGTGGCTTCCCAGGGGTACAGAGAGCATGGCCAACACTTAGTAAGGATATGAGCCCTGCTAGTATAGAGCACAATAACATAGGTCAGACTCCGGGTCTTGTCATCATGATATCTGATGGGCAAGGCCAAACCTATTTTGAATCTTGAGCTGTGATATTCAGATCACAGCCTCCTGAGTAGCTAGGATTATAGACATGAGCTTCGGGCAGTGGGCCTCTGGTTCTTAGGTATCTTAGGGATTGACCTCAAGGCCTTAGGCTTGCCAGTCAGGTCTTCTACCATTCAAGACAAGCTTTTATGTCTTGGGTATTTCTGAGATGGAGACTTAATATATGCTAAGTCTGCGCTGGATCCCGGTCCTCCTATCTGTGACATGTGTGTGTCACCAGGCCCTGTCCTCTGTAGTTGGGATGGTAGACATGTGGTGCTACACTCAGTCATTGGTCTAGATGGATTGTCGCAAATTCAGTCCATAGCAGCCGATTCTTAACCACAGGTTAAGCTCTGGGTTGGGCCACCACCATTGGACTTCAATCTCCTCATGGGACCGTTGTGAGGAAACAAGGGATTAATACAGAGAGATCTCTGGAGCACGGCCAGGCACAGACAGAGCAGCCCTCAGATACGGTTCTCAGCAGTTCTGTGAGCATATGACAGAAAGATACCAGGAAAGAGCTCAAATGGTGTGTGTTAATGGTGAGACAGGCATGGGATTATGAACAAAACATGGGTCTCTTTCATTATGACCCTATCCCTATGAGGAAGTGGATCCTTCACTTTGTTCAGTTTTGCAGATGTGGAAACTGAGGCACAGAGAAGCTGGGTGACCTACCTGACTCCCACATGACAGGAAGCACAGCCTGACTTGCTGAGTCAGGCTCCCTAGGACAATAGGTGCTATTCAGTAATTTCTTGTGGTAGGAAGTCCACTTCTTTCCAGTCGTGGGGCTTGAACCCAGGGCCTGGGAGCTGTCCCCGAGCTCCTCAGCTCAAGGATAGCACTCTACCACTTGAGTCACAAGGCCACTTCTGATTTTCTTGTGGTTCTTTGGAGATAAGAGTCGTACAGTCATTCCTGCCTGGGTTGGCTATGAACCATGATCCTCATATCTCAGTACATAGGGTTATAGACCTGAATTACTGGCACCTGCCTTAAGTGTATTTCTGAACTTCTTTCTCTTTCTCTCTCTCAGGAACTTTTTGAATGGGTGCTGGAGGAGGTGGCCCAGTGTCCCCATGTGGCTGGAACAAAGGTGGTCCTCTCATTCTGGAGGTGGGCTGTGGGTCAGGAGCTGTCTCGCTCAGTCTGTTGTATGAGCTCCATGAGGTAAGCCCCTCTATGCCTGGCTAGACCATGATGGTTATTTATTGTCTATCTAGCCTTACTTGACACAGTATTGTGTTCAATGTCCTTTTCTAGCAAAAATTTCTGGCCAAATTATGATACATATTTACAGAATGAAAATGTAATGCCATCTTAAGAAAGTCATTTAGGGCTGTGGGATTGTGGCTTCATGGTACGGTGATTCCTTAGCATGCCTGAAACCCTGGGTTCAATTCCTCAGTACCACATAAACAGAAAAAGAAACACTGGAAATGGTGCTGTGCATCAATTGGTAGAGGGTTAGCCTTGAGAAATAAAATCTGAGGAATAATTCCCTATCCCTGAGTTTAAGCACCAGGATTGGCAAAACAACAACAACCACCACAACAAAAATTTACCTAGTAAATGCAAAATAAAGAACCTATACTTGGAACATATAATTACTCCTTCCATACTGATATCTGACAATAGTCCTTAATTCATGTACTTTACCTATATTAGGATACTGTGTTGAAAAAAAGTTTTCTTTATAATGTCATGGCAATTAATGCCAAGAATGTACTTAGATGTCAGGTGAAGATTAACTCTGGAAATTCAAAGATTCCAGGCTTTTGAGTGATCACTGCTAATCACAATGAGAAGGGTAGTCTAAGTGAGATTTGGAAACTTTTTTGGCCAGCCATGGCACCAAAAAGGCATAGGCTAATTAATAGTTGTGACGAAGAGAAGGAATGACTCCAGATGGAAGGAATAAATGATAGTAACTATGGTATAGCAGAAACCATTCTAGGGAATCATTTTTGGTTATTGAAGAACTAGTTATCAACTACGCTTATTCCTCATTGCCTTTAACATTCTAAATCTCTTAGGCTAATTCTTAATCTCTGTGTGATAAATGTATCTCCTTCTATGCTGTTCTTTCGTACCTGATATCCTTTGCTGTCTAAAAACTTCTTTCTGTATTTCTATACGAACATTTCCTGATACTGAATACACCTACACAGATGGAAGAGGATGCTAATGTAAGGGTCCCATAGCTCATGAGTCATTAATGTAACAGCATGGAAAAGTAGGACATATTTATTGCTACCTCAATTAATCTGAAAAGCGGCAATGTCACATAATTTGGTTCAGATTTCCATTCTTTGTATTTTGTCTTTTGTCTAGTGTCATTCACTGCACTAAACACAAATATGAGCCGGGTGCTGGTGACTCATGCTTGTAATCCTAGCTATTCAGGAGGTTGAGACCAGAGGATTGTGGTTAAAACCAGCCTAGTCAGGAACATCCATGAAATCTTTATCTTCATTAAACCACCAGAAACCCAGAAGTGATGCTGTAGCTAAAGTGGTAGAGCGCTCAACTTGAGTTGAAGATCTGAAGGACAGTGCCCAGGATCAGAGTTGAAGCCCCACAACTAACAAAAAAGTGCAAATATGACTTTAAGTTTCCCCAAAGGGAATGATGAAGTAAATAGTAATCTTCCCAAGCAGAGACAGTAATTCCAAAATGATTCAGTGCACCTACTTTTGCTGAGTTACTTGTTATGTCTTCTTTGCTGAACATATTCTCTTCTTTTAAAAATTGTCAAATATTAACTTAATAATAGTCTTCATCTAATATTTCTTAGTTCGAAAGAGAAGTCTATACAGTTGATGTCACTTAGCTTTCTTACTATCTTAGTTCAAAGTCAACCCAGGAGGCAGAGTCTGTCAAACTCTTAGCTGTAATTAAACACCGAAAAAGCTAGAAGTGGAGTTCTGGCTCAAGCAGTAGAGTACTAGCTTTGGAGGCAGGTGGGCAGGAAAAATAACTGTAGAGGGACAGGGTGCACCCTCTGAGTTCAAACTCTGGAACCAGCACAAACTAAACAAACAAGCAAACAAAACAAACCTCAAGTATTTCTTTGGGACCCTCTTTGAAGGAGTACTGGTCTGAGGAGAGGCTCCTTTTGCTGCACACACTCACTGGATCCTGCTTTTTTGAAATCCTTCTTGCTATTGAAAACTCAGGACCAGACTAAAGGAATTGATAACTGACTCCTGTAACAAGAGAATCATCTCAGGAGTGAAACGTCCATTCATAAGACACTTTAAACCTCCATATCTTTGTTTCTTTGCAGTATAACACTTTTTTTGGGGGGGGGGGGTCCGGTCATGGTTCCTGAACTCTGGGCCTGGGCGCTGTCCAGTTATAAACAGTGTTGGATTACATACAATAAGAATGACAAGAGGAGAGTTTCAATATCAATAAATAAAATCACATAAACAGGTACCAACAGTAAAAAACACTAAAGTTATTCCTGCAGTTTCTCTAATGTGTACTCACTTTTCTTGGTGGTATTTTTTTCTAATAAATAAAATCGTTTATTTCCATATTTTGATGGACTAAGCTATAGTTTTCAACTAAGTGTGATTAGTCCAAATAACATTCTCATATAGATAGTATTCAAACCAATGTTTCCAATGATATATTAAGAGTATGTTCTTCAGTACAGCTGTAAACACATGACCCAATTTACGTAATACCACTTACATATCTGTTGTTACCATAAAAGGACACAGGCCGTAGAGCCAGTAGTTAAAATTTATTTTTATTTATGCATGAAACAATTTGTGAATTTATACCAACAAATTGAATTTGGCTCTTTATTTATAAGCTAAGGTGGAAAACGTAAGGACTCTTCACTTATCTTTGTTCTTGCTCCAGAAGTCAACAAATATATTCTTCAATATTTCTGGTAGATTACCTCCATTTACAGATGAGAAATATAAGGCCAACAGTCAATATAGTGAGTAAATAATGATACTGGAATTTGTATCTGAGCTCTTCACTCTGTGCTTACAAGGAGAGTAACATGGTGATGGAGAGGACCAAGATGAAAAGACTATGTGGAAAAATCATACTTTATAAACGGTTGTTTTAGGACTAGAGGATCAGTGATGAGTATTTGAAACAGGCTGGTGTCAGGCGCATAAAAGGGAGTACATAGAAATTGTATTAGTGACAGAAACAGAAAATCTTGATCATTCATCTTATCTAATGGCAGGGAGTAGAAGGGTAAGAAGAAATCTAAAGTGCATCCACATCTCTGGCTAGCATTTGTGTTAGTTATATATTCTTGGTGATAAGGACTACAAGTGGAAATGATGGATTTAGAGGAAAAAACTCTCAGAAAATTCTAAAGTTTATGTTACACAGATGCAAAGATAGGTCTGTTTAGATATAATCAAAATATCCACGACCATAAATATGAAAAAGTAATAAAATCAGGGGTATTATTAAAGGGAAGAGGAAAAGGAAAATTCGGACAAATGTGCGAGCAATGTGAGCAACAGTGTGGACAAGATTAGAAGAAAGAGATAAATAAGGAAACAAAAAAGTAATAAACACAGATTTACAGAAGTAAAGGAAGGAAAGAATTTGCAGGAAGGTATTGAAGGAAATATGCTATTTGGATTTGAAAAGTAAACTACAGACAAGTTAAAAAAGAACAGTGTTTTGGTGAAAGTCATATTGATAAAATTTTGAGATATGAACGTGAAGTCATGAAATTCTGGATCCATGAATTCAACAGATCCTGTTGATTTTAAATGCAGGGAACAAACACTTTTATCATAACCTTAGAAGAATTATACAGATATAACTCTCATTAACTACTTAGAGGTATTCTGTGAATATTTTTGAAGACTTATTTAGCCAGGAGTTTAGAGATTGAACTACAGCACAAACCAGCCTAACTTGTGCTACAATTCCAAGGAGTGACCCATGTGTCCACACTAGTTTGGGATTTTATTGAAATGTCTTTAGATATGTTTGGATATCTTATCAGCCTAATCATTATAAATGTAGGGCAATAGCACCAAGTATTAGGTTAAACATACAGCTTTATTGATGTGACTGAAGACTCCTCGAATTGATTCTTCTTTAGAATAAAAAATGCCTCAATAGCCATTGACAGATCAAAACTGCCATATACTCTATTTAAATCTAATTTTTGTTAAGAATATCTCCATGCTGTAATAACCCTGTCAATCAACCTGCCACAAATTCTTATATGTAGAAGTGCTGTTATAACCTTCAAGTTTGTATTGAATGGAAGAGTTCAGACATTGCCCTCACCACTAGGATTAAATGCCTAAAAAGATTAGACATTTTGTGTTAATGCCATTCTTTTATTTTTTCATATACATTGGCAAGTGGGGAAGGATTCTGATGTAACAATAATACAATTTTGAATTGTATTAACACAACATCTAGGATCTAGTGTTAATTCAGGTACTTACTAATTAGCTCCATAATTTGTGGATATTTATATTTCTCCTGGTAAAACTAATGAGCTCCAAGAAAATGCCCCTAAGGTGCCTTTCAATTCCAATATCACTGTTTGTCTCATACTGCTTTAAATTCTACATCCTCGAACGTGGGCATAGAGTTATACTGTGGAACTTTTCTCCTCAGAGAGTGAGTAATACCCTATTGTTTATCGTGGACAAAACACCTTGATAAATAAACTGGGCGTGTGCAAACAAGAACTGGTAGTTGAACAATGTTTTAACAGTTTGTAAAGATGAAATGGAAATAGAGTAACCATGATCTCAAAAGGAATGTGCAAAGAAGACAAAGGCACAAAGTAGAATGTGCCAAGGGAATGCTGAAGTATAATTTCAAATTATGTGCTCAGGTGTGAGGATGTGTTCAAAGTACTACTTCAGAGAATGTAGTTTAATATCTTGGGGAAAAACTGCTTTAAACTATTCTGGGATAATTGTACAAGTAGAAGCCCCTAACTCCGACTGTAATCACCCAAAACATCATCAAATTAGGGACTATTTTCCAAGTGCAACGTGAGAAAAAGAGGGCTCATCACAGTTAGTGTTCAGGTTGAAGTAATGGAAATCATATAATTTTTCTTATAAATCTTCATTTATTTTTGGAGCATTAAAGTAGGGAAAAACCAAGTAAATATATTGCACGTTCCTAAATTAAGCGGGATATATCATATTGTTCTCTCTTTTAACTTGGAAGTTGTAGATTATATCTTTTTATACTCTAACTTGGGACACTGCTCTGCTCTGTTATTTCTTCTCTTCCCCTTCTATTGCCCATCCGCTTACATAATTTTTATTTAAAGAGACATATTTGAGCTTGCATTTCTAAATTCTTCAAAATTATCTGAATTTCTTCATACTTCTGGCAGCATCATAAATCTTTCTCCAGGGAATATTTTGTCACTACCATTTTTATCCTATTGGATATCTTCCTGCCTAATTCACTGCAAAATATACATTAGACTCATCCAGATATCTCAACACTTGTACCAACATAAAATATTATCTAACTTAGAAATTATGATTTTAGTATATCTGGGGAGGTGGCATCTGTCATTTTTGAATGACCCTAAGTGATACTTACATTAAATCATGTTTTAAACCAATATGCCACTCAGAAGATGAACGAATCAATAAAATCGATGAAATCGATATTACACACAGACACACACACACACACACACACACACACACACACACACACAAGGTGGAATTTTATGCTTCCAATTCATAAGGAAATGGAAAGACTTGAAAAAATTTTACTAAGTAAAATAAGCAAGACACAAAGAAACAGATTCCATGGTTTCCCTCATGTGTAATAAGTAGGGAATGTCTAGGATGGTCCTAGCAGATGAACAGAATGGCTCAAGAGCTATGTATATATGACCATATAAGTGGATGCTGAGCAAAATGAACTCCTAGACATTGAAACAGAGGTTTTCCTTTGTGGTTGCTGTTTTTAATGTACTATGTGATTTCTTTTTTCTTTTGTGTTTTCCCCTGTGGTTTATCCCCTGCTGCATATGATTTCAGTATCCTATGTATTGTATACATATTTATCTTAATTTAGCAAGGAAAGAGGAACAACAAAATGTCAACACAAAGGATAAAGGGCAAACCAATGCAATAGCAATACTCACAAGACAGCATGTTGGAAATTTACACTACAACTTGTGAGGGGTATTGTGAATGAAAAGTGTGAGAAAAATGAGGGAGGGGGTAAAAAGTTCGACATGTTATGTATTCACTACATTACAATTACTGAAACCACTTCTATATATTAAATTGACAATAAAATTAAATTTAAAAAATAAGCTACATAAAATATAATTCCACTGTGTTGGTATAGTAAATATTATTCTATGTGTATTACCTTTAAAAATGAACAAAATTTGGCTTCAAATTTGAATTAGTTGCCCCTTTCTTTATCAGAGGGTCCTCAACTGGAATGTTATCAAACTATACAAAATTTTCAGAATACACATGCCATTATTTTGAAAAAAAATATTTTAGTATTGTCTTATACTAAATAGAAAATAGTTCAATTCTCTGGAAACTCCTAACTTTTAAAACTGAATTTTTTTTATTATTTATTTTATTTTATTTGTGAACATACTGTACAGAGGGATTACAAATACATGGGCAGGATAATGTGTATATTTCTTAACAAGCATTGCAGCCTCCTCCTTTGTTTACCCTTCACATCCCTTCCCAGCCTCCCCTCTGCCCCCCCAGTCTCAATCCTTCCCCCCCCCCCCACGCACCGACGTTGTAAAGCTCGTTTTGGACATAACAACTTGTATTTCTCATTGTTGCAACAGGTCCACCTGTATCCTTAAACGACTTGTTTTTCGCCATCTCCTCCACAAGTTATACTGACATCAAATATAGTGAAAACAGGGGTTATACTGTGGGGGAGGGACATACAAAGCAACAAAGAAATAATCTTATAAATGCGTTAGAAACACATGCATGAAAGAAAAAAACATTAAAATACATTCCTAAGGGTTCATTTTCCTGACATCACATTATCTGACCTTTTCCGCTTGACTCACACATATACTAGATATTGCAAATAAGGGAAACCATGGGGCCTATGTTTCCTTGGGCCTGGCTTAGTTGGCTTAATATAATTTTTTCCAAGTCTTTCCATTTCCTAACAAACGGGGCAATGTCATTCTTTCTGATGGAGGCATAGAATTCCATTGTGTATATATACCACATTTTCTTGATCCATTCATCTACTGAGGGGCATCTGGGTTGGTTCCAGATCTTAGCTATGGGAAATAATGCTGCAATAAACATAGTTGTGCTGGTAGCTTTAGTGTGGTCTTGTTTGTAAACATTTGGGTAAATGCCCAAAAGTGGGATTACTGGGTCATAGGGGAGTTCTATGTGGAGTCTTTTGAGGAACCTCCATACTGCTTTCCAAAGTGGTTGAACAAGTTTACATTCCCACCAACAATGAAGTAAGGTTCCCTTCTGTCCACATCCCTTCCAGCATGTTGTTGTTAGAGTTCTTGATTTTTGCCATTCTAACTGGAGTGAGGTGGTATCTCAATGTTGTTTTGATTTGCATTTCTTTTATGGCTAGGGATGTTGAGCGTTTCTTCATGTGTCTATTGGCCATCCTTCTTTCTTCTTCCGAGAAGTTTCTCTTTAAGTCTTTCCCCCACTTGTTTATTGGGCAGTTGTTTCTTTGAGGATTTGTTGTTGGGGGATTTAATTTTTTGAGTTCCAGGTATATTTTAGATATGAGACCCTTGTCCGTTGTACGGCTAGTGAAGATCTTCTCCCAATCCGTAGGCTTTCTATCGATCTTGCTACCTATGTCCTTTGCCATGCAGAAGCTCTGCAACTTCATGCAATCCCATTTGTCCAAGCTTTCTTTGATTTGTTGTTTCCGGTTCTCTACTCAGAATATTTCGGCCTGAGACAAGGAGACCTAGGATTTCTCCTGTTCCATCCTGTAATGTTTTCAGAGTGTCTGATTTGACTTGGAGGTCTTTGATCCATTTGGAGTTGATTCTGGTGCAGGGTGATATATAAGGATCTAGCTTTAGCTTTCTACAAATAGTTAACCAATTTTGCCAGCACCATTTACTGAAGAGGCTGTCTTTGTTCCATTCTATTGTTTTAGCTCCCTTATCGAAGATTAGATGGCTAGAGGTCTGTAGGTTCATTTCTGGGTTTTCAATTCTATTCCATTGGTCCTGAGGTCTGTTCTTATGCCAATATCAAGCTGTTTTAATTACTAAAACTGAATTTTTGTTAAGAGGAGAGAATATATCTATTCTTCAAAATTCCTATGACTGCTAACTACTCATTTTCAAATTCTGAACATGCCATACCAGAGACATTTAAAACAGTGCCTGTATGCATCTTATTTAATTCTGCAATTGATGCAGTTTCTAATGGAGCGTTACATAATTAAAGGTCAATAGAAAAACTAGCCACATTCTGGTAGAAGATAAAACTATGAAGAATCTATAATAATTAATTACTCTAGAGTAAACATTTGTTCATCAGAGTAAGCTATTATTTCTATGACAATCAATCCCAACATTTTATGCATTGAAGTCATTCTAGCCCAACATTTTCCAACTTGTAAGGTGCATCGTAAAATTCCCTAAATTCACAGCATGACTAGCTTAACACTATTGTGAAAAATTCTACACTTCTACTAATGTAATGCCCTTTCTATTGTTCTAAGAACACTGCACTAAACTTTGCTGCATCATTTTCCCCCAAGTGGTATTCTTGAGATCAGAAAATTTGCAAATATTCTTTATACTTATCTTTTATCTATAATAGATATTCAGGAGGCTACGATCTGAATATTATGGTTCAAAGCACACCCAGGTAGGAAGATTTCTTAGATTCTTTTCTCCAATAAACTGCTCAGGAAAAGACAGACACAAGTGGCACTGAAGTTCAAGTGGTATATCAGTAATCTTGACCAAAAACAAGCTCAGGGACAGTGCCCAGCCCCAGCGGTCAAGCCCTAGGACAAACAAAACAACAAAAACAAAATGAAAAAAAAAAAAACCGAAACCCAGCATATTTCTCTTTGTATACAGAGGTACGTAATTGAGGAAATTTCTACAAACTTTACAACTTTGGTGTGGGTATGGGGAGGAGGACTGCTTGGGGAGGCCGGGGGAGGCTGGGAAGGGATGTGAAGGGTAAACAAAGGAGGAGGCTGCAATGCTTGATAAGAAGTGTACTCATGATCTTGCCCATGTAATTGTAACCCCTCTGTACAGTATTTTCACAAAAAAAAGAAATTTCTTCCTGTGTTATGTATATGTAGAAGAAAAAAGATGTCTCACAATAACTCTCTTCATACCATGTTACACCAAAATCTCAAAATATTGCTCTTTTTCTAAATGTATACATTACTATCACTCATTTGTTGGCAACTCTTTCTAGATTATTCATATTATCACGTTATACATGAACTGTTGGAATTATCTATTAACTAAGTCCTAATTATAACTCTCTTGAAAGAATATTCTAGACAAATAGAATGCCAGAATCATTTGTGAATTTGTAAATTAAATCTTCTACATAAAAGAATTTTGTAATATTCTGTAGAATATGAAATTACAAACAAAATATTTATTGTGAATCTAAATTCTCATTTAGCCAGGTCTACAATGTGCTACATTAGTTATCTTTTCTATTTTTCCAGGCTTAAGGTTTTGTAATCCTTCATCATTTCTTTGGAATCCAACAGAATGATGCTTACTTTTTCAAATTTTTGGTTCAGAGTCATGAGCTATTTTGCATCTAGGAATATTCTGTAATGAAGAGAGCATGTAAAACATGACTGAGGATGATATATGAGTTGCATTTCAGTAGGAAATGACTTCTCAAAACATAATGACAAAATTATCCCAAACTTCCAAATGAAAATTCCTTTCTTGACCTTTGGTTTGTTTTATTGAGCAAAATGATTGTACCTAGCCCAAGGAAAGTATCACTATGCAATTCACTCTCTAATCTCCTGTCCTAATCTGAGTGTTAGAATTTCAGGTTTGTATCACATTGTCCTGCCATAGGTTGTTGGTTTATTTAATCTAGAAACATACGAGTAATTCTGAACTTCTCCGATGATCTTATCCTCTAGACTGACTGCTCAAACTTTTGATGTACAATTTTCAAAGATGTCCTAACATTTGACATAAGATATGAACATTTTCAGATGCACCTGCAGGGGTCTCTGATTCATTCCTCCATGGATACGATCCCTTTAGTAATGATTACTTGACTCTCTTACTATCTCTGGTCCTTACCTATATAAAATTCTCAAGCTTTTGGGGGGAAAGTTCACTTGAGTACTTTCTAATATTAAAAATTATTACTTGATTCTTGTCTTACTCAGGAAATATTTTCTATTATTTTCTAACTTTTCTATACATTCTGAGAGTTGTTTCATATGTGTGTTTGCTCATATGCTTCTGTGTGTATGTGAATGTTTGTATGTATGTATGCAAAAATCTCAAGCTCTTATTCAGCAATCTTGCTCATAACTAGTATTACATCACTTGAGCCATTCTTCCAATGCAGCTTTTGGCTGGTATTGTTGCAAAGACTATTCTGCCCAGGCTGGATGCAAATTGAATTTCCCAGACTCTTTTACATTCTTAGTTTTTATTTTTTCCATGAGTATCAAGTTTTAAACTAGAAATACTTTTGTTAATGTAAAGTCTAAGCTGTAGCCCAGATTTTTAACTCAAGAATTCATAGAAAGATAGATGAACATACACATTACATATCCTGAGTGTACACTCCTAGAAATGTGATCTTGAGCCAGATACTGGTGGCTCATGCCTATGATCCTCTCAGGAGGCTGATATCTGAGGATTGCAGTTCAAATGCAGCACAAGTAGGAAAGTTTTCTGAGGCACTTATCTCCAATTAACCATGAGAAATAGGAATTGATACTGTGGCTCAAGTGGTAGAGCTCTAGCCGTGAAGTGAAGAGTGGAGGGACATCACCCAGGTCCAGAATTCAAGACCCGTAAACATCAAAGAAATAAAGAAAAAGAAATGTGATCTTAGCCACCAGTTCATTGCTAGTATAATTCCTGCTCTCTCAACATAGCCTTTTTTCCAGTTAAGTCCATGCTCTCATATCTGACTTCTTTGGAACCAGAATAATTCTTCCCTTCTAATTTTTAAAAATTTGTATGATTAGCTACCATGATTTAGATTTAGTAGAAAACAAGGGTGGCCTCATCATTCATGTTCCACTTAGTAGTAATGTTCTCTATATCCCATAGATCTACATACTGGAATAGCTTTATTATTTCAATGTTTTCTTATTTGCAGAGTGTTCTGTAGTGTATTGAACCATTATACTTAAGCACAAAACTTCTTTTTTTCTATTATTCCTATTGTATCTCCTAATGTTAACTTATGTACACTTGGGAAATAATGCAGAACACACACACTCACCAATATATGTTTCTGAGAACCTTCTTCCCACGTAAAATTGGTTTTAATTACATTGCACACAGGAAATTTGAATTTAAACTACTCCACGATGTTTTTTTTCATGTTTTTTATTATAAAATGGTGTAAACAGGGGTTAGAGTTACATAAGTAAGTAAATGAGTACATTATCTATTACGCTTTGTTACCTCCTCTTTTGTTTTTGACCTTCCATCCCTTTCCTCCCCACCGCCCCAACTCCCTTCTCCCCTGCTCAAGTTGTAATGTTCATTTTCTACAAAGTTCCTTGTAAAACTCATTGTTACAATGGGTCATACTGTATTCTTTTTTCAGCTTTTTGTTATTTCCCTTCCCCTCCCCACATTAGAAAATTGTATATGCAAGATGGAGGTCGCCGACATCAAATATAGTGAAAACAGGGGTTATACCATGGAGGAAGAAAAAAATCACATAGTACATGTTAGATACATTAAAAACAATAGCAAGAAAGAAAAAGCAAGTTGTGTCCCTATCTTAAGGTACATTTCACTTAACATCATCTTATATGGCCATGTGTACATGGATAATGTTTTATAAAACATTTAAATTACATATTTTCTCATTACGAAGTTATCTCTGAAACACATTACCTTATGTCCAAAGATGTGCTTGTGCTATTTCAATGAAGCCAGAAAATATTCATTTTACCTGGGGCAGCATCATAGATTGCTACTGGAAGTAAGTGGAAGGAACTGTTACTGCAAGTGGAAACTGATCCTAAGAGAGGAATTGAACATAGAGAAATGACAAAGTTCAAGTTAATTTGTGCTGTCCTTTTTTACTATACAAGAAAATAATCCAAGGCCTGAAGGAAACTCTGTCCCTGATCTTTTGTAGTGTGTCCTTTACTCATATAAACTTGTCTGTAAACTTCCAGTTGAGAGTATAACAAAAGGAAACAATATGCCATTTGAAGGCAAGCATAGAATAAAAGAAAATAACTTTATTTTAAAAGAGTCCTACTGTAAAGAAAGAAAGACATGCAGGTTTTAAAGTGTCTTATGCACGGATATTTCTCTCCTGAGATGATTCTCCTATTGCAGGAGTCAGTTATCCATTTCTTTAGTCTGGTCCTGAGTGCTCCATAACAATAAGGGTTCCAAAAATCAGGATCCAGAGAGCATGATCAGCAAAAGGAGCTTCTTCTCAAACCAGTGCTTTAAGGAGGGTCCCAAAGGTATATGTGGGGTTTTTCATTTTCTTGTTTGTTTGTTTAGTTTGTGCTGGTTCTGGGCCTTGAATACAGAGGGTGGACACTGTCCCTGTACAGTTGTCTTTCCTGAACACCTGTCCCCTAACCTAGTACTCTACTGTTTGAGCCAAAACTCCACTTCTGGCTTTTTTAGTGGTTAATTACAGATAAGAGTTTGACAGACTCTCCTGCCTGGGTTGACTTTGAACTGAGACAGTAAGAAAGCCAAATGACATCAATTGTATGGCCTTCTCTTTTGAAACAAGAAATATTAGATGAAGTTTATAATAAAGCTAATATTTGAAAATTTTTAAAAGAAGAGAATATGTCCAGCAAAGAAGCCATAACTTAAATAACTCAGCAAAAGTAGGTGTACTGAATCAGTTTGTAATTATTTTTTCTGTTTGGGAAGATTACTACTGACTTCGTTGTTCCTTTTGGGGATACTCAAAGTCCTATTTGCATTTTTTTTGTTGGTCATGGGGCTTGAACTCTGATCCTGGGCTCTGTCCCTCAGCTCTTCAGCTCAAGTTGAGCGCTCTGCCACTTTAGGTACAGCACCACTTCGGGATTTCTGGTGGTTAATTAAAGATAAGGGTCTCATGGACTTTCCTGACCGGGCTGTCTTTGAACGACAATCCTCTAGTCTCATCTTCCTGAGTAGCTAGGATTAAAGATGTGAGCCACCAGCATCCGGTTTATATTTTCATTGATGTGCACTTAATGACACTATGTAGACAAAGAATGGTTATTTCAATCAATAATGACATTGCAGCTTTTCAGAAAAATTGAGGTAGCAATAAATATATCCTCCTTTTCCATGTTGTTACATTAATGATTCATGTGTTTTGGGACTCTTACATTAGCATCCTCTGCTATCTGTTTATGTGGACTTAGTATCAGAAATTGTTCATGGAGAAATATAAAAGACTAAGATTTTTAGAAAGCAAAGGAAGTAAGGTATGAAAGAATAGAATAGAAGGATATACAATTTATCACACAGAGATTAAGGACTAGCTTAAGTGACTAGAATGCTAAAGGCAATGAGGAATAAGCGTAGTTGATAACTAGTTCTTCAATAACCAAAAATGGTTCCCTAGAACAGTTTGTGGTATAACTTACTTATTATTATCATTTATTCATTCCATGGGGAGTTATTCCTTCTCTTCTGTCAAAGCTATTAATTATCCTATGCTTTTTTGATGCCGTGACTTACCAAAAAGTTTTCCAAATCTCACATAGACTACCCTTCTCATTGTGATTAGCAGTGACCACTCAAAATCCTGGAATCTTTGAATTTCCAGGATTAATCTGCACCTGATATCTAATCACATTCTTGGCATTAATTGCCATGACCTATTAACAGAACATTTTTTTTTTGGTTTTTTGGTTTTGTTTTTTGGGGTCCAGTCGTGGGGCCTCAAATCTGGGCCTGGGCGCTGTCTCTCAGTTCTTCAGCTCACAGCTAGCACTCTACCACTTTTGCCACAGCGACACTTCCAACTGTTTTCTTTTTGCATATGTGGTGCTGAGGAATCGAACCCAGGGCCCCATGCGTGCAAGGCAAGCGCTCTACTACTGAGGCACCTTCCCTGCCCTTAAAAAAAATACTATTCTAATATAGGTAAAATAAATGAATTACAGACTATTGCTAGGTATCAGTTGGAATGAGCAATTGTATATTCCAAGTATGGGTTATTTATTTTGCATTTTCTAGCTAAATGACTTTTTTTTGCCAGTCTTGGGGCTTGAACTCAGGTGCAGGGAACTGTTCCTGAGCTTTTATTTTTGGCTAAAGGCTAACACTTTACCACTTGAGGCACAGCTCAAATTTCAGTTTTTTTTTCTATTTATGTGGGACTGAGGAATTGAACCTAAGGTTTGATTAATGCAAAGCAATAACTGTTCCATTTAGCCACATTCCCAAAGCCCTAAATAACTTTCTTACTTTTTTATATTAATACATTTTCTTATTGTAAAAATACTGTACAGAGGGGTTACAATTACATGAACAAGGTAAAGAGTACATTTCTTAGCAAGCATTGTTGCCTCCTCCTTCCCCTTACCATCCTTGCCCACTGATTCCCCATCCCTCCCCCGCCAAAGTTGTAAAGTTCGTTTTACAACATAACATCTTATACATCTCATTGTCGCAATGGGACTTGGTTAAGATGGCATTACTTTTTCATTCCATTACTATGTATTATAATTTAGGCCAGGTGGAAGAAAAGGAAGTGGAAAACAATATTAAGTCCAGTAAAGCTGACATTCCTATCACATCACTAAAGAAGTACAGTGTTAAGGCCTGCTGCACTCATAAGGCTGTTGCATGTGACATTATTATGTAAAACATTATTGGCCTTCATCTCCAACATCCCTAATATTCTGTTTCCACTTTCAAGGTCACGAGCCAAGTATCTAAGTCTTTTTATTGATAGGGTGTGTTTACTAGGAAGGAAGAAGAAGGATGTGGAAGGTGATGGTGGAAAAATATGTATATTGGCTCCCTGTCCACATTTTTTGCATTTTTAAAAAGTGCTACTATGAACTCCCACTTACATCTAATTGACTATGCTGTCTGCACAAAATGCAGATAAATGATGACATTTATTCTGGTGGATAATCACATATATTAACGAAATCCATTTCTGGAAAAAAAAGATACTAGGTAAGAAAGTATAAAGTATTGTCTATAAAATGGTTTCTTTTCTTGGAGAACAAAAGGTAGAATTGAAATGCTTACTCCAACTTTCTTTGAGATTTTATGCTGTCTCAGGATCAAAATGTTCTCTAATTCCTGTAACATCCAAGCATAAAAGACATGATTTGAAGATCACAGTAATTTTAGAAACAAAAGAACATAATAGTTTCCTTCCCGCAGAGATATGTGATAGCAAGTATGATTGATGGTACTGTAGTTCTCTTTTTTTTCCTCTTTATCTCAAGTGTTGCATATCTGGGCATTTACTGTATGTCCTGCATCAGCTTCCTGTAGGTAAGATTTACCTCTACTCTGCAATGTCAAGATGGGTCATGTGACTTACTTCAGTTTACAAAAACGAAACAAAAGTGGTGAAAGACTATTTCTAGGGGAAGATTTCTGTCCCTTTGTCTGTGTTTAATAGCTGACTTGTTTTCCCTTAGCTATAAAAATAGCATATTTTCAGAAGGACTCTTCTTTCAACTTATATACTGGAAGAATATAGCATGTGAAATTGAGGCAAAAGTCAAATACAGCCTCATACATATAATGCAGGCAGAATTAAGCTACTATTAAAATATGATATTAAGATGTTAGTTTCTTACCATTTTTGTATACCTTTATGATAGTTGACTATAGCACATCAGAATTTAACAAATACTAAACAAGAACTAAGCAAATATATAACATTTCCTGTTGGAAATTATTACAATTTTTTTATAAATAGGGATTCTCCATGTGATCACTTATGATTTTATATTTTTTCTATAGATGGGGTTAATCACTCTAGACCATTGTATCTAATATCCATAATCATTATCCAGACCTTGTGATTGAGATGAGGAAGATCAAAATATCTAGATTTCTATTTCTCTTTTCCTCTTCCCATTTTTCTAGTGTGAATTCTCATCCTTTCTCAAAATTCTTCTATCAATAAAGGAAGAATGACACGCTGTGGATATCAAGCAACAGGCTTCAAATCAAGAATTTCATTCTTTCAGAATTAGATGAATAAATAAGACTGCCTGAAGGAAGAAAAAAAACATGATTTTTTTTTTCTTTCTGGCTTCCACCATAGAGTCTGAACATGACTCTAAATATCTAATAAACCATTTGCCTTGGCTAACTTTTTAAAAATATAGTTTGTTAAAGAACAATTTTAAAACTAAAAAAATAAAATTTAAATAAACAGTAATTTGTGGTTTGCTTTTGAGAGGCATGAAATTAAACAGCATTAGCCGGGAGCTGGTGGCTCACGCCTGTAATCTTAGCTACTCAGGAGGCTGAGATCTGAGGATTGCGGTTCAAAGCCAGCCCAGGCAGGAGAGACCGTGAGACTCCTATCTCCAATAAACCACCAGAAAACAGGAAGTGGCACTGTAGCTCAAGTGGTAGAGCACTCGCCTTGAGCTGAAGAGCTGAGGGACAGTGCCCAGGCCCAGAGTTCAAGCCCCACGACCGACAAAAAAAAAAAAAAAAGAAAGAAAACTGCATTAACACTGTGTGAGTTGAGAGGCTAAATTCTATCAGAATCTAAACATAATGAAAAATAGATGATTTTAAGGTAAATAGCTTGTAGGTACATTTTTAATGTGACATATGCACAGAGACATCTATTTTCTTTTCCTCTCCACACTGGTTCAACTTCAATAAGCAGTTCATGTAATTCAAATAGCTGTGTTTCAGAAATAGATTAGACACAAAATGTTACAAAAAGAGAGCCAGTATTGGGTGGTTCATTCTTTAAAAATAGCAGTCAAATAAATATTAACCATAATTCCAAAATAATAAAAATCAACTCCTCTTGAAAAGAGAAGATTGTAGCAGAATGTATAAAAAGTGATAGTGCCAGAACTGTTTCAGGAGCTGCTCTCTTGCATTTAGGATTTCTAGTACAGGACAATGTTTTAATCAAGATTAATTGCTTTCAGGAACTAACTTTTTTCTAGTTATATTTCAGTGAAGAAATAGGTTGTTCAAAATTAATGAATGGATAACAAGTTATAGTAGAAAAAAGTGTTAGACACTCATTGTGGTTGGCAGTAAAATACCTTCCAATAATGTCTCTCATCCCCCAAATGTCTAATCCCTCAAATGTAGATATATATATACATTTGTAAAATATTCATATCTCATTACCCAGGGAACACGAATTCGAATAATTACCAGATGGGGGAAGTATAACTCAAATAGGTACTTAAAATCCCAGCTGTAGTTCAAAGGGGTAATGATCAGGTAAGAACCTTCAGAAAGACGTAAAGATGCTATATTAGAAGATAAAGGTAAAGACAACCCAGATTCTGAATTTCTGAAAAGCGGAACATGTAAATGCCTTTCCACTAGAATTATCTAAAAAATCTTTTAGCCCTGTAGGTGGCTTGATTTTAATGTGGTGAGAATTCTTTTAGATTTCTGTCCTTTAGAACTTTAAAATGATAAATATAGATTATTCAAGCCACTTAACTTGTTGAAATTTGTTACAGCAGATTTGGTTTAGTAAACTAACTCAGCTACAATCTTTTCCTGATGCAACTATAGAGACATCACATATCCTAGTTTCTGAGTTTAAGAAAAATTTGCCACTGGCTTTGTACACATGTATGAAGGATATACTACTAAGGGCCTTGCATTAATGAAGTCTTCAAATTCTAAATAATATTTAAATAAGAAACTCCTTATTTATTTTCATGTTTGGGGATCAAAGTACTAAAGTTATGTATAGGGCTAGGGTAAGAATATGGAAATGAAATCTGTCTCCTAATATTATAAAGATTATGTCATTTTGAGTTACAGTTTCTAAAGTATTATAAAATAAAGTAAAACAGAAACAGAAACTCAATTTTCCATCCTTCCTAACTTTCCAACAGAAATTAGAGAATCCAGTAAAGATACAGCAATCCCAGGATGGTATAAGACGATATAGGATCACTAGACAGTGACAAAGAAGGTAACAAAAAAGGGTCCCCTGGAACCATGGGGCAACAAAATCTACACCTACAGGCTGTGATATAGCTACAAAATAGTTTCTACTATGCTAAGTCTTTGATATTTTATGTTTGTTTTCACAGCAATTTTCTTCTCTTAGGAAATGAATTTTTATTAATACTCAAGGGTTTGCAGCTTATAACCCAGCAAAAAATAATGCTTCTAAATGTAAACAAGCATGATTCTAAGAGTAACCAAGGCTACTTGTGTTGCTATAGCTGATAAATAAGAATGTTGTTGGGGAATAGTCAAACAATCTTGTACTTTTTCATATCTTTCCTCTTCTCCAACACGAATCATCCTAGTCAAGATATGTAAAACATTAATAGAGGATTTTTCAACTCCAAATGGATCAAAGACCTCGAAGTCAAAGCAGACACCCCGAAAACATTACAGGATGGAATAGAAGAAACCCTAGGTCTCCTTGGCTCAGGCCAAAATTTTCTGAATAGAGAACCAGAAACACAACAAATCAAAGAAAGGTTGGACAAATGGGATTGCATGAAGTTGCAGAGGTTCTGCATGGCAAAGGACATAGCTAGCAAGATCAATAGAAAGCCCACGGATTGGGAGAAGATCTTCACTAGCCATACAACGGACAAGGGTCTCATATCTAAAATATACTTGGGACTCAAAAAATTAAATTCCCCAACAACAAATCCTCAAAGAAACAACTGCCCAATGAATAAGTGGGCTAAAGACTTAAAGAGAAACTTCTCTGAAGAGGAAAGAAGGAGGGCCAATACACACATGAAGAAATGCTCAACCTCCCTAGCCATAAAAGAAATGCAAATCAAAACAACATTGAGATACAACCTCACTCCAGTTAGAATGGCAAAAATCAAGAACTCTAACAACAACAGATGCTGGAGGGGCTGTGGACAGAAGGGAACCTTACTTCATTGTTGGTGGGAATGTAAACTTGTTCAACCACTTTGGAAAGCAGTGTGGAGGTTCCTCAAAAGACTCCACATTGAGCTCCCCTATTACCCATCAGTCCCACTTTTGGGCATTTACCCAAATCTTTACAAACAAGACCACACTAAAGCTACCAGCACAGCTATGTTTATTGCAGCATTATTTCCCATAGCTAAGATCTGGAACCAACCCAGATGGCCCTCAGTAGATGAATGGATCAAGAAAATGTGGTATATATACACAATGGAATTCCATGCCTCCATCAGAAAGAATGAGATTGCCCCATTTGTTAGGAAATGGATAAACTTGGAAGAAATTATATTAAGTGAAGTAAGCCAGGCCCAAAGAAACATAGGTCCCATGGTTTCCCTTATTTACAATATCTAGCATATGTATGAGTCAAACAGAAAAGGTTAGATAATGTGTTGTTAGGAAAATGAACCCTTAGATATGTATTTTAATGTGTTTTTTCTTTCATGCATGTGTTTCTAACGCATTTATAAGATTATCTCTTTGTTGCTTTGTATGTCCCTCCCCCACAGTATAACCCCTGCTTTCACTATATTTGATGTCAGTATATCTTGTAGTTGAGATGGGGAAAAACAGGCCATTTATGGATACAGGTGGACCTGTTGCAACAATGAGAAGTACAAGTTGTCATGTCGAAAACGAGCTTTACAACGTTGGTGCAGCGGGTGGGGGGGGGGGGAGGCGGGGAGGTTTGGGTGTGGGGGTTAGGGGGAGGCTGGGAAGGGATGTGAAGGGTAAATAAAGGAGGAGGCTGCAATGCTTGATAAGAAATGTATGCATTATCCTGTCCTTGTAATTGTAACCCCTCTGTACAGTGTGTTCACGAAAAATAAATAAAATAAAAAATAGAGGATTACTATATATTTTATTATTCACACTAAACAAATACACTTTTCTTCTTTCCAAGCCTGCTTTGAAAAGTTAGACCATCACAATTATTTTGTATACAAAAGTTTACTGCTTTGGCTTAGGTGTTTTCTTGCCCTTGGGGGTTGCTCTTTATTATTTTGGTAATTACATAGAAAAAACAAGATAAAGCCATTATGCTTATGTTGAATTATTCAAAGTCAAGCTGTCTTCAGACACAGTTTTCTGTTCCCTTCTTCATTGCTAATTAAAGTTTAATTAATGCACTTTAATGATAAAAAAGTGATACTTTAAGGTACATTATCATTGAAACTGATTAAAACAGGAGTGTCTGCGATTGCTTTTTAAATTTTTTTTAAGTATTTTCCTTGGCTATTTTCATTATTGCCTTTGTTCCGGCCTTCTAATCAGGAACAAAGGGTTACACAAAAAGATCTTCCTAAGATATAGGATGTTAGGCAGAAAAAATTAGGTGCATATTTAATATTTTCATCTCTTAAGAGACTAAAAAGCTCAGGAGACATTTTGCTACTACTGGCATATTTCAGATGACTTAAATGTTTTGGTTCTTAAACTAAGTGAAATACATGTAAAATGTTACAGTTTTTACAAACAATGATTATGGCTTATACTTTTCTGCTCCAATTAGTTGAAACTTCTGACAAGATTGTAGGGCATATCGATTTCAGGGGAGAAGGGTTAATGTTAGAATGCCAAGAGAGATTCCTAAAACAGCACTGCCTATCACATATCTGTTAGTTATACTTATGGCATATAAGTGTATAAACCTACAAATATGATTTGAATAAGAAATGTGTGATTTACACAATTCATTCAATAACAACTAAAACCAGAAAACACTTCTATCTATTTATATAAACTAATATATCTAGTGAGGATTTAAAATTTTTTAGAATATATATTTTAATATTTATTTCAAAGTACTGTTCATTTTTAACGGTTTATTTTGAATTGTTGTCAGTTTGGGGGCTTGAAATCTGGACCTGGACACTGTCCTCAGTTCTTCAGCTCAAGATTAGTGCTCTACCACTTGAGCCACTCCAGTTTTCTTTTGTCTCATTGGAGATAATGTACTCACAGACTTTCCTGCCTAGGCTGCCCTTGAGCCATGATTCTCAGCTCTCAACCTCCTTAGTAGCTAGGGTTACAAGCATGAGCAACTATATCCATTAATATCTGCATATAACATTTCTTTTTAGTGAGAATGCTCAAAAACTTATCTTCTCGCTGTGTTGAAATATATATTCTTAACTATGATCACTTTTATTCTTGTAGTATAAAATTAATATATTAACTTTTAGCTATATTAATATATATTAATATATGTTAGTTATTATATATTAATTATATTAATATATTAACTTTTAGACATGGAAGTCTGCTAATTAAAGTTATATAAAACGTTAATTGTAAAGCGAAAGAAATTCATGATTCTATTTCTTGTTTTAAGTAAACAATTGTGCGTTTTGCTTTCAATTATATTTCTTTGGGAATGTGTAATATTCATTGATTTAACTTTTAAAATTGATAACAATTACATAATGTTAAGTTGATTCAATCTTGTATTTGAAAATTGGACCCTTACCACAAATATACTTCCACTTTCCTCTATCGTATAATTAAAATAACAGTAAAGCAAAGATTGGTGTTAGCCATTCATGTGTAGAATTCTAGAAACTCAGGAGGCTAAGACCTGAATTCTTTAGTTCAATGTCAGTTCAAACAGAAAAAAATGTGAGAAAACTTATCTCCAATTTTCCAGCAAGAAGCAGAAGGTGAGAATGTGATTCAAGGTGTAGAGCAAAAAATTACAGCAAATAAATAGAGCAAAAAAAAAAAAGCTATGAGCCAAAAATTCAAGGAAGACCATAAAAAATTGAGTTCCAGCCCTAAAAATTGCATATACACACAAGACAACAACAAAAGGTAATATGAACATCAATAATGAAGACAAACTAGTAGAAAATATCATGAGAAATATGTAAACATCTGGAAGACAGAAATCATTTGACAGAATTTTGATTCATGAAAGGGAAAAGTGGCAGTCTCATTTGTACAATCTCATTGTAGTCATTTTTATTGAAACCTGGCTATTGGGTAACATCTGAAAGAGTAGATTGGATTACCTGACTTAGCAGACCTTGCCTGTGACTATGCACCATCCCACTATGCAAAATCTAAAATAATGCTTGTTAATTTAAATAAAACCTCATGTTAGAGACTCTTTGGCCCACATAGACTGAGGTCCTTATATTGAGGTTTCAGACCAGTGCTTTTGTGTATAACCACTCCTGTTTTAACAAGTTGGGACAAATAGAAGTAGTGGGTTTAATTAAAAATGGGAAGAATGCTACAGACTTATTTTTGTTGCTAAGGCTCTAACCACCTTAGATTATTTTTTAGGCCAAGCCACCCTTGAGTAATGATCGCTTACCTATGGCTTCCACAAACGTGAGATATCAGGAAATTTCATTATATCTAGCTTTCTTTGCTTTTGTAGTTCCTCACGAATTTTTGTTTTTTAGAATTGGCCCTCATATCAGTCTCTAAATCTCAGCCTTCTAATTAGCAAGGTATATTTCATCTCAAGCTTGGAACCACATTATTTTTCAATGTAAACATTCAATATTGGCTTCTGTTTTCTAGATATTAAATTCTATCAAGGTTAGTATAGATCTTTATGATCTTATAAGAACATAGATAAATCCCTTGAATACTTTTTCCAATTTATTTAAATATTTCTAGTATGACATCACAAATAGGACATTAATATGTCTCAAGTACCTTATGCAGACCAGTTAATTTAATCATTTTGTGCACATATTAAGTCCAACATAATTTTATCAAATCTATATTAATATCCAGTATTTACAGATACGTTTCTTTACCAAAAATAATTGTCTCATGTTTCCCTTTTATAATTAAACCCACCACTTCTCTTTTTTCCATCCAAAACCTGTTTCATACTGGCAACCAACATATTTTTCTTCTCCGACTTTTAGATCATGCAATAAATAAACATGATTGCCATCAAATCTATGGTAGATTATTCCCAGTTATTGTATGCCTTAATTTTTTTATTGCATTTACTCGAGTTGCCTTTTGGTTCTGTTATTAGAGAATGTAGCACAATTCGTTTCCCATTCACTTGAAGAAAGCCTGAATTGATTTCCTTTTCTTTGACTAGAGGAAATAATGCTGCCCGGGCTGGCTTTGAACCGTAATCCTCAGATCTCAGCCTCCTGAGTAGCTAGGACTACAAGCATGAGCCACTGACGCCCAGTTTGATCCAGCATTTTGAATCATAATTTTACATACAAAATATATTTCAACATATATCCAATGAGACACGTGTAAAAGAATATAAATAGCAAAACCTTTACAATAACATATGATAAAAAATGAAATGTCCTTTGAGGATGTTAAATAATTATTCACATGGTTACAAAACAATATACTCCATCCATGAGAAAAATTTACATGGTCTTACTTTGGAAACAGTAATATTACATGGAAGAAATGGATAGACTACATTTTATAATAATGTGAGCTTTTTAAAATTGGCACATCTGTAGAGGTAGAATATGAAATAATAGCTGCTCAAAAGGAGGTAGGTTGAAATGATGACAGGAAGTGACTACTAATAAATATTGGAGTATTTTGAGAGGGTAGTGATGATAAAATGTTCTAGAACTGAAGCTGATGTTCTTACTTCAACTCTTTAACATTTTAAGAATCATTGTACTTTATTGAAGAATTACAGAGTGCATTTGCATAAACCTGAGGAAAAATTTTTATAATAGTAGTATGTGAATCTGAATAGTAGTGTGTGAAAATTTAGAATTTAAAATCCCAGAAATCTGTAATGCATAACTTTAGTATGTTGATGAATATAACTAGCAATAAAGTATAATCAGTGATATATTCTCTGAGTGACTATATATGACATTGCAAGTAAGTGAATATTCTACAAAATTATATGAATTGAGGAATGAGATAGGATTGAGAAGGATGAGGGATAATGATCATCAAGGTGCATTGTATTGGCCATGGAATGTGGCTTAGTGGTAGACTGCTTGCCTTGAATGTGTGAAGCATTGGGTTTGATTCCTCAGTACTACATAATTTTTAAAAAGCTGGAATTGGCAATATGACACAAGGTGTAGAGTGCTAGAGTGAGGAAAAGAAGCACTTGGGCATTGCCAAAGCCCTGAGTTCAAGCCCGAGGACTACCAAAAAAAAAAAGCTTCATTGTATAAGCCAGGCACTAGCTACTCACCTGTAATCCTCAATAATCAGGAGGCTGAGGATTGAGGTTTGACGCCATCCCAGGCAAGAAAGTCTGTGAGATTCCTATCTCCAATTAAATCTCAGAAAAATCAGATAGTACTGCTATGCCTCAAGTGATAGAGTTCTAATGTTCATGCAAAGGAGCTCAGGGACTGCGCCCAGACCCAGAGTTCAAACCTCAGAAGACAAAAAAGAAAAAAAAAAACCTCACTAAACACTATTCATAAACTGCTTTGTCAAAAAGCAACTCCCATACAATTACTTAAAGTTAATTAAAAATATGATTAGAATAAAATACAAATCACTTTGGGAACCAGACATAGATAGAATACAGGGGACAGAGTAAATTTTATATCACACAGATTGAGTTGAAATGTGTTCTTCAGTCTTCTTACATCATTTATGAAATTGACAATACTGCCAAATATAGGTCAATTTCCTTGAGGAATAGATTGAATTCTATTGTCTTTTCATAATAAACCATAGAGGTGATTTTTTGGGCCTCTTTTTGAAGTATATCTGACACTTTAAAGTAGATTTTTCCTAATCTAATAATAATTTAATCAATAATTAATTAGAGTGATGTTGGTCAGATTTTTTTTTCCAGTAAATCTTATCCCTTATAATAAATGAGAGCATGCTGTTTCAGTCTCCTATCAATATGACAACATACTTTATAAAATTAACTTAAATTGGGGAAAGATTAATCTTGGATTCTGATTTTATACATTTCAGTTTATGTTTATTATCCTCCTTGCTTTTGGTTGGTGGTTGCACAATACCCCATGTCAGGAACATGTGATGTAATGTGTGTATTCATGGAAGCCAGGAAGTAAAGAAGAGGAGGAATAGGAGTGGGATAGGGAAAAAGAGGAGGAGGGGAAGAGAGAGAGGGAGATGGAAAAGGAGAAGGGAAAGGAGAAGGAAACAGAGAAGGAAAAGAAGGAAGAGGAGGAAAGGACTTGATCTTAACATCCTCTTTGATCACAAGTTCTCAGTGACCAAATCTCTACAACTATGCCCACTTAAAAGGGTTCACTTATTTAAGGCAACATAATGAAAGCTAATTATTAATCCCAATCCTTTGTGACTTTAGATTTAATTTCTAGATTGGTGTTTAGATATTTCTACACATTTCAATAACTTCTGTTCCTACATATTGACTTGAATTAATCAGAGAAGCTATTTGGCATGGAGCTCATTTGGTTATACCATTGCTGGTGAGATGAATGAAATATTTGAGTGCAAATACTTTTTATTTAACAGATAAGAAAGCTTCAAGAGATTTCATTTTGTGACCTTCAAAAATGACTATTTCATCTAACTCATAATGACTTGAATTTTTCATAAACTTTATGGCATCTACATTCAAGTTTTTGTCATCTATAGTGAGGTTCTTTCTACTTGAAGGAAAAATTAATATTATCATGATCATTTATTTCTTAAATATTTTATAGAGAGTAGGTATAATATGAATTTCTTACCATTCAAAAATAAGTTATATTCAAGTCTATAGTGTATGGCCAAGGTCGCAGGACCCCCCACAAGAAGACCACCGAGAGTCAGACTCCACAGCTGTTTTATTTAAACTTGCTGCAGCTTGGGCCTCTTCCTACACTCCGACACAGTGGAGCCGAGGAGGAGAGCCCCAAGCTAAGGATTTGCAGGTCTTATATAAGCACACAATCAACCAGGTGTTTTGATTACCACCACGTGTTGCTTTGCTAAGCAACACGTGGTGGTCACTGCCACAAACTTTAACTTTTCATTCCCCCCCTTGACTTATGGTCCTGAGCCACAATCTTGTGGCTCTGGCCCAAAACTAAACTCCAACACCTCTTGATCTTGAATGTGTATACCAATAACAATCAGTCCATTTTTCTTTTCTTCAGGAGTGGTTGGGTAGGATGCTTGGAGACTTCCCATGTTTCCCCACGATCGTCCAAGACAAAGGGGTCAGCTGGTCTGGTGTGGGAACAGTGGATCCAAGCAGCAATACCATCCACCTTAAGGGCAGTAGGTGTAGCCAGTAGCACCATGTAAGGTCCCTTCCACCATGGTTCCAGAGATCACAAGTTGTGCCTTCGAACAAACACCCAGTCCCCTGTTTTAAACAAATGTGGGGTATGAATAGAAGCAGAATCATATAATGCTTTAAACTGGGGCCCCTTACTCTTATGCACCAGCTGTAAATATTCAAGCTTACACAGAAATTCCATATCATCCAAATCAGCAAGCAATTCAGTCTGAAGGCTAGGGATAATGGGTGGAGGGTGTCCATATATTATTTCAAAAGGAGTAAAGCCAAGCCGATAGGGTGAATTTCTAATTCTAAACAAGGCAAAAAGAAGGAGCGATACCCAGTCTGTGCCACTCTCCAAGACCAATTTAGTTAAGGTCTCTTTTGGAGTCCGATTCATTCTTTCTACCTGTCCTGAATTCTAGGGTCTATAAGCACAGTGCAATTTCCAATCCATCCCCAGTACCGTGGCTATTCCCTGGCTTACTTTTGAGACTAAGGCCGGTCCATTGTCCGATCGATGGTGGATGGGAAGTCATACCTGGGTAGGATTTCTTCCAGGATCTTCTTAGTCACAGCGTTCGCAGTCTCATGCTTTGTTGGGTAGGCTTCAACCCATCCTGAAAAAGTATCTACAGAAACTAGCAAATATTTATATCCAAATTTTCCAGTTTTAATTTCTGTGAAGTCTACTTCCCAATGCACACCTGGCCTATCTCCATGGAGGCGAGCTCCTTTTGTAACGGGTTCATTGGGGATATTGTTGAGCTGGCAGGCTTTACAATTTTTAACAATGTCCTCAATAAGTTGATTTCCTTGCCTAATTTTTACTTCTGAGTGTTGGAGCAAGTCCTGCATTCTTTGGGTTCCCTCCCCAGTTTTCTACCCGTCTTTGTTTCCTTCTCTCTCTGGGGGTTTATAGGCCATGGGAATTTTCTTTATCAACTCCAAGTCTTCTTGGGAGTACTGAGGCTCAGGAGGCAACACGTGGTGGTCACTGCCTCAAATTTTAACCTTTCAATAGGAATAATTGGTAAGTGATGGAATATCTTGCTTTAGTTCAGATTTAAAGTTAAATTTTCAAAGTGCATTATAGTTCAATTTTGGCAATAAAAATGAAAAACAGGCATGCTTTATCCTGAAGAATGTCATTATTTGATCTGTGAAAAAATAAAATAAATGTAATATTAAATTCAGTGGAAATAAGAAATCAAATCCTTATGCAATGCATCGATTCCATAGATTATGAAATATATTGGTAAAATTAATAAAACTTGTGTTAAGTATGTTACTTAAGACATGAAGCAAGTGATAATTTTGTTTTCTAGGTGACGTTGATATAGAAATCAAAGCCCAAAGATTCCAGAGTTGCGTGTGATTGATACGTGTCAATTTTCACATATGCTTGTCTCATCTCAATGTTACTTCAGCATAACTGAGAACAGAACTAAATAAAAATATCACTCAAATATTTAGCTTTATTTTGTTACTAAATATGTCATTTTATATCTATTTTATTTGAAAAATCTGGTAAATTTATTTAAGTCATATCAACAATAATGAGAAATAAACAGGATCTAGCTCCTTAAAAGAGAATGAATAAGAAAAAAAATGATTCTATTGTTTTCTTCCAAGGCTGGATTAAGCCAGGCCCAAAGAAACATAGTTCTCATGCTTTCCCTTATTTGCAATAACTAATATTTGTCTGAGACAAGCAGAAACAGTCAGATAAGTTTATGTTAGGCAAAATGGACCCCAAAATAAGGATTCAAATGTTTTTTTCTTTCTTGCTATTGTTTCTAACATATTTATAAGATGATTTCTTTGTTGCTTTGTATGTCTCTCCCCCACGGTATAACCCCTGTTTTCACTGTATTTGATGTTGGTATACTTTGTGGAGGGGGAGGAAAAAAAAACTTATTGTTTAAATAGTGATAAAGGTGGACCCATTGGAATAAAGATATGGACAAGCCATTTTGTTGAAAAACGAACTTTACAACTTTGGCCGAGGGGGGGCTGGAGTGGGCATAGGAAAGGATGCGAAGGGAAACAAAGGAGGAGGCAACAATGCTTGTTAAGAAATGCACTCATTACCTTGCCCATGTAATGGTAACCCCTCTGTAACGTATTTTCACAATTAAAAAATAAAGAAAAAAAAGAAAGAAAAAAGTGAAACAACAAAGAAAAAAATTGAACCTCATTTTGCATTTTGACTTTGTATATTCTGGTGCTTTGCAATTGTGTGTTATGTGACTATCCCATAAATCTGGGCTCAAATCACTAGGGCTACTGGAAGAAAATTTCAAAATCTAAAGCAGCTAACACCGCTGTGCAGTTGTTTCTGGGTTTCACTACAGTAGCAGCAGGGCATTGTTATACCTGGACTGGAGAACCTACAAAGATCACCAGAGACCAAGATCAATGTAAGTGAAAAAAGAGTCGTTTATTTGCAAGTTCAAGCTTGGTCCTCCACGCACTCAGTAACCCGTGACACTAAGAAGCCCGGAGCATAGACTCAGTACAGTTTTCATGGTATTGAATACACAACCTTAAGGGAGTGTTACATGAGATATTACATGATTGGCTAATATTTTAAGCAAATTAAGCTACACATACACGATTGGTTATTATTAATACTGACTTGCTATTGATGGATACCACTTGGCCACTGGGTCACCGTGTCTCGTATAGCCACCCAGTGTTTGGTTTATGTGTCCAGAGAAAATTCCTGTAGCTTTCCCAAGGATTACTTATGTTTCAGTTGCCAGGCAATTGTTTTCTTTTCTGTATCATTTCTGGGTCAAATTCGTGGTTCTTTCTATAATCTGTACCTCACAACATGGTTGCTAGTCCGTAATGGAGTTACTTAGTTCTTTATTGTGCCTCTTTAAGTCTTAGACTCTTCATTCCCCAGTTTCTATTATGCACCTGAAAGGCTAATCATTGTCCTTACGGGCCTGCGTTATGTCTTTCATCAGGGATTAATTGATATGGCGTTCTTAAGACCATCAGTTGTACGGTATTGACTCATTTCTTAACATACATCACTAATCGATTTACAACACAAGGCCCTATAGTGAACACAAGCACTAGAATGATAATGGGACTCAACAGAGTGGATATTAATGTAGTAATCCAAGAGGAATAGTTAAACCATGATTCAAACCATCCTTCTTGCTGTTCCCTTATTCTTTTACAACTCCAGAGTGATTTGCATAGAAACAACATTCTTCCCTAGGGCAGCACATAGACCTCCTTGCTGTAAGAAAATTAAGTCCAGCCCTTGCCTGTTTTGTAACACCACCTCAGGTAAGAAATCATGAGATTTTTGAAGGTAGGCTGTAGAACGTTCCAGGTTTTTGATATCCTCATCTATAGAAGCACAAAGTTTATAGTAGGGTGTTCTCTGAGTAACCAGGGATGCTACTCGAGTCCCTACTCCAGCTAAGCCCACTAGGACCCCGAAAATCATGGTTGTTATTATTTCTATTTTAGCTCTTCGCGTCCAGTAGCTTGATGCGGACATTTTTATCATCTTGTCTTACAGAGAATTGTAAAGTATTCGTGGGATGAGTTGCACCATGACACAAAAGCTGTGGGTCCTATTTAAAGCCTCCAATGCACAAAAGGGGTTAGGCCAGTTGAACATGTCTACCAAACATCTTGGGGAGACAATCGATAAGCTTCCTCGGGAGTCCATTCTTGGGTCTGATTACCTAAGTGAGTAAAATTAGTTAGTACTCGTCCTACACATAACCGTTGTCCTATAACTGCCTTTAGGGTAAGTTTTGCCTCTTTTTATTCCCATGTGCATGATTTACTTGTTTTAGTTACATTCTGTACCACTACAATACCCTCATAAAATGGGGGTCTCATATCATAACACATCCAACATGTACTTGTAATATCAGGGCGGGTCTGATTGATTACATTATAAGTTTGAACCAACAGCTGCCATACAGAATCCTCCAGCAAGGGATGTTCTCCCTGAGGGGGTCTCCTCTTTTCGGAGGAGATGGAGTCACTACAGCCTAGGGCTTTTTCTTTTCACTTACTTTGGCTTTTGTGGCAGAAGCCGGTCTTAAAACACTGTTTGGTCCCATTACTGAAAGGAAATAGCTAGCTGTGGCAATTGTCTGTAGAATTCTAAGTGTGCCATTGTGAGTCTTTCAACATCGGTAAAATTTTAGTCCCCAAGTCTTTCCTAATTCCCATCCTAGGACTTGTTTGCCCTTGTCTGTGAACCGAACTTTCACTCAGGCATCAGAATCCTGGGGAACCCTAATTTGTTATTTCACAGGCATCCCATTAAACTGGATGCCCGCTGGCCCTGATGTAGTAAAAGTAACAAGGTCTTCTCCTTTTCCTTTCCATTTTCCTGAAGTACTTGTTTTGCAGCCCCAGCTCTTACAGTAAAAATCCTCTGGTCCTCCACAATTACTAGTCCTTCCTTCCCCTGGGCAAACATACCAGTGTCTCCATCTACACTCAACAAGCCTAGGTCCTTCCCATACTCCCTCAGCGAGCTAGCACAAATTAAATGTAAGCCTGTCTCGAAACCATAGGGAGGGTCCCTCTTTCACAGCCAGAGGGAAATGTTTGTCCATTACCTGATTACTAATAATCCAAGCCCAATTATATGGGCGATTAGGATTGCAAGCACCCACTATTATGTCAATACAATTTGCAAGTAAGCTATACGTCAACAACCATTTCATGACTTAGTCTTTTTACGGCTCAATTTGAGCTTTAAGGATTGTCTTTGAAAATTGAGACTTATCACTCTGGGTTCTCTCCAAAATTGGTTATGGGTTCTACAGGCTTCGCATGCAAATGTTGGATCCAGATAGCGATGCCATCAACTTTGAGGACAATTGGATTCGTCAAGATGACCACAAAGGTCCTTTCCACCGCGGTTCCACGTTTTCCTGTCGGTGTCTTTTCACCAGGACCCAGTCCCGGGGCGGAAGTGATGTGGGATCGGTGGAGGGCCTGACTCATACAGCACATTCAGTCTAGGCCAGACATAAAGGCGAGTCCTCTACAGGACTCAGAGTCATCATCTTCCCTAAGAAACTGCTCTGAAAATTAGGAATTATGGGAGGGGGCATTTCGAATACAATTTCATAGGGGGAAAGACCAATTTTCAAAGGGGAGTTTCGTACTCTGTATAAGACAAAGGGAAGGAGAGTTACCCACTCACCACCAGTCAACATGGTCTATTTGGTCAGGGTCTCCTTTACAGTTTTCTACCTGTCTTGAGCTTTGGGGGTATATAAGCGCAATGCAGTTTCCAATCTGCTCCACGTGCATTAGCAAGTCCCTGACTTACCTTCAACACAAAGGCTGGTCCATTATCTGATCCTATCATGCTAGGGAAGTCAAACCTGTGTAAGATTTCTTCCAGTAACTTCTTAGCCACCACCTGTGCTGTTTCATGCTTTGTAGGAAAGGTTTTTACCCATCCTAAAAAGGGAAAACTAATAGATATTTATATCCGTACTTGCCAGGTTTGATTTCTGTGAAGTCCACCTGCCAGTAGGTTCCTGGTCTCTCTCCTCTTATCCGACTGCCTGGTCCTGCCTGAATTTTCCCTGCATTAGTCAGCTGACATGCCTTACAGTCCCTGACAATCTGTTCTATTTTAGCATGTCTATTCTTGACCCTAAGACCAGTATTTCTCACCAGGTCTTGAATCTTCCTCCTACCCATGTGGGTGCTCAATGCATTTTCAGTAGTATTTTACTCCCTAACTGTTCAAGCAAGACAATGTTGCTCTTAGAGTCTCTCCATCAACCATTCAGGCATTGTGCCATTGTTAGTTGATCAATCCATTTTAAATCTTCTTTGGTATATGTAGGATTGTCCAGGAGAGTTCTTGAACCGGGGTCTGGGAGGTTTATCATCATTATAGAGTCTCTTTGTGTTGTCATTTCCCGGGCAGTTCTGTCGGCCAGGTTATTGCCTTTATTCACAGCATCTTTAAGTTTTTGAAGTCCAGGGAAATGAACAATGGCCAACTTCTTAGGCAATCAAAGAGCAGCGATTAAGGCCAAAATTTCATCTTTATTTTCGATGGACTTTCCCTCTGCTGTCAGTAATCCTCTTTCTTTCTACATAGCTCTGTGTATATGAGCCATTGCAAATGAATACTGACTATCACTATACAGAGTTAGTCTTTTATTCTTTCCTAGCGTTAGTACTTGGGGTCAGGGCTATTAATTCGGCTTTCTAGGCTGACGTGCCTATGGGCAGAGGTTCGGCCCAAACCACATCAGTCTCAGTTACTACTGCTGCTCCCGCATACCTGTGTCCTTGATGAAGAAAGCTGCTCCCATCTGTAAACCACACAAGTTCAGCATCTGGTAACACTGATCTCTTAAGTCCTCTTGGATATTACGGACTTGAGCCAGGATCTCCGAGCAATCATATAGTGACATGTCTAGGTCTGGATCTGGTAGAAAAATCGCTGGGTTGACAGCTGAGGGAACCAGGAAATTAATTCTGAGAGGACTGAGTAGCAGTCCTTGGTAGTGGATTAGTCAGGCATTGCTGAGCCATCGGTCTGGTGGTTGCTTTAACACACTCTCACTAGCATGGGCGTGGTCACATACAGTTCCTGCCCCATAGTTAATTTGCATCTTTTACCATTAAAGCAGTAGCCACTTTCATTCTCAGGCATGGTGGCCATCCTGCTGCCACCGGTCTAATTTCTTTGATAAGTAGGCTACTGGTCTTCTCCATGGGCCTAGATATTGGCTTAGGACTCCTTTCATAATCCCATTATGTTCATCCACATACAAATTAAAGTGTTCAGTTGTATCAGGGAGTCTTAATGCTGAGGCTGACAATAAGGCAGTTTTTATCTGTTCAAAGGCGTGTTCAACTTACTCCATCCATAAAAACAGCTGCTTTTCTTTGGTAGCCTCATAAAGGGGTTTAGCCAACTCCGCAAACCCAGGAATCCACAGACAACAAAAGCCTGCTGAGCCCCAAAGCTCCCTTACGTGGTGCTGAGACTGGAGTGTTGGAATTTTAAGGACAGTTTCTTTTCTTCCTTTTGTAAGCCACTGCTGGCCCCCTTTCAATAAATAGTCCAGATAAGTTACCTCTGATTTGCAGATTTGAGCTTTCTTGGCCAACACTCAAGAAACCAAGGCTTCCCGAAGTCTGGAGTAAATCTTCCATTCCTCAGATGCATTCTCTTTCAGTTTTAGCAGCAATTAATAAATCATACACATATTGCAACAAAGTCAAGCTAGGGTGGCTTCCCATAGACTCACCTAAGTCCTCATGCAGGGCTTCGTCAAAAAGTGTTGGTGAGTTTTTAAATCCTTGAGGAAGTCTTTTCCAGTTCAGCTGTCCATTAATATCTCTTTCTACATCAGTCCACTCAAAGGACAAGAGATCTTAGCTTTTAGCTGCCAAGGCTAGGCTGAAAAAGGCATCTTTTAAATCTAATATATGTGTACCACTGCCTTTTGTGAGACAAGGTGCTCAGGAGTGTGTAGGGGTTGGGTACAGTCAGGTGAATGTCCATTACCCATTTGTTTACCTCTCTTAAGTCCTCCACTGGCTTATATTCATTGGAGTGGGGCTTACAGACTGATAGCAGGGGAGTGTTCCATGCTGACTGACAGGGCCGCAGTATACCCAGTTCTAGCAGACACCTAATGTGGGCCGTTATTCCCACCCATGTCTCCATGGATATAGGGTACTGCCAGACTCTGACTGGGTCAGCTCCTGGCTTTACCTCAATGAATAGAGCTGGTCTACGCTTCGCTAGTCCCACTCCTCCAGTCTCTGCCCAGGCTTCTGGATATCTTTCCAGCCAGTAGGTGATTTCTTGGTGAGGAGCCTGTGGTGATTGGTGCAACCGGTACTCATCTTCCAGGCTCATAGTCAGAGCTTGTATTGGTCTCCCTTGGGCATCTGTCACCTGGGAGCCTTCTGGATAGAAGTGAACCTGTGCCCCGACCTTAGTCAACAAGTCTCTTCCTAATAAGGGATAAAGGCTCTCTGGGATAACTAAAAATGAGTGAGATACTCGTCCCGTCACCAGATCCACTGTGCTTTGGGTGGTCCATGAGTATCGTTTAACTGCTGTGACCCCTTGCACCGAAGAAGTTTTGTTCGAAAGTTTTCCATGGGGCTTTATTACTCCTTGGGACATTTTGAGTTGTGGTCATATCCCAAATTGCTGAAAGCATCGGCTATTTCGTTTTGTGACAATTGTAAATAATATTCTCCTTTCCTCTGGTTTTATGTGTGGATTGATATACATTGAAATGGGTCAGAACCAGAATGCACCTGGCACTCCCCTTACCTTCCTAACAACTAATTTAAAGAATGTTAAGGACAGAGCTAGCAATGTCCCCAGGTGTAAAGTGTGGACTAGCTGGTTTGTCTTAGATCCCAAAGGGGTAGACAGAGACACATTGAGATATTCTAGCAGTGGCATCCGATAGATTACCTGACTCCAGCTTTGCTTCAAGTGGGCCAATCTTTCTAGGCCAGATTTCACCCTTCGTGGTAGAAAAATAAGGGGGTCTGAAAGAGAAAGTAGTTATTATAGGACGAAGAAACAGAAGGAAGACTAACAGCCTCAAACGGAGACAAACAAGGTCTCTTGGCATCCACCTCCGGATGAACCTGAGTGCGGAAATGTTTCATAATACTCACATTACCAAAAGACAGACATTAGGACAAGACACACATTTAACAGCATGCCCATGGTACACTGTCAGACAGAAAGTGAGGGATTACAGACAGGATAAATCCCAAATGACCTCACTAGTGGACAGTCTACCTTGTAAACTATCAGACAGAAAGTTTCTGACAACAAACAGGCCCAAGTGTCCACACTAGTGAATAATTTACCTTCCCGGGGAACCTGGGGACCTCTCCCACCAGACCAGTTGGCTGCCTTATAGCACTATCCGACAGGACTTCTTGCCAACTCCAATACCAATCCTGCATGACACAGAGACCCCAGACAGTTACAAAGTGGCAATGCTTTGCCATTCTTTGCTACTCTCTGATCAGGTATCTGAGTGGGTTTATGGGTTTATCCCGGACGAGCCCCCACCTGTTATACCTCCTCCAAAGACCACCAGAAACCAAGATCAATGTAAGTGACAAGAGTGGTTTATTTGCAAATTCGAACTTGGTCTTCCGTGCACTTGGTAACTGGTGACACTAAGAGGCCCCGAGCATAGAATCAGTACAGTTTTTATAGTATTGAATAAACAACCTTAAGGGAGTGTTACATGAGAAGTTACATGATTGGCTAATATTTTAAGCAAATTAAGCTACACATACATGATTGGTTATTATTAATACTGACTTGTTATTGACGGGTACCACCTGGCCACTGGGTCACCGTGTCTCGTATGGCCACCCAGTGTTTGGTTGATGTATCCAGAGAAAATTCCTGTGGCTTGCCTAAGGATTATATATGTTTTAGTTGCCTGGCAATTGTTTTCTTTTCTGTGTCATTTCTGGGTCAAATTCATGGTTCTTTTTATAATCCGTACCTCACAAGGTGGTTGCTAGTCTGTAATGGAGTTATTTAGTTCTTTATTGTGCCTCTTTAAGTCAGACTTTTCAGCACAAACTCTACAAAGGAAATAATTCTAGTTCTTTGCAGGCAAGAATGTGATGAAAAGCATACTTTTACCGTCCTACATGAAATAAGAAGACACACTTTAAAAGCTTACTAATTGATCAGTCCTTAAATAACAGTGGCAGTTTTAAGGCACTCTAGATAATTCAAGTCCTTTACCTCCCCACAACCATAACTGCTATTCACAAATCATTGCCAAGATGAATTTCTAGTTCTTTTTGATATTTTGAATAGCTTAGGAGTAACATAAACAATAATTCAACTGGTTGAGAAAATTTAATTTAGAATAAGCAAAAAATCAGAGTCAGCTACATAGCGTAACCTTTAGGGAGAATGAATTAAGGAATATGGTATGTCCATTGTAACATAATATTAGACATTAGGGCAAAATGCCAGAAACAGGCTCTGCAAGAAGGACATAGAACTCTTTAAGATATATTAAAAATTACCTAGGGACAAGTAATTTTACCTACATTTTCTATTATATGATAGCACATTTGTGTCTGCTGATCAGAGAGACTCAAAAAGTTTTTAAATGTGATATGAAAAATGCATTGTCATGAATGAATGAAATCAGGGATTATATGGCTCAGGAGCTGGGTGGATCTGTTAAATAATCTCATTATTTTGAATGATCTAGTTTTTTTTGTATGTGTGGAATTATGAATGTATTTTATGACTGGACAAGGAAGTTTATTATTAGATAGATCATTTTCTCATACCCAATGTCAGGAACCTAACCTAAGTTAGATTGGTAAATAGGTGAGTATGAGTGTGTGTGTGTGTCTGTGTGTGTGTGTGCCTGCAAGCATGTATTTAGAAGGAAGAATCTTCCCTCTCTCAAGGTATATACTTAATTGTATTAATTATAATACATTAATGACAGCAGATAAAGGCAATTAATATTTTGTGCCATATGTTTATGTTCCTAAGAATGCATGAACAAACTAAAAATTATGTATGGGATATGAGTTTTTTGGAAGGTCTGCTGAAATTATAAACATTTGGAATCTTGAGAAGGATATCAATGGCAATGATTTTAATGTAGATCAATTTTAGACAACACTTGCAAGGATATGTAATACTATATGAAAATGCAATATTTATTGATTTTTCCATAGCTATACTATTCTATAAATTTGTGGGGAAAAAAGTTAAATTATGGAAACATAAAGTAATGTCATTATTTATTGCATACAGTTTTATACTTTAGTTTCTTCAAGTAGACATACCATTTGTTTCTACTATATAAGAAGGAAAATCCTAAATATTACATTTTGTGCCATATTTCACATTGGGAAACTTTGTCTATATCAATAAGTTTATGTATTTTGTTTTTGCTTTCCTATTCATAACTCTGTTTCTCATAGTATTCTTCTAAGAATTTTGTCTTTCCTCCAGTTTGGGGCTTGAACATACCTCATGCTCTCAGTTTGTTTGCTAATAGTAGTAAATCTACAATAAGAAGCTTGTAGTTATTTGGAGATAGAACCTCATGAACTTTCCTACCAGCCTGAAAACCATTATCCCTAAAGTCTCATCCTTCTTAAACACTAGAATTATAGAGATGAGTCATGGACCCCAAGCATCAATGACTTTTCAAGTCTTATAGATTCCTCATGTTTTCTAGTAATTGTAATAATAAACTACCACAGATTGGGTAGCGTTAATAACGTAAATACTTTGCCTCTGAGTTGGTGGAACTAGAACTCCAAGATCAGAATTGGCTTCTTCTGAGTCCTCTTTCCTTAGTATATTCAATTCCTTCTGCTTCTCTGGGAGGAGAATTCAACTTAAATGCTACCTTTGAGATACTGTATCCACATGCTATGGACGAGTTTTTGATTTTAATATGACGTCAGTGGGACAGTATCCAACAAATAACATATTCCTTAGTGGAGAAAAGAAAAATCTCTAATAGGAAATTATTTGGTTTGGCCATGGAAATTATGATTATACTTTAAAAATTAACAAAAGAGGTAAAGTTTTTATTAGAGCTTGTAAAACCAGTATGAAGTCTTGACCTTAGACATGCCGTTCCTACCCTGGCACACACTTAAATTCCCAGTGGTACAGGAGGATTGACCCCAAAACCCTGTACTTGTGAAACAACACCTCTACTACTGTCATACCTGCAGATTGTAATTGGATTACTTATTTTGAGGTAGTATCACTATGCGTGGGCCTTATTGGACTGTGGTCCTCCTAACACAGGCAAGAAAACATTGCAGCGAGCAAATGGTTAGAGTTTCTGAAACTTCTTTTTTTGTCTGGGCTTGTATGGAACTGGAATTCTCTCATCTTTGTTTCCCAAGTAGATAAGATTATAGGTTTGAGCCACATTATCTAGTAAAGGTATACAATTTCAAAATGTCTGGATATTGTCTTTATTTGTGCTTAACATATATACCTAACCTTAATTTACTCTGAGTTGAAAACATTGGCTTTCTTGATATACATGGCTTTGTTTGGAATGGAATCCCATAACAATCAAAAAAATCTCCCAAAAGTTTATGTCAAAAACCATGGAAAAAAAGGCTTCAGGCTGGAAAAAAACACTAATCCTTACTTTATAAAGGCAAAATATTTATAGTGTTAGTCAGTGCTTTCTTAAGTATGAGACGAGAACGAAGGCAGAAATGTGAAAAACGTCAGATATAATTTTGATAACTTTCTAAGTCTCTGTAGAAATTTTGTAGTTGTCACTTCATGTTATCTTACTATCTTAAAGCTTGCTTTGTTAAAACCCTCTGGGTAGATATTGGTTGGGCTGACTGGTAAACTTCTTGAAGAAATGAACCTTATTTTAGAAGGCTGATGGTGTAGTAAATAAAGGAATGTTGAGAAAGAGAACAGGTATTGTCACAGAATGAGCCGACCTGGTTCAACAGCTGAACAGCAAAACAAAGCAGCTTCAATTTTGATGATCCACTAGGGAAGATATTTGGATATCTATATACACATATGCATATGCATGCATGCATGAAATTGTAATTCTCCAGTAGAATGTTGAGAAACTTGGCCTGACACTTATAAAACTATATCAAACTGGTTGCAGGAAAGGTACAGTAAAATATTAATATTTTAGCATAGATTTTGCATTGATTTTTTAAGAATGAAAATTCTTCCTTCATTTTATACTTTACAAATATCCTTAGTAGATTCTGTTTTTTCATATTGTAGTAGGAGAATCTATACAATGCTGAGAATTGGAATTACACAATATATGCAACTTGGCTGGGAACTGGAATTTGAAGTATGTCATCTTAGCTAGTTAAGAGATTGAGATCTGAACATAACAGTGTGAAGCTAGCCTAAGTGGGAAAGTTCATTAGATTCTTATCTCTAATTAACCACCAGGGGAAATGAAGTTACAGTTCAACTTATATGTAGAGCACTGACCTTGAACACAAAAGCACCATCTAGGCCCTGAGTTTAAGCCCTAGGATCAACAGAAACAAAAACACAAAATACAACATGGAATTAGATATTTTATAATGAAGTATATTTTAATACAGTCTACATTGTTACAAAGACTAGACTTCTGTGTTAGCTTTATAACCTACCATAATAAGTGATATTGCCCATTTATTAAGCAGAAAGGCTTACTCAGATTTACAAGTCTGAAGGTTTCAGTGTATGTTCAGTTGGCTTTATTACTTTGGAGGGCTGTCTGTGACAAGACAATGTCAAGGTGTGAAGTATGTCAAAGAGAAATGTTTTTTACCTAGAATGATTTTAAGATAAAAGAAGAAAGTATGTGAGAGGCTATGTTCTCATGGGTTTCACTCTGAAGAACTTAATCTCCAGAAGAACTATTCAGGTATTCTCCACAATCTGGGAGGAAGTGGAAAGTAATTTTTCTTTAATACATAGGTCTTTCTACGGCATTCTAAATTCAAATGGCAACATTTTCACCAATGATAATGATTTGTCCAAGGGTGGAAGCAATTAGATATTTCAAGAAATTCTAAGCAGATCTCAGCAGTCTAAATATTTTATGGAATTCCTATTAAAATATTTTCTTTCAGACTGACTGGGTCTTCATACTACACATGTGTATATCTGTGTGTTTGTATGTGTGTATGTGTTTGAATAAATTAATACAACAATGTAGCTGATAAAAATAGTCCTATGGCCTTTTGTTTTTCTTCTCATGCTATGAAAGCCTGTAAAAATTACCAATCAAATAGCATCCAAGATTAAAACATTAGTGCTGTCCAAAAGATTTGCATGCAAACCCAAGAACGTCCACCTCATTTCAGACCACCATGTTTTAGGAAAATTTTAAGTCTATCAATTATGTTGTCACCAAGGAAACAACATACAATATTTCTTTTAAAAATACCTAGATTGCAGAACACTTTAGCCAGAAAATTGAAGGAATATAATTTATGGGATTTAATATAAATATTTAGACACTTAAATGGATATTCTATTATTATTATCATTGTGAAAATTTCTTACAGAGGGTTTACAATTGTTTCCTCCTTCTTTATTTCCCCATACCATCCCTTCCCCTCTCACCCTCATCCAAACATCCCTCTACCACCACCCTCCCCACTACCCCCTCTGCACACTCCACCAAAGTTGTAAAGTTCGTTTATCGACATAATGTCTTATACATCTCATTGTTGTAAAATGCGTCCACCTGTAAACCTATTTAAACAGTTTTTTTTCCCATTCCCTCCAAAAATTATATCAACATCAAATACAGTTAAAGCAGCACTTATAGCCTGGGGGAAGTACATACAAAGCAACAAACAAATCATCTTATAAATATGTTGAAAACAATAACAAGAAAGAAAAGAAAACATTTGAATCCGTATCTTGGGATTCATTTCTCCAAACAACAAACTTTCTGACATTTTCTGTTTGTCTCAGACATATATTAGTTATTGCAAATAAGGGAAACCATGGGATCTATGTTTCTTTGGGCCTGACTTACTTCACTTAATATATTTTTTTCCAATCTTTCCATTTCCTAACAAATGGGGTAATGTCCATTGTGTATATATACCACGTATTCTTGATCCAATCAAGAATATGTCTAGATTCGTTCCATATCTTAGTTATGGTAAATAATGCTGCAATGAGCATAGTGATGCTGGTAGCTTTAGTATGGTTTTGTTTGTGATCATTTGAGTAAATGCCCAAAAGTGGGATTGCTGAGTCATAGGGGAGCTCTATGTGGAGTCTTCTGAGGAACCTCCATAACAAATTCCAAAAGAGTTGAACAAGTTTCTACTCCCACCAACAATGCAGTAAGGTTCCCTTCTGGTCACATCACATCCAGCATTTGTTGTTATTAGGGTTCTTGATTATAACCATTGTAACCATTTTAACTGCGGTGAGGTGGTATCACAATGTGGTTTTCATTTGCATTTCTTTTCTGGCTAGGGAGGTTGAGCATTTCTTCATGTGTCTATTGTCCATCCTTCTTTCCTATTCAGAGAAGTTTCTCTTTAAGTCTTTAGCCCACTTATTTATTGGGCAGTTGTTACTCTGAGGATTTGTTGTTGGGGGATTTAATTTTTTGAGATCCAGGTATATTTTAGATATGAGACCCTTGTCCGATGTATGGCTAGTGAAGTTCTCCCAATCAGTGGGCTTTCTATTGATCTTGTTAGCTATATCCATTGCCAAGCAGAAGCTCTGCAATTTCATGCAATCCCATTTGTTCCACCTTTCTTTGATTTGTTGTATTTCTGGGTCTCTATTAAAAAAATATTGGTCTATGCAAAGGAGACCTAGGGTTTCTCTTACGCCATCCTGTAATGTTTTCACAGTGTCTGCTTTAACTGTGAGTTCTTTGATCCATTTGGAGTTGATTCTGTTTCAGTGTGATATATAAGGATGTAGCTTTAGTTTTCTACAAGTGATTAACCAATTTTTCCAGCACCATTTACTGATGAGGCTGTCTTTCTTATATTCTTGTTTTTAGTACCCTTATTGAAGATTACAGTGCTATAGGTCTGTAGGTTAATTTCTGGGTTTTCAATTCTATTCCATCTATTCTGAGGTCTGTTCTTGTGTCAGGACCAAGCTCTTTTGATTACTATAGCTTTGTAGTAGAGTTCATAGTTTCATATTTATATTCCTCCAGCACTGTTCATTCTGTTAAGGATCATTTTGCTATTTGAGGTCTTTATTATTCCATATGAATTTTCGGATTGCCTCTTCTATTTCCTCGAAGAATGAGGTTGGAATATTGATCGGTATCTCATTGAATTTGTAGATAGCCTAGGGAAGTATTTCCGTTTTCACGATGTTGATAATTCCAATCCAGGAGCATGGGAGGTTTTGCCTCATTCTAATTTCTGTTTTGATTCCTTTTTAAAGTTTTTAAAGTTTTCATCATTGAGGTCCTTCACTTCTTTGGTTAAGTTAATTCCTAGGTATTTTATTTTTTGTGGGGCTATTACAAATGGAGTTGCTTTCCTGATTTCAACCACGCTTTACTCATTGTTGGCATACAGAAAAGGCATTGATTTTTGAGGGTTAATTTTATACCCTGCTACTTTTCCAAAGTTTAGAATCAGCTTGAGTTATTTAGGAGTGGAGTCCGTGGGATTCTTTAAAGAGGAGATCATGTCATCGACAAAGAGGGAGAGTTTTACTTCATCTTTCCCTATTTGGATTCTTTTTATGTTTGCATCTTGTCTTATTGCTGTAGCTAGGCATTCTAATGCTAAAATGAAGACAAATGGAGAGAGTGGACATCCTTGTCTTATTCCTGAGTTAAGAGGAGATCGCTTTAGTTTTTCACCATTAAGTGTTATGCTGGCTGTAGGTTTGTAAGTTTGTAATCTACAGCCTTTATTGTATTGAGGAATGTTCCCTGGATTCCTAGTTTTTACAGAACTCTTATCACAAAGGGTTATTGAACCTTGTCAAATGCTTTTTCTGCAACTATTGAGATAACCATGTGGTTCTTATCCTTGCTGTTTGTGATGTGATGAATTATACAGATTATTTGGTTATATTGAACCAACTTTGCATCCCTGAAATGAATCCTGTTTGATCCTGGTGTATGATTTTTGGGTTGAATTGTTCAAGTCAATTGGCTAAAAGTTTCTTAAGAAGCTTTGCATCAATACTGATCAAAGAAAGAGAACAAAGAAATGGATCTATATTTCTCTGTCTTTGATGAGTCCCTGCCTGGTTTGGGGATGAGGGTTATGATGGGCTTCATAGAATGAGTTCGGTAGTGAACTTTCTCCTTCAATTTCATTGAAGAGCTGAAGGAGTATTGGTGTGATCTCTGACATGAAGGCCTTGTAGAATTCCACTGTAAATCCATCTGGTCCTGGGCTTTTCTGAGTTGGGAGGTCTCATTACTGTGTCTATTTCAATACTTGATATGGGCCTGTTAAGATGTTTTAACTCATCTTGGTTTATTTTCAGCATTACGATATTTGCTAGGAAAACGTCCATTTCTGCCAGGTTCTCTAATTTATTAGTATAAAGGTTTGAGAAATATTCAGTTATAATGTTCTGAAGCTTGGTTGTTTCTGTGGTGGTTTCCATTCTCGCCTCTGAGTTTATTTATTTGAGTGTATTCTCTTCTTTTTCTCATAAGATTTGCTAAGGGTCTGTCAAATTTGTTAATTTTTCAAAATACCATTTCTTTGTTTTTTTTTGGTTCTTTCTGTTTTCATATTTGGATTCTAATTTGTTTAATTCTGATGTAATTTTAATGATTTCTTTCCATCTACTGTATTGGCGTTTATCTTGCTCCTCTTTTTCAAGGTGGTTAAGATGTTGTTGGTTTCAGATCTCTCCAATTTGTTGATGTAGGAACTCAGAGCTATAAACTTGCCTCTGAGTACTGCATTTGCTGTGTCCCAGAGGAGCTGGTAATTTATGTGTTCATTTTTGTTGAATATCATGAACATTTTAATTTCCTTTCTCATCTCTTCCATGACTCACTGGTAATTCAACAGTGTGTTGTTCAGCCTTCATGTGTTACAGGAAGTTCTTTGGTGGATTTTGGTGTTGGGTTCTAACTTTATTCCTTTGTGGTCTGGGAGAATGAATGGCATAAATTTAATATTTCTGAATTTGGACAAGTTTGTTTTTTGACCTAAAATGTGTTCTGTTTGGAAAATATTCTGTGTGCTGCTGAAAAAAAGGTGTATTCTGATGCTGCTGGGTGATATATTCGGTAGATATCTGTTAAATCTAGCTGATCTATGAAGTTGTTTAGATGTGCAGTTTCTCTATTGAGTTTTTGACGAGTTGATCTACATAGTCCGGATAGTGGTGTGTTAAAGTCGCCAGCAATTAATGTCTTTGCATCTATGTGATATGAGGGAAAGTAGTGTTTCTTGGATAAATTTTCGTGCTCCGTTCTTTGGCAAATATATATTTAGAATTGTAATAATCTCCTGGAGGGGAGACCCCCTAATTATTATGTAGGGACTTTGGTAATCTCTTCTCATTAATTTTAATTTGAAGTCTATTTCATCTGATATTTGGATTGAAACTCCTTCGTGCTTATAGGAGCCATTTGCTGGGTAGATTTTGTTCGAGCCTTTCACTTTCAAAAGTTGTTTGTTTGTATAGGCAAGGTGTTACTCCTGAAGGCAGCAGATAAAGGAATCTTGCTTTTTAATCCAACTAGACAGTCTATGTTGCTTAATTGGAGAGGTAAGTCCATTAATGTTGAGAGTTAGGACTAAGCGGTATTTGGGAGTAGCAGGATACAACTGTAACATCATTGTGGATATTTACAATGGCATGGAATTCATTTCCTTTTTTATCTGACAAATGAATATACAAAATAACATAACTTTAACTAAATATCAAGACTTAACTAAACATATTACCAGAAAAGTCATCATGCAATTCATATTGCAACTGGGGTAAAAGAAAAATCCGTCATACTCATTCTGTAGTTATTTTACATGTTGATTTTTTTTCTTAAATTATTTACTTTAGCTCGCATTTTAAAAACATTGTGTTAAATGATGTATATTTTGGTAATTAATTTTGGATGCCTCCTTAAATTTTGTTTTGAGTATAATATCTCACTTCATTTACTAACTCATGAAATGATGCTGATTACAAAACAAATGCTAATAACTACTGTTTATAATACACAAAATCTCATAAGCAAGATTTCATGAAGCATTGGTTAACATTTTGATTTCATGGTCTCATGATGATGAGTTCTATCTGCAGGAGTACAGTTGTACCTAGATTCCTCAGCCTAAATTTAGCCACAGTTAAAAAATGTTTATATCTTTATCTGTCATCCATCAGAGATTAAACTTGAGTATAAAATCTAAGAAAATGATAAGGTAAGAATTTAGCTTTTCTGGACATAAAGTAAACAATATGCCTCATAGAGTAACTCATTAGTTTAAAAACAAGCTATTTCTCCGAAACATTCTAAACATTTCCTTACAATGTATATTATTCTCAAGAAGGGAATGGGGAATTTGAGAAGAAGACTAACCAAGTATTGTCTTCAAATATACATAATTTGTATTTACCTCTTTTTATTGTTATAAGCATTTTTGATAAAACTGTGAATAATTGTTTTCTTGGTCTGGTATAATATGTCATAGTTGCATATACCAAACTACATTCAGAACATGGTATATAGTAATTAAGTAAGGAAAACATATTCAATAAATTGCAAAAAGTATATACCTATAGGGATAATATTTTGAAGAGTGCATTGGAAATATTCTAATATAATTATTAATTTGATTGAACAATTTCACATTGACAGTAATGAACTAGATTACTTTAATGCTAATTGGACAAGATTGTCTTTCTAAATGAGCCAAACCAATACCTCCTTCTATTTTATCAAGGAAACAACTGAGCAAAAAATGGAAAGTAACATATGAATCTATAACATCTTGAATGAATTTTTGTTTATTAACAAATATTAATTTCACAAAGTATTTTATTGTGTTATATACATCTGTCCATATAATGTAGCTTTGTAAATTATATTCCTTTTATTAATTTCATTATCCTATTTTTATACTCATGTTTTATTCTGTCGTCATACTAACATAAAATATTTGAATATATTTACTCCACAATATTTATCTTCATCTCCTCTCTTACTTTTTTACAAATTTAATCCTTTTCAACTTTTACACCTGAGTCATTCATTTTATTTTCTGAGTCTAGAGTCTGCATATGAGAAATCTAGTATTTGTTTATCACACTATGGGGTATTGCTTTAATATGAAGGTTTCCAGTTCTAACTATTTTCTTGAAGATGATATGATTTCATTACTATGTGCGGCTAAATAATATATCATTGTGCATATATGCATATATATTATAATATCTTTAGTCAATCAGTGATTAAGGAACATGTACGTTGATTCTGTAGTTATTTATGTTTTTTTATGTGGGAGAAGGAAGGATGGAAATAATGATGTTTGGACTGAGAAACATGCTCTTTAGGCAGGCACTCTAGTATTTGAAACATCCTCTCAGCTGCTCTTTCATTAGTATTTCAGTAATGCATTATATTCAAAAAGTAAAATTTAATTACATTTGCAAAGGAGTTCTTTTTCAGTATCAATATTATTTTTATTACAGTTTTACATTTAGTATGCCATATGAGTATGAGGGTGTATCTGAGCATGAAAATGCATGCATGTTTGTACATGTAGCTGACTCTAAGGAAATGGACACTGTGAGATACAGGATTCAAATAAAAGTTTGAGACCTGTAAGTTGATAAATTAATGTATAAGTCCAGTTTGTGGAGTGTGATTTCAAGATCATATGTTTTAGGTTTCATACCAACAAAGTAGATGTTTCTAATCCAAAATCATAAGGAATAAAAAGCTACTCTATTTCATAATCATTGTCTTAGGACTCTAGACATTTTTTATTAGTGAAAAATATGATTGAAAGTATGATGGGTCAGTAGTAAGCCTTTAGAAACTCTACATTTTCCCCAAAATCTTCAGATGTACTATTTGGAAGTAAATTAAAATATATTTATAAACATACAGATACAATATGATTTTATATATCTAAATATATGTATATAATATAAAAGTATCATATATTTAGTTATGATTTAAATGTGTATCTTAAATATTTATTTAATTTTAATGTAATTCATTTCATCATATATATATATATATATATATATATATATGTCCACATTTTTTTTGGTAAGTCATGTGGCTTGAACTTGGGACTTAAGTGTTATCCCTGTGCTCTTCAGCTCAAGGCGAGAGCTCTATTGCTTGAGACATAGGTCTACTTCCAGTTTTCTGGTGGTTTATTGGAGATAAAAATGTCAAGATAAGTATTCAAATGCTTTTCCCCCCTTGGTATTATTTCTACCATATTTATAAGATGATTTCTTTGTTGCTTTGTATGTCCCTCCCCCACGGCATAACCCCTGCTTTCATTGTAGTTTATGTTGGTATAATTTGTGGAGGAGAAGGGAAAAAACAAATTGTTTAAATATGGATACAGGTGGACTAATTGCAACAATGAAATATACAAGGTGTTATATCAAAAAATGAACTTTACAACTTTGACCGGGAGGTGGGGGTAGATGGGAAGGGATGGGAAGGTGAAACAAAGGAGCAAGCAACAACGCTTGATAAGAAATGCACTCATTACCTTGCCCATGTAACTGTAACCTCTCTGTATGGTATTTTCTCAATTTAAAAACAAAACAAAATTAAAACCTGAGAGAGTCCAGGACAAAGATGCCAGAAGCAGCAGGAGAGCAGATTCTGCTCAACACCAGCAAGAACTGACAAGGAGCAGATATCTTCATCCTGCAGATCACTGAACAGAGATGGCCCAGGAACCAAGACTGTGGTCTGAGTAGAACCCTGACATCCTTACTCCTCAGCGAGCTAAGGATGGAAGGCCACCCCTCCCCCACCAACAGAGATCTCCATCTTTGATCTTGACAAAGCCCGACTGAGCAACTACCTCCAACTCAGGCTTTGGTTGAAAACAAGAGTCATTTAACTGCTCACAGGAATCTGACCTGACCTGCCAGCCTCAACTCCACCCAGGGCAAAGTCACACATCCCAAGCAGAGATTGCTTGGCCTCTAGAGGAGTCACTTTCTACATTGGGTAAACAGAGTCAGTGGCTGTCCCTCCCTACAGCAGCTTAGACAATCAATTGAAATTTAATAAACAAAAAACCACGAATGTCTCTAGGCTGAGCTCTGTGAGTGTCTCAGGAGCTAACCCCTCAGGAAAAACTACTGTTTGCTGAAAGGCTTCAACCCTACCCAGAACCTAGCTTCATCACAGCATCTCCAAACTAGAGGAAACAGCCATCTCCCTCTTTTGTGATACTAAAAGCAGATTTCCCTCACACTGAACTTGCCTGGGAGGCAGATCACAAAATCCTGGGTAATGCAGAGCATTTTTCTGCCCGCTCAAACAAACTAACTTAAGAAACCAATCAAGCCAGTGGAAAAACAACCACCATAAGCAGACCAGAGACTCCACCAAGAGACTGGTTAGGGACCCAGTGGAGATACAGGATTTTCCAATTCTCACCCTCTCCCACCAAAAAGAAATCAAAGAACTCTTTTTTTTTTTTACCTTTTTTAATTTTAATTTTTTTGAAAAATATTTTTTCTATTAATCTATTTTTTTGTCTCATAATTTTTTAGGTGTGTGTGTGTGTATTTTTTTTTTATTTTTTGACCTTTTAGTCCTTTTTAAATTCTTTTCATTTTTTTTCTATTTCTTCCTTTTTTACATGACTTAATTGCTGTTCTGCTTATCCCCAGATATATACCTGCCATTGATTATTAGACCTTATGCCCCATTGTGTACATACTTAATCCAGAAGTTTATCACTCAATTGACAACCTCAGGCTTAACTTGTTTATTAGCAGTATTATACCTTTATACCTATATAATTTTCAAGTAACTAATTTTAGGAAAATTTATTTTTTAGTTTTTCATACCTCTTTCTATCTCTCCCCTCTTCTCATCCTATCCTTTCCTTCTCTCAATATCACTTCTTTAAACTTATATAATTTTACGTGTTTCATTTTTAAATTTAAATTTTTGTTTTTCCATTTTTTCTTGTTTTATTGTTTGTTTCTTTTATGCACTCTCCTATCATTCTGTCCAATCCATTTCCCTCTCTGCGATTAGGATTTGATTAAATTCACTCTTTTTTTAACCTCTCCACATCCCTCTAATCCTATTTTTCAACACATTTCTCCTTAAACCTAAAAATTTCTGGTATGCCAAATGTATATTTGCTGTTTTTAGCCCATAAATCCATAGTTGTTTGATGTTGAATAGATAGTATCTGATGAACTAGATTGTATCTGCAGCCATTTTGATTGTGCAACTACAGTACTTTGGTTGATGCTTGCCTTAAAATAGTGTTCTAGCACAAAATTGGTGTTACTTTCATACAAAATGGGCAGAACAAGCCAGAAAAACACAAGAAAAATGGCAGGTCTGGGTATCTCAAGTCCCACTCATGACATCTGTTAACAGAACAATTCATGAATAATCCAGAGGAGAGTTCCTAAAATGATCTACAAATACTACTGGTGAACATGGTGAATGAAAAGATTGAAAATCTGCAAAGGACTCAGTGTGAACATGATAAGGAGAGCGATGAGGCAAAGCAAAGGTTAATACAGGAATGTCGTGAACGTGAGGAATCTACTCAAAGATTGATACAGGACTTGAGTGAACAGGTTTAGAATAGTCAAAGAGAAATTAAGGAATTGTGTGAACAGGCTGAGAACAGTCAAAGAGAAAATAGGAATTGCATGAGGAGGCTGAGAACAGTCAAAGAGAACTACAGGAATTGTGTGAAGTTGAGGAAGCTAATCAAAGGGTAATACAGGCATTGCAAGAGTGGGATGAGAATAGACAAAGATCAATAGAAGCATTCATGGAATCCACAAACAGACAGCTGAAGGAATTCACGGAGATCACAAATGGAATGTTGAATGGAGCCCGACAGAAGGAATGGGAATCCAAGGAAACATAGCCAATTAACTAAGTGATTTGAGAATAAACTCTGAACGCCAAATTAAGGAAGTAAAAAAGTTTATACAAGATCTAAAAAAAAGCTCCAAAAATGAATTTGAAGCCATCAAAGCTGACCAATTAGAAGGAAAAGAAATAAAAACCAAAGTAGAAATTCTTGATAGTAGATTTGATCATGTACAAGATACAATCACGGGGATTGAAGATAGCCTAGATATTATAGTGAAAGAACATACAACTATGCAAGTCAAATCCAAGTAACATAACAGATCTATTCAACATTTGGAAGACACCATCAAAAGGCCTAATCTGAGGATAAAGGGTGTAGAGGAGCACATTGGGACAGAAGTTAATGGTTTAGGAAATTCATTTAACAGGATGCTAGCAGAGAACTTCGCAAACATGCAAAAGTTAGGCCTATTCAGATACAAGAAGATTTTAGAACCCCAAATAGACCAGACCATAACAGGACATGCCACCATGACATTAATATCCGCAGAGGATCAATTCAGACCAAGGAAAAGATCCTTCAAGCTGTCAAGGAGAAAAGATCAACCACTTATAAAAGGAAACCAATTAGAATAATCTCTGATTTGTCAGCAGAGACAATTAAAGCAAGAAGAGCCTGGAATGATGTATATCATGCCCTAAAGACAATTATCAACCAAGATACTGTACCCAGCTATACTCTCCTTCATAACCGAAGGTCAAATAATAATTTTCCATAGCAAAGAAAAGCTGAAATAATATATCTCCACCAAGCCAGCCCTACAAAGACACTTAAAGATTTCCTCACATAGAAAACCAACAAGACCACAATAAGAGCAAAGAAACCACACAAAGAGTGAGAATCCAAGAACCATAAGAAGAACACAGTTGCCTCAGTGCCCAAGAAGTTGGATAACATGGCAGGAACTCCCAAAAACCTCTCAGTCATATCTTTCAACATTAATGGGCTTAACTCTCCAATTAAGCGTCATAGATTATCTAATTGGATTACAAAGCAAGATTATTCTATCTGCTACCTTCAGGAATCACACCATGCCCATAAAAACACACATATTTTGAAAGTGAAAGACTAGAACAAATTGTACCAAGCATTCTCATTGTGGTGAGGTGGTATCACAATGTTGTTTTGATTTGCGTTTCTTTTATGGCTAAGGAGGTTTAGCATTCCTTCATGTGTCTACTGGCCATCCTTCTATCCTCTTCAGAGAAGTTTCTCTTTAAGTCTTTCACCCATTTATTTATTGTTCAGTTGTGTCTTGGAGGATTCGTTGGGGATTTAATTTTTTGAGTTCCAGGTATATTTTAGATATGAGACCCCTGTTCATTGTATGGATAGTAAATATCTTCTCTCAATCCGTGGGCTTTCTATTGATCTTGCTAGCTATATCCTTTGCAGAGAAGAAGCTCTGCAATTTCATGCAATCCAGTTTGTCCAACCTTTCATTGATTTGTTGTGTTTCTGGGTCTCTATTAAGAAAATTTCATCCTGTGCGAAGGAGACCTAGGGTTTCTCCTATTCCATCCTGTAATATTTTCGGAGTATCTGCTTGACTTCGAGGTCTTTGATCCATTTGGAGTTGATTCTGGTCAGGGTGATATATAAGGATATAGCTTTAGTATTTTACAAGTGATTAACCAATTTTGCTACACCATTTACTGAAGAAGCTGTCTTTCTTCCATTCTATATTTTGAGCTCCCTTATCGAAGATTAGATGGCTATAAGTCTATGGGTTCATTTCTGGGTTTTCAATTCTATTCCATTGGTCCTGAGGTCTGTTCTTGCGCCAGTACCAAGCTGTTTTGATTACTATAACTTTGTAGGAGGGTTTATAATTTGGTATTGATATTTGTCCAGCACTGTTCTTTCTGTTAAGGTTTGTTTTTGCTATTTGGGGTCTTTAATTGTTCCATATGAACTTTTGGATTTCCTCTACTATTTTCTTGAAGAATGAGATTGGATTATTGATAGATATCACATTGAATTTGTAGATAGCCTTGGGGAGTATTGCCATTTTCACGATGTTGATCTTTCCATTCAAAGAGCATGGGAGGTTTTCCCACTTTCTAATATCCGTTTTCATTCCCTTTTTTAGATTTTTAAAGTTTTCATCATAGAGGCCCTTCACTTCTTTGGTTACTTTAATTCCTAGGCATTTGATTTTTTGTGGGGTTATTACAAATGGAGTTGCTTTCCTGATTTCAGCCACACTTTTCTCATTGTTGGCATACAGAAAAACCATTGATTTTTGAGGGTTAATTTTATATCCTGTTATTTTGCCAAAGTTTTGAAGATGTTGGAGGGGATTTGAACAGAATGGAAAATTACTGCAGTGTTTGTGGGAGTGTAAACTTGTTCATCTACTTTGGAAAATGCTATGGCTATTCCTCAAAAGACTCCACATAGAGCTCCCCTGTGACCCAACAATCCCACTTTTGGCCATTTAACCATATGATCACAAACAAGACCATACTAAAACTACCAGCACAACTATGTTTATTGCAGCATTATTTGCCATAGCTAATATATGAAACCAACCCCGATGTTCCTCAGTAGATGAATGGATCAAGAAAATGTGATATACATACACAATGGAATTCTATGCCTCCATCAGAAAGAATTGCATTGACTCATTTGTTATGAAATGGAATGGCTTGGAAAAATTATATTAAGTGAAGTCAGCCAGTCCCAAAGAAATATAGGTCCCATGTTTTCCCTTATTTGCAATAACTAGTATATGTGTGAGACAAACAGAAACTGTCAGACAACTTGATGTTAGGTTAAATGAACCACATGTTAAGGATTCAATTTTTTAATTTCCTGTGATTGTTTCTACGATGTTTATAAGATGATTTCTTTGTTGCTTTGTATGTATCTCCCCCAGAGTATAAGCCCTGCTTTCACTGTATTTGGTGTTGATATATTTTGTGGAGGGAAACGGAAAAATAGGCTTACAGGTGGACCCATTACAATTATAAGATGAACAAGAAGTTATATTTATAAATGTACTTTACAACCTCAGTGGGGTGGAGGGTGGACAGGTGGGGGTGGGCTTGTAGGGGCCTGTAGGGGTGGGGGTGTGGAAATGGGAAGGGATGTTATGGGGAAACAGAGGATGAGGCAACAATGCTTGATAAGAAATGTATTCACTATCTTGCCCATGTAATTGTAAACCCTCTGTATGATATTTTCATAATAAAACAAATCCAAACAAAACAAACAAAAAATCTACCAAGCAAATGGCCCCCATAAACAGGCGGGAGTTACAATCCTAATACCTGAAAAAATTGACTGCAAATTAAAATTAGTCACAAGAGATAAAAAAATGTTTATTATATACTAATTAAGGGATCTCTCCTTCAGGAGGATATTACAATTCTGAATATCTATTCACCAAACAATGGAGAACCCAAATTTATGCAAGAAACACTACTTTCTCTCAAAGATCACATAGATACAAAGACATTAAATGTTGGGGGATTTAACAAACTACTATCACTACTAGATAGATCAACTCTTCAAAAATTCAATAGAGAAACTGCACATCTAAACAACTGCATAGTTCAACTAGTTTTAACAGACATCTACTGAGTATTTCAACCAGCAGCATCAGAATACATGTTTTTCTCAGCAGCACATGGAACATTTTCCAAAATAGAACACATTTTAGGTAACAAATCAAACTTGTCTAAATTCAGAAATATTGAAGTAATACCTTGCATTCTTTTAGAATACAAGGGAATAAAATTAGAACTCCACACCAAAAGCCACCAAAGAGAGTCCTGTAATACATGGAAGCTGAACAACACACTGTTGAATCACCAGTGAGTCATGGAAGAGATGAGTAAGTTAATTAAAATGTTTATGATATTCAACAAAAATGAACACACAAATTACCAGCTCCTCTGGGACACAGCAAAGGCAGTACTCAGAGGCAAGTTTATAGCTCTGAGTTCCTACATCAACAAATTGGAGAGATCTGAAACCAACAACATCTTAACCACCTTAAAAAAGAGGAGCAAGATAAATGCCAATAGAGTAGACGGAAAGAAATCATTAAAATTACATCAGAATTAAACAAATTAGAATCCAAATATGAAAACATAAAGAACCAAAAAGATAAAGAATTGGTACTTTAAAAAATTAACAAATTTGACAGACCCTTAGCAAATCTTATGAGAAAAAGAAGAGAATACACTCAAATAAATAAATTCAGAGATGAGAATGGAAACATCACCACAGAAACAACCAAGTTTCAGAACATTATAACAGAATATTTTTCAAACCTTTATACTAGTAAGTTAGAGAACCTGGTAGAAATGGACATTTTCCTACAAATATCGTAATGCTGAAAATAAACCAAGATGGGTTAAACCAGCTTAACAGGCCCATATCAACCATTGAAATAGAAACAATAATAAGAGACCGCCCATCCCAGAAAACCCAGGACCAGATGGATTTACAGCAGAATTCTACAAGGCTTCCATGTCAGAGCTCACACCAATACTCCTTCAACTCTTCAATGAAATTGAAGGAGAAAGTTCACTACCGAACTCATTCTATGAAGCCCATCATAACCCTCATCCTCAAACCAGGCAGGGACTCATCAAAGAAAGAGAACTATAGACGCATTTCTTTGTTCTCTTTCTTTGATGAGTATTGATGCAAAACTTCTCAACAAAATTTTGGCCAATTGACTTGAACAATTCATCCCAAATACCGTAGACCATGATCAAACAGGATTAACTTCAGGGATGCAAAGTTGGTTCAATATAACCAAATAATCTGTATAATTCATCACAACACAAACAGCAAGGATAAGAACCACGTGGTTATCTCAATAGTTGCAGAAAAAGCATTTGACAAGATCCAACACCCCTTTGTGATGAGGGTTTTGGAAAAATTAGGAATCCAGGGAACATTCCTCAATACAATAAAGGCTGTATATGACAAAAACCTACAGCCAGCATAAAACTTAATGGGGAAAAACTAAAGCCATTTCCTCTTAACTCAGGAACAAGACATGGATGTCCACTTTCTCCACTTCTCTTCAATTTAGTATTAGAATGACTAGCTACAACAACAAGAAAAAAGGCAAATATAAAAATGATCCAAATAGGGAAAGATGAAATAAAACTCTTCCTCTTTGCAGATGACATTAGCTTGTGTTTAATGAATACCACAGTCTCCACTCCCAAGTAACTCAAGCTGATTCTAATCTTTGGCAATGTAACATGGTATAAAATTAACCCTCAAAAATTCAGTAGCTTTTCTCTATGCATCAATGATAAAAGTGTGGTTGAAATCAGGAAAGCAACTCCATTTGTAATAGCCCCACAACAATAAAATACCTAGGAATTAACTTAACCAAAGAAGCTAAGGATCTCTGTGATGAAAACTTTAAAAACTGGAAAAGGAAATCAAAACATAAATTCGATAGTGGAAAAATCTCCCATGTTCCTGGATTGGAAGGATCAACATAGTGAAAATGGCAATATTTCCCAAGGCTATCTACTAATTCAGTGCAATACCTATCGATATTCCTACCAGATGCTTCAAGGAAATAGAAGACGCAATGCAAAAATTCATACGGAATAATTAAAGGACCCAAATAGCAAAAACAATCCTTAACAGAAAGAACAGTGCTGGAAGAATATCAATACTAAATTTCAAACTCTACTACAAAGATATAATATTCAAAACAGCTTGTTTCGGGAACAAGAACAGTCCTCAGGACCAATGGAATAGAATTGAAAATCCAGCAATGAATCCACAGACCTATAACACTGTAATCTTCAATGAAGAAACTAAAAACCATAATGGAAGAAAGACAGCCTCTTCAGTAAATGGTGCTTGCAAAATTGGTAAATTACTTGTAGAAAACGAAATCTAGATCCTTATATATCACCCTGCACCAGAATCATCACCAAATTGATCAAATACCTCGGAGTCAAAGCAGACACTCTGAAAACTTTAAAGGATGGAGTAAGAGAAACCCTAGGTCTCCTTTGCACAGACCAATATTTTCTTTAGAGAGACCCAGAAACAGAACAAAACAAAGAAAGGATGGACAAATGGGATTGCATTAAATTGCATAACTTCTGCATGTCAAACACATACCTAGCAAGATCAATAGGAAGCCCATGGATTGGGAGATCTTCACTAGGCATACAAAGAAAAAGGGCCTCATTTCTAAAGTATACCTGGATCTCAAAAAAATTAATTCCCCCAACAACAAATCCTCAAAGAAACAACTTCCCAATAAATCAGTGGACTAAAGACTTAAAGAGGAACTTCTGTGAATAGGAAAGAAGGATGGCCAGTAGAAACATGAAGAAACGCTCAACCTCCTTAGCCAGAAAAGAAATGCAAATCAAAACCACATCGTGATACCTCCTCACCCCAGATACAATGGCTATAATCAAGATCTCTAATAACAACAAATGCTGGAAGGGATGAGGACAGAAGGGAAACCTACTGCATTGTTGGTGGGAGTGTAGACTTGTTCAGCCACTTTGGAAATTAGTATGGAGGTTTCTCAAAGACTTTACATAGAGCTCTCCAATGACCCAGCCATCAGACTTTTGGGCATTTACCCAAGTGATCACAAACAAAACCATACTAAAGCTACCATCATAACCATGTTTATTGCAGCATTATTTACCATAGCTAAGATATTTAATCAAACAAGATGCCCCTCAGTAAATTAATGGATCAAGAAAATGTGGTCTATATACCCAATGGAATTCTATGCTTCCATCAGAAAGAATGACATTGCCACATTTGTTAGAAAACAGAAAGAATTGGAAAAAGTATATTAGGTGAAGTAATCCAAGCCCAAAGAAACATAGTTCCCTTGTTTTCCCTTACTTGCAATCTCTAGTATATGTCTGAGACAAGCAGAAATATTCAGATAATTTGATGTTTTGCGAAATGTACCACAAAGTAAGGATTCAAATGTTTTTCTTTTTTATGATTGTTTCTAACAAATTTATAAGATGATTTATTTCTTGCTTTTTATGTCCCTTCCACAAGGTATAACCCCTGCTTTCACTGTATTTTATGTTGGTATAATTTGTGGAGGGGAAGGGAAAAAATAAATGTGAACCCATTGCAGCAATGAGATGTACAAGATTTACCTCGAAAAACGAACTTTACAACTTTGGCTAGGAGGGGATTAAAGGGGAGGGGGAGTGGGGGGATGGGAAGGGATGGGAAGGGGAAACAAAGGAGGAGGCAAAAAAGCTTGATGAGAAATATAGTCATTTCCTTGCACATGTAATTGGACCCACTGTTTACGATATTTTCACAATAAAAAATTATCTGAAAAAATGTATGAATTGATAGTGCATATGATTTTATTTTTCCTTACAAACATAGAATGTAGTAAAAATTTTCATAGCAATTACACTGCACTATGTTGAGGGCAGATTCTAATGTAAATAATACACTGTGTTCATGTACAGAATTTTAGCATCAAAAATTTTAATATGCCTGTGGTCCTAAAACCAATACCTTAGTGATATTGTGTGACAAATACAACTTCCTATAAGTACAGAAATTTTCCTTGTATCTTTTTAGTATATATTTTTTTTGTAAATGTCCTGTGCACAGGGTTTACAGTTACATAAATAAGGTAATGAGTACATTTCTTACTGAGCATTTTTATCCTCTCCTTGTTTTTTCCCATACCGTCCCTTCCCTCCACATCCCCCAACCCTTCCCTCCAACCCCCCACATCTGATAGAGTGTCTTGTACATCTCATTGTTACAATGGGTCAACCTGTATCCTTTCCTTGTATCTTAAATGAAGAAATGCTGGCTTGATTTATGCTGATTCTACTTGTGTAGATACACCTAAAATCACTCGCCACGTCCAAGAGTATATAAATCATATGCACATCACCTTTTTTCATTTTGTTATAATTGTGTTCTACACATTTATTGACAGGTTACAAATTATTCTCAAATTTTAATGCATTAAAATACTTTCTTTTTTTCTTATTTTCTTAGCTAGGAAATCAGTAAGACCTCAGTAAGTATTTCTCACATAGGACTTTTCAAATGGGTTGGTGAAATGTTGAGCTGAGCTCCCATCTTCTGAGGACTCACACTTTTGCTTAGGAATTGATGCTGGCTGTTGGAAAAGAGCTCAAGGAAGAATGTCATTTAAAGCCTTATAACTTTATTCTGTACCAGGGTATTTTCTTGCTACTTTGGTTGTTGAGAGTGTCTACAAGAACAAGCATTCCCTGGGGAGCAGGGAGATGCCATATGAGGTTTTCTTACTGAGATTTCTGAGTGACTTGCTATCACTTGTACTTCATTTTGCAAATCGAAGCTGTCAAAACCATTTTAAGAAATAAGAGGAGTGGTAATTGAACTTTTAGAGATAAATACTTCTTCAACATATTTAGTTCCAAGCATTCTGTCTAAGGCATATTCAACAACTAATGAAACTTGTGTAGTCTGTAGCTATGTGTCCTTCTCTATGTGTGCATGTATACATGTGTATATGTATGTGTGTATTTTTGTGTATAGTAACATGCATGTCTACATATATAAGGGCATATACACACATATATTCATATACAAATAAATATACATATATAAATATATGTGCATATATATCAGTTGTTCAGTGATATAGTTCAGTGTATAGTTCCCAGCATATTGCCATTCTCACAAAGTGTACATGATAAACTGCTCTGAGGATATTTGTTGTATGATAGCCATCTTTTGTACTCACTTCCCCCATTAACCTTGTTTTTCATCCCTGAATATCTTCGGTCTACTTTCCATAGGTTAGCATTGTTTTCATTATATGTATTCACTGATAATAGAAGAAAAAGTTTGTTTGTAAAAGAAAAAGAACTTTTAGGTCAGAGGTTAAAAGTATCCTAACATATCAATGACTCCTATGAGATAAAATTTGTAATAGTAAAAGTGAAAAGAAATTCCTAGATCTGTTGTTTTGCCATTTAGAATAAGAAAGAATAATATCACGTCACTGTAATAACTCTTAAAGAATGCAAGGGTAACTGATGGTCCCTATCATGTTTCCACAACACCAGTGGATTCTGAAGGGTAATAGTAGACCAGCAGAAATTCTAAGTACCAGACATGGAGCATGAAAGAAAAAGAGAGGAAATAAGAGAGTGAAAGAGAAAGAGAAATATCACAATACTGAAAGTGCATAACAGATATAAAAGAGCTGTATGAGAATATTCATACTGCTATCTTTAGACTCTACATGTACATTTGGAGGTATTTGATGTATGATAACCCAATAAAAATAAAAATGATTCAGAAGAAATTATAAATGCAAAAACAATCTTCAAAGAAGCAAACTCTCAGAAATATTTCATCACTTTGAAAAGGATAAAGGGGCTGAAGTTAGTAGTATGACAATTCACAAAGACATAAAAAGATATTAATATATTTAATTATATAACCCAAAGAAGAAAGCAATTATTGTTTAGATGATTTTTTAAAACACAGTCTCTCAGGTTTTGGGAAGGTGGCTCAGTGGTAGAGTGCCTGCCTTGCATGCACTGGGTTTGATTCCTCAGCATAACATAAGCAGAAAAGATGGAAGTGTGTTGTGGCTCAAGTGGTAGCGCTAGCCTGGAGCTGAGGGAGAGCACCTAGGACCCAGAGTTCAAGCCCCATGACCAGAAAAATCAAAATATAAAACAAAACAAACACAGTCTCTCACTTTTGTGGCCTCATCTCTGTAATACCACTGCTTCAGCCTAGGGCTAAGGTTTTAGGTGTGGATATTTATCAACACTCCTGATTCAGACTCTACTTAATCATTTTTAAATAAATATTTTGTTCTTAATTTTCCTCTTTGTAAATTCACATGCCCTATAAAAAATGGTTTGGCCATCCCAGTAACCTTCTCAATGTACCTCCTAATGACGACTTTCAAAAAGTTGTATTATATTACAAGGAAAACAATGCTACAAATAAGGAAAACCAATAACAAAATATTAATGATTAAAATAAAAACTAAAATAATTATCAGTGTTTTCAGTATTTGAAGGGTATTACCTATTAGATTTTACTATTTTCTCATATCCCTGTACTTTTAAAATGGGCTAAGATTATGATATTCAACAAGTGGTTTTTAGGTTATGAGTAATCTTTAAAGTTACCCACTAAGATTACTATTTATGGCTCATCTAATCATTTGTATATGGCTTATATCATCATTTGTTCCTCGCTAACATATAAAATAAGGAAGCCAGGGGCTGGGAAGGTAGCTCAGTGGTAGAGCGCTTGCCTTGCATGCTTGAGGCTCTGGGTTCAATTCCTCAGCACCACATAAGCAAAAAGAAAAAAGCCGGAAGTGGTGCTGTAGCTCAAGTGGTAGAGCGCTATCCTTGAGCTGTAGAGCTGACGGAGAGCGCCAGGCCCATAGTTCAGGCCCCACGACCGGACCCCAAAAAAATTAAAAAACATAAAATAAAATAAGGAAGCCCTATAGTTTTAACAGAAACTGTATAGTTAACAAAGTCTTAACTCTTTATTCTGCTCCTTTACACAAAGACTTTGCAACTTCTCATTAGTAATGTTCCTATAAACTCTGAAATATACATACATAGTAGCATATGTCTGTTACCATAAATCTTAAATACTTTATCGAACAGTTTTATTACCTGCCAAACAGCCCTTGTTTTAGTATATATAAGCAAATTCCCAAAATTAAATATATTTAAACCATTAAAACTTTTAACAAAACTTAACACTTGCTGCAGTGTTCATTATGACAGGAGCCTTGTATAGAATAATTGAATTCCTCCTCCTACACATCTCTTGAACAACAAATAATTGGAATTATTTTGTTTTTGACATGTCAATCTTGACTTTATTCTTAAATGTGTGCTTATGTAAGAAGTACGTGGCTCTAAAATTTCATGAAAATTCTTTTAAACTTACTTTTTGTTGAATTATCTAGTTTAAGAAAATCAATCACACTTTATATATAATACATGTTCTATGTTCCATTCAGCATCACGTACTCTAACATTGAAACCATACAGAGAAGATTTGAATGGCCCATGTGCAAGGATGGCAGGCAAATTCCTGTACCATTTTATACTTTTACAACAACTGATGCTGGAGTGGATGTGGCCACAAGTTAACTGAACTGCACTCTTGGTGGGAGTGTCAACTTGTTCAACCACTTTGGAAAGTAGTATGGAGGTTCCTCAAAAGACTTCACATATAACTCCCCTATGACACAGCAATCCACTTTTGGGCATTTACCCAAAAGATCACAAACAAGACGGTACTAAAACTACCATCACAATTATATTTATTGCAACATTGTTTAAGATAGCTAAGATATAGGACCAACCCCGATGCCCCTCATCAGATAAATAGATCAAGAAAATGTGCTATTTATAGTAATGAAATTCTATGCCCCCAAGAGAAAGTATGGCATCGCCCAATTTGTTAGAAAATGGAAAGACTTGGAAAAAATTATTAAGTGATGTAAGCCAAGTCCAAAGAAACATAGGTCACAGGGTTTCCCTAGTTTGTAATAACTAATATATCTGCGATAAGCAGAAAAGTTCAAAATCTATGCACATATGACCAGATAAGATGTTGTTAATGGTAATGAACCCCCAAATAGGAACACAACTGGTTTTTTTTTCTTTCTTGCTATTGTTTCGAACGTACTTACAACAGACTATGTGATTGTTTTTTGTTTCTTTATATGTTCCTCCCCCATGCTATAACCCCTGTTTTCACTGTATTTGAATTTGGTGTGCCCACCTCTTGTATATACGCTCCTGTAATTTGGGGAGGGGAAGGAAAAAAACAAAATGCTGAAACAGGGATTCAGGTTGACCCATTGTAACAATGAGATGCACAAGACACTATGTTGAAAACTGAACTTTACAATTTAGGCAGGGGAAGGGGGGAGGGGAGTGTACTTGTAGAGGTGGGAGGGAAGGGACGGTAGAGGGAAAATTAAGGAGGAGGTAACAACGCTTGTTAGAAAATGTACTCATTACTTGCTCATGTAAATGTGACCTCTCTGTACAGTATTTTTAAAATAAAAAACATATGAAAATGTTCTGAGATGAAAGAGTTTATTTCCTTTATTTTACTCATATAATATGGCTAACAAAGAAATTAATGCAAAACACTGATATGAAGGTATTTTGAATGAATTTGTGTGTGTGCACGTGCACGTGTTCTCATGCACTTGCATGTATGTTTGTTTGCTCACAGTTTGAAAAAAGGGCTTCAAAGTCTTGCTAGGCCTGCTCTCTAGATTGGTGAGCTACTATATGAGCTACATCTCCATTCCTGGCCCTTTGCTAACATTAAAATTTTTGAAAAATAATATCATGAATTTATTTTGTCCTGATTGCCTTCCACTTTTATGCACAGATCTCTGGCTCCTGAGTAAATATGCCAAGTAGTTAGGATTACAGGTGTGACCAACCAGCACAAGGCTTTCAGAATAATTTTAAAAGTGGAAGAAAGTTTACTTCACGGGACCTGTTTTATCATCTCCTACTTTTAAAGCATTTTGAAGTGATTATTTGTGATTTTTTTTTCATTTTTTGGATTCTTAAGAAAGTAAGTAATGATATTTAAAGTTTAGTACTTTTTAAAATGGAACTTGGAAAAATGGGACAGAATACATTTGTCTCTCTTATAAGCTCAGCTCTGTGCATGATAACCCAATGTCACCAACACTGTCTGTGTTGAAGACAAAATGTAACAGAAAGCAATCACCATGGGCAATAATTGCTATGGTATTATTTCTTGGACAATATGAACATTGAATAGACAGTGTAAGAGAATGGAGAGATTTTACCTACCTTTTGTGTATTGCTGAAAGACTTTTGGAAACTTTGACTCATTTCCTTCCTCACAGTGTGTGCGTGGGCCATGCACTTACTGCCTTTAATTACAATTTTTCCCAACACTAAAATTGCAATAACATTAGCATTATAGAAAATGTTATCTTAAGAATTAAGGAAAATAAAACTTGTGAAATACTTAACATAAACTTACATGAATGAGTTTTGAGTTTAGCCAGCAGTTTTTTTTTAATACTAAAAAGAATGCGATAAGTATTACAGAAATCATTGCATATAGTGAGCAAACAGAAGTAATGTTATCTATTGACCATGCTCTTCTTCCAAGGAAGCCAGGTGGATTATTTCTCATGCTGTAAATCAAACTTGTTATCTTATGTCTTGATAGTGTAAAAATATCAGGACAAAATAATGAAGGAATGTTGTAGACTGAGGTGAAATCCATATGAAAATGTGCAAAACTGATAAAACATAAAAGTATCTGAGCATTATATTGTGTTTTACACCATTTAAGTTAAATTGCATAGTTAAGAAAAACCTAGAAGAATGGATTCTGTTTTTGATGTCCTATCATAGGTCCTTGGATGAACTCTTTCCTCATTCCTGTAAAAACATCATCAGATGAGGGGAACTATATTATTTTTTGTTTGCTTCTGTACGTTTATTCTTCATTTGAAATCTGAACTACATGAGACTGAAAGAAAACAAAGAAATTAGACACGCAGTCTTTGGAATGAACAATCAATGTGAAATAAATAAAATGCATACAACCTTGTAAAAAGTCTGACTAAAGAGAGTCATATAGTCTCAAGAATAAACAGAAAATGATTAAGCAATATCATGTTATTTAAAATGGAAAATGTTAGGAGTTGCTTAATATTGTTCCTTTCTAATACCTTGAATTAATTATTGATTTTGTATAGAAAGATTAAAGATGAGATTAAAAATAAACTTGATTAAAAGTGGATAAAAGTTCTGAATAGACATGTTCTCCTTAAAGCCCTGAAAATTTCCAGTGGGTTTACAGAGTTCTTTAATACCACTTCTATGCTTGTTTAATTCTTTTTGAGCAGAAGCCATTAGAGAAATATAATTCAAAATTACTATGATACTATTTCATAATTACTGTAACTTTTATCAAAAAATCAAAGGAATTGGGTGTGGTGGTAAAGGCTTTTAATTCCAAGCATATAGGAGGTTGTATTTAAGTCTAAGGCCAGTCTGGAGTAGTGAAGATAATAAAAACCTGCCCTTTATTACCTTTTAATAAAGGTAATAATGCTAAGATTGTAGAGAAAAGGAAATTTTCTACACACTTAAACAAAATGCATGTTAGTATTCTCCTTGTAAATAGTAATATGCAGCTTTCTAAAGAACTCCAAAGTTGAAATATCATCTGCCCCAACAATCATGTGATTATTTCTCTATGAGTAACTCAAATATATCTGCAGTTCATTGTACTCATCATTCACAACAGCAGCCAAGATATAAATCGAAGTTCAGTGTTCAACTACAGACTAATAAAGCAACTGAGGTACATGCACAAATATCTTTTTCTGTTTCATCCTTAAAATAGCAAGAGACTTCTCCCATTAGCCACAACTTACAATGACCTGATCGATGTATTCTAAATGAAAAAAAATATTGTCTTCTGATCTTTGTAAACACACACACACACACACAGAAACACACACACACACACACACACACACACACACACACACACACACACATAACCCAACATCAAACATTAAGAGAGAAATTTTTAAAAAGCAAAGCAACGTGGAATTGCTGGGGCATTTAGGTCACAATGTAGAAGATAGTAGATATGCAGGATGAACCGGTATAGAGTTGTAACGTACAACATGAGGATACAGGAGACAACACTGGCCTTACATGGTTTCCCTTATTTTTAATATCTAGAATATGTCTGAGGCAAGCAGGAAAGGTCAGATAAGGTGATGTTAGGGAAATGAACCCTAAGATATGTATTCAATTTTTTTTCTTTCATGCGATTGTTTCTAACACATTTATAAGACTATTTATGTGTTGCTTTGTATGTCCCTCCCCCACAGTATAACCCCTGCTTTCACTGTATTTGTTGTTGGTATAATTTTTGGAGGGGAAGGGGAAAAACAAATCGTTTAAATAGGGAAACAGGTGGACCCATTGCAACAATGAAATGTACAAGTCGTTATGTCAAAAACGAACTTTACAATTTTGGTGGGGGGGGGAGGGGGAGGTTTGGGTGGGAGGGCGGGGAGAGGATCAGAAGGGATGGGAAGGAGAAACAAAGGAGGAGGCTACAATGCTTGATAAGAAATGTACTCATTATCTTGTCCATGTAATTGTAACCCCTCTGTATAGTATTTTCACAATAAAAAAAAAAAAAAGAATGAAGCTAAGTAAGTAGGAGTTGTTCTTCTGAGTAGGGGTTGCTCTTTTTGTTGTGCTTCCTTCAGTAATGGATAAGATAAACATAATTCTTTAAATATACCTTCCTGTTTGCAGAAATAATAACAAACACTATACCAATAATGTTGCATGCTCAATATAGAACAAAATGTCAAATTAAAATACATGATATTATCCTTGGTGTAAACTAATTATTGCAAATAAAGGAAACCATGGGACCGATGTTTCTTTGTCTAGTTTACTTCACTTAATATGATTTTTTCCAAGATCTTCCATTTCCTTAAAAATGAGGTGGTACCTTTCTTTCTGATGAAAACATAGTATTGCATGTATGTATATCTCTCTGTTGTGTGTGTGTGTGTGTGTGTGTGTGTGTGTGTGTGTGTTTCACTTTCTTAATCCATTTATTTAGTGAGGGGCATCTGGGTTGATTCCATATCTTAACTAGGGTAAATACTACTGTGATAAAACATAATTGGGCTGGTAGCTTTAGTGTGGCCTTGTTTGTGGTCACTAGGGTAAATGCCCAGAAGTGGGATTACTGGGTAATAGGGGAACATCATTGTGTACATCAAGGATAATATTAATAGTTGAGCAGAATAGCTCAATAGCTATGTACATATGACTCTATAAGGTGATTCAAAGTTAAATCAACACTTGTTGATTTAACTTTTTGTTGTTCTTAATATACTACGTGGTTTGTTTTTATCCTTTTGTGTTTTCCCCACATATAATTAATCGCCTGAAGACACTGTATTTTAATCTGACGTCCAGGTATTGTAAATATGTTGATCTGAACTTGGAAATGGAAAGAGTAAAAACAAAATGGTGAAACAAAGGACAAAGGAGTAACCTATGCAACTGTGATACTCGCAAGACAATATGTTGGAAATAATCTTGGGGGGGCATTGGGAGAGAAGAGGGAAAATTGGAGAAGGGGTAACAAGTTAGAAAAGAAATGAATTCCTTACCTTACTTGTGTAAGTATAACCCTTCTGTACTTTTCCTTAACAATATAATTTAAATAAAAATAAAATATATAAGAGCAGCAATACAGGAGATAGCAGAGGGGGGAAATACTGTAGTATAGTGCAGTAAAACAGCTGTGGAGACCAGAAATTTTACTTTTACATAGGAAATAATAAACTAGCACACAGATTTTCACCCTCATGACAGTCATTAAAAAGGGAAAACAAAATGCACAATCAGCAAACCCATAGAGATAAAATAGAAAACTAAACAAGTTGAATGGATGACTTGGACCAAGAATAACAAATGACACAATTAGGTAACAAATAACAACCTGGTAAGTTTAAAAAATATTACCAATAATTCTATTAAATGTTGTGTACATCACAATTTGTTAGCACTATAATTCAAATCACAGTTAAATAATATATCATTATTATAATGTTATTTATTTTTGATTTCTTAATATAGAATGTTTAATATAAAATTTTAATTTTAGCAGCTATAGAAAAGAAGAAAGTGTAATTAATTTTAATGATATATTTCATGAATTGTAAAATTGAGAAACGTTAGAATTTAAACAAATAATTTATCATTATTGACTTACTTCTGTGAATTAATGTAATAATTCAAAGTGTATTCTCCACTTAACACTCATCTTAACATCAAATAATCAATTATTGCACAAGACTCGGTTTTAGGTGGAAGGATTCAGCACAGTGGTAAAATTCACACCACACAATACACGAGGGAATGACCCCTCTCATCTAGTTTAAGTTGTGGAAATTTGATTTCTACATGAATGTTAAATTCCTGTCTAGGTGACATCTAAACAAGTATATAGAATTATATGCATGAGGAGTACTTCAGATGATACTTAAAAGTCATATTCATTAATTAAATTTTTATTATTTTGTACCAAATAAATATTTATAGAGAGACTGAATTTCTGAGTGGATGATGGTGTATGTGGGCCAGATTATGCACATTGAGGCTTATTTTATATTCCTGATATTGTTTCTACAGTTAGATTTAATTTTCCATAACTGGGTTAAGTTATTATATTGGATATATGAAAGTAATTCTTTGCCATTAATCCTTTGCCAGTTGTCTAATACTAATATAATTTATCCATGTGTTAGAAGTAATGGAAATAACAACAGATATAAGCAAGATAAATCAGTCTGAGGTAGAAAAGTATTTTCACCTTTATTTTGATAGCTGGTCCTCTTTTACACTACAAAACATTCTTGGGAAAATGTGCTCCAGGCTGGCCAAAACTGCAGAATATTATGGTTTGATCTATCATAAGAGAAGGAAGGATGGGGAACCTCCCTTCTAAAAGTCTGCTCCCAGAGATGTGTTCTGCTTTATGGTGGTTACTTGAAAATGAACATTTTTCACAGTCAACCTTGAAAAGCCATCTTGATAGATCATTTCTGTAAGTGGATTACTACAGACTTGTTCATGGCTTTGTAAAGATGCCAGATTGCCTCATTTTGAGACAATTTAACAGGAATTTAGTCACCTGTTTTTTGTATCTTTCAGGGAAAAACCAATTTACCCTAAGCCAGGGAATCACTGGGGCCCAGAAAAGCTACTACAAAACACACACACACACACACACAAATCAAACAATCAACCAAACAAAAATATCCAGTTAGTACAGCCAGTCAGGGCTGCTATCACAGCCTACTTGAAGTCAGGCAAAAAAAAAGAAGCTGAGAGTCATTTAGCTGATAACCAATATATTTTTTATGAGGCAGACTGAAATGAGACCCCAGAGAGAGGGTCAGGAAGACTGATCAGAGAGACTAAAATTGGTCACACAAATATTGGAAAATAAAATCCTTTGCAAAACAAATACATCATAGTAAGCCTGCGCATATAAGAACAAGACAGCAGACCAAATTCCAGAAATGCACATTTTCTTAGAGGTCAGCTTAATGAATTAGCAATGGAAATATTTGAATTCTTAAATATTTGACCACATGTGGAAGAAGGCTGAAGAGAAAGAAAATGCCATCACTCTGTTAAGAGGTCCAACATCATATTAGTAAGTAATCAAGCACAGATTTGTAATAAAAAGAGTTAATAATTATTCCAAATGAGGGCTTCATTTGTTTTGATCTAACAGTTCTTGATTTAGGTGCTGGAAATTACCATACAATTGATCCAGTCCCACAGCTGAGTTAATACTGACCGCAGTATTCCCACATGAAGGAAAAGAGAAAATTTACAAATGTCTGATGAAATGAGTAGAGGGTGAAATGTTCTAATAATGATATCTGAGGTTTAGAAACAGGTGATGAGGTGGATTTTCTTTTCTAAAAATCCCTCATTTTTAGCCTGGTGCCAGTGGCTCACAGCTGTAATCCTACCTACTCAGGAAGCTAAGGTCTGAGGACGGCCGTTCAAAGCCAACCTGGGCAGGAATGTTGCTGAGACTCTTATCTCCATTTAACACCAGAAAACCAGAAGTGGCACTGTGGCTCAAGAGGTGGAGCACTCACCTTGACTTGAAGAGCTTAGGGACAGTGTCCAAGCCCATACTTCAAGCCCCTCAACCAACAACAAAAATCTCCCTTTTCTGGGATCTTTTCCTAACATTCAACAAAGAAGCCATTTTATCAAGCACTACATTTAAGTTTAAGTCCTATTCTAGCTACTGCAAATAGAATGATTTGGTATCCTATGACAAATGGTTCATATTTGCGGAAACAAATACCAGCAGTGGTAACTTTCTTTCCAGTCCTTGAACTCTGGGCCTGGGCCCTGAACATGGTTATGCTGGTAGCTTTTATTTGAGCTTGTTTGTTATTCATTAGATTACTGCCAATGAGGGTAATTACTGGGTGTAAAGGGAGATCTATGTTTATTCTTTTCAGGAAACTCCGTACTGTATTCCAAAGTGGTTGAACAAGTTTAGTTTCCCACCAACAGTGTAATAGAGTTCCCAATTGGTTACATCCATGCCAGCATTTTCTATTGCTGGTTTTCTTGATAATGGGCATTCTAATTGAGATGAGGTAGAATCTGTATTGTTTACTTGTAGATTTGTGGGCACCTTCTGGATACCATGAATGAATCCGTGAAATCTATATTGCTCAGAGTCGGCATTCCTTTCTCTTTGCCCTTAGTATAATTTTCCCAAGCCTTTCATGTTCCTTAATATTGGTGAAAAGTCATCCTTTCTGATGGGTGAATAGAATTCCAGTGTGTGTGTGTGTGTGTGTGTGTGTATGTGTGTGTGTGTGTGTGTGTGTGTGTGTGTGTGTGTGTGTGTAAGATGATTATAGGCCCATGAGTTCATTTCTATGTCTTCTGTTTCATGTGTACTTTTGTAATTCCATATTAAATTTGGATTGCTTTCTTTACTGCATTGAAGAATATTGTTAGGATTTTGATGAGTATCGCATGGTCAATTGTTTGGGGCAGTATTGGAGTTTTTGCCACTTTAATTCTTCCAACCAGGAACATTGAAAGATTTTCCATATCCTTGAATCTCCTTCAATTTCCCTTTTTAGATTTTAATGTTTTCACAGTAGAGTTCCTTCACATTTTTAGTTAAATTAATTAATTCCTAGTTTTGTTGTTGTTTTGTTTTGTTTAGATTAGATTTTATTTTAAGGCTAATACATATGAGGTTGTATTTTGGATTTCAGGTTGGTTCTTCCCATTGTTGGTAACACAGAAAAAGTACTGATTCTTGGTGGGTTTTATTACCATGCTACATAGCTGAAGGTTAGCATCACCTTTACTAACTTGAGGGAAGAAGCTATAAGGACTTTTAAATACAGGATCATTTCATCTGTAAAAAGGGATAGTTTTACTTCTTCCCTATTTGTATCCCCCCTTTTTTTTTCTCTTTCCAATTGCTCTTTCTAGAAAGTACGCTACCATTTTGAAGAGTAGTAGAGAGTGGACATCCTTGTCTCATTCATGATTTTAATGTCTTAATGCTTCCATTGTTAGGTAAATGCTAATTATCTCTATCATAACCATACTCTGTATTATATTGAGGAGTGTTCCATGCATTCCTAGCTTCTCAGGCTTTTTTAATCATAAAGGGGTATTGGAGGTTTTTAAAAGCTATTTCTATATCCATATAGATGATCATGTGTTTCTCACCCCTGCTTCTGCTGATGGTTTATGCTATGGTTATTGACAAGAATATTGAATCAAATTGTATCCTAGGATGAATCTTATTTGATCATAACATATGGCTTTTTTGTTAGTTACTGAAATTGGCTGGTGAGAATTTTATTAAGAAGTTCTGTATTAATGCTTATCAAAGAATTCTCTTTCTTTGGTGAGTCCCTATGTGATTTGGGGAAGTGTCTAATTCTATCTTCATAGAATGTGTTTGATAATTCCATTTCCCTTTTCATTCCATTGAAGAGTTAGACCTGCGTATTGTAAGTTCTTTGCAGGCCTTAATTTCATGGTAAATTCATTGAGTCCTAGCCTTTTCTGGAAAGGGAAGTGGTTTATTGACATTTAATTTTCATTACTTCTTATGTTTTACTTCTTGCTTCAGATTCAGTATAGGAAAGCATCAATTTCTCCAGGATTATCCAGATTATTGGCATAAAGTTTTCAAAGTACTCTGTTATAACATTCTCAATTTTGCTTATATCTGTTGTGTTGTCTCATTTTTGTCTCTAATTTTCTCTATTTGAGTGAGTCCTCTTATTTTTTTTATTATGAAAGTGATATACAGAGGGGTTGTTACAGTTACATAACTAATGAGTACATTTTTTTGTGTTAACCCTTCCCCATTTTTTCCTGCTTCCCCCAACCCTGACATCCCACTCCTCCAAAGTTGTAAAGTTCATTTCTAACATAGTGTTAGAATCAGGTTAACATGTATAAGAAAAAGGGTACAGAAATAAAAAAAGTGAATATAAGGAATAACCCAAAAGGAAAAAACTAAATAGAAATAACCAAAAACAGCTCACTATACAAACATCTTGTATCCATTTCTTGAAGCTCATTTCGATAAGCATCATTTTATATGGTGATATGCATATTGCTTTTGAGCTATTGTGACTATTGTAGACATATTCTAGTGTTTCCAAAGGATTGAAAATCGGTGGACTATGATTCTTTGGGTCTTGCTTGTTTGACTTATTATATTTTCGAAGTGATTCCATTTCCTTACAAATGGGGCAATGCCATTCATTCTGATGGAAGCATAGAGTTTTGTTGTGAACGTATATGACATTTTCTTGATCCCTCATTGCTGGCTCATAGGGGAGCTCTATTGAGGAATCTCCATACTTCTTTACAGAGTATTTGAACAAGTTGATATTTCCAACAATACTGTAGTAATGTTCCTTTTTGGCCACATCCCCACCATCCCAGCATCTGTTAATTTTAGTTCTCTTCATAATGGTCACTCTAACTGAGGTGAGGTGGAAGCCCAATGTTGCTTTGATTCGCACTTCTTTTATGGCCAGAAATGTTGCATATTTCTTCATGCGTCTATTGGCCATGCATATTTCTTCTTCAGAGAAGGCTCTCTTTACATCTTTAGCCCACTTATTAAGAGAGTTGTTATTTCTTTGAGGATTTGTTTTTATTTGGGGGGGAGTTAACTTTTGGGGCTCTAAATATATTTGAGATATGAGGCCATAGTGTGTTGCAGAGCAAGTAAAGATCTTCTCCCAATCTGCTGGCTTTTTTATTTACTTATCTATATAAGTTCTCTTCTTAGTCAGATTTGCTACGGTTGTGTCAAGTCTGTTAATTTATTTGAAAAACCAACGCTTTTTGAAAATTCTTTCTATGTTTTGTTTTGTCTTTATTTATTTATTTCTGATTTTTTAAAACTTGTTTCCGTCTACTGCTTTGGGTTAGGGCTTGCTCCTGTTTTCAAGGAGTTTGAGGTACATAATTAAAATATTTGTTTGAGATTTCCCAAATGGCTTGATGTAGGCACTCAGAGCTATAAATTTTCCTCTAAGTACTGCATTTCCTGTGTCCCAGAGAAGCTATTATTTTGTGTGTTCATTTTTGTTGAATTCCAGAAACTTTCAGTTGTTTTCTAATCCCTTCAGTGTCCCACTGGTCATTCAGCAACGTGTTATTCAGTCTTCATGGGTTTGACAATGTTTTTTTTGTTTTTGTTTTTTTGCTTTAGCTGTTTAATTCTAAGTTTATTATGTTACAGTCTGACAAGATATGGGAATTCAATTAATTTTTCTTTCAATTTGGACAGAATTTCTGAGTGACATAGGATATGTTCTATTTTGGTGAATCTTCCATGAGCTGCTGTGAAGAATGTATATTCTGACGATGAATGTATATTCCGTTGATGTCTGTTTGGGCTAGGTGGTCAATGTAGTTATTTAGGTCTGCAGTTTCTTGGTTGAGTTTTTCCTGGATAGATCATTCATGGATGACAATGATGTGTTGAGATGTGTTTTTAGGTTAAGTAGTATTTGGTTGATGATGGGGAATGCTCCAGGATTCAGGACATTGATATTTAGACTTGTTATATCTTCCTAATTGAGCTTTGTCTTTATCAATATGTATTGTCTCTTTGTACTAATTTTAATTTAATTCTACTTTATCTTATGTTAGTAATTCTACTGCAGCCTGTTTATGGTGTCCATTTGCTTGAAAATATTCCTTCCAGCCTTTCAGTTTGAGTATGTGTTTGTTTTTGTCAATAAAATATGTCTCTTGTAGATGCTAGATGGATGTGACTTGTTTTCTGATACTACTATTTAATCTATGTCTTCTATTTGGAAATTTAAGTCCATTGATGTAGAGAGTTAAAACTGAGAATTTCCTGATAGTCCTGCTATGTTATACATCTGCTGTTAGGAGCTGTGCCTCATCTACTCTTAATATATTTACTTTGTTCTCTGATAGGGAGCATTTTACATAATCAGTTCCTGTTCTTCTTGATCTTCTCTATGTAGGATATATTTGATTAACTTCTCTCCTGCTGATTTGGTGGAGATACATTGTTGTAAGTTGCTTTGTAATGAAATATTTTTATATTTCCTTTAAATGTTAAGGAGTTTGGCTTGGGACTGTATTAATGATTGGTAGATGCTTACCTTTAATTTTGTCATATATCATGCCAGGCTCTCCTTTGTGCCATATCAGCTAAAAATCTGTTTTTAATCTGACTGTATATTCTTTATAAATAATCAGTCTTTTCTCTGTAGCAGCTTTAAAAATCCTTTCCTTGATCCTTAATGATCCTCTAATGGATTTTGATGTACTGGTTGATTGTTCAGTTCTAGAATTCTCTGGCGTTCTAAAGGTTTCTCTTTTCTGAATGAGCCTATCTCTTTGGATATTTGGCATGTTCTCTGCTATATTTCTGTAATATGTTTCCCATCCATTTAGTTTCCTGCTCTTCTCCTTCTTGATACGTATCTCCCCGAAATTTGATTTCTAAATGAGTCTTGTACTTCTGGAAATGTCATTTCTTATTTCTTGTATTTGTTCTAAATGATAATTTCCTCTTTCCTGTTAAACCTATTCTGTCTTTGACCCTGAGATTATCTTATATGTCATTTATTTGCTGTGGAGACTTTCTGTTTTGTTTTCGATTTCCCTGTCTTCTAATTGGTCCTTTTTTAGGGCTTCTATCTCTTTATTAAAGATTTGTTTTAGGTCTTGTATGGAATTTCTGTACATTTTTTATTTGGGTGAGGGTGTTGCAAAGGTTGTTTTCTTAGCTATGCCTTATCTCATATCTTTTAACTAGGCATCCATTTTTTCCTTGAACTCCCTTTACTTCTCAGAATTTATTTATCTTTGTTTCTTATCTCCAAGAATTATTTTGCTAATCTTTGTTTGGTGTCATCTTGTTCACAAATTTCCTTGTAGAGGCTTTCTCTCTTTTCATTAATCATATTTTCAGCAGCATTTGTAATGTATTTTGATATATCTTCTAGGTCCTTGATTGTCTGTTCTAATGCCTGGTTATTTACTGTGTGAATTGAAGTACCTTGACATAATTTTTCTTGTACATTTTTCTGATTGGTTGTGTCCATTTGGAGGTTTGCTCTTGGGAAAACTATGATGTTAATAATATGAAACATATGATGGAGAAATAGATCAGCCAGCAAGCACAAAGTACTAGTGATAAGACCGAACTTTTGAGCAGGTTGCCACATCTTTTAGGAATATAATTCGTTCATATGAACTTCAAATTTTGTGGCTTTCTCTGTGTGATTAAATGGTAGGAAAGTACTGTAGGAAAATACTCTAATGTTCAGCCAAGTAGAAAATGCTCATGATCCCATCCTCATGTTACAAATTTCCATTCCATACAGACTCTCTTTTAGAGTGTTTTCATTTAATATACCGCAGCACCTCATCCTTCTCTGTGGGAGACAGGAAAAAAGATAATTTTGTTTGAATATTAAATTACATAAATTAGTGGGTACAGGCATGATTTGTAAAATTATAGAAGTTTGTAACAAATGTAAGTAAGGAACATGTCACAAAAAAAAAATATAATTAAAATCACATGACAAGACTAGAAGTCACAGCATTTTGTACAGGGAAACATACATTAGTTGCAGAATTTCTAATTTGAGATAAATTATATATTAAATCATAATTCCCTTTACCTAAGGATTGAAACAATTTATTGAAAAGTATATTTCCTAGAGATATTTTTGCTTCATAATTTTAGGGATACAGGTGAACCCATTGCAACAATTAGATGGACAAGTCATTATGTCGAAAAACGAACTTTACAACTTTGGCTGGGGGGTGGAGATGGGAAGGTATGGGAAGGGAAAACACAAGAGGAGGCAACAATGCTTGATAAGAAATGTACTCATTACCTTGCCCTTGTAATTGTAACCCCTCTGTATGGTATTTTCACAATAAAAAAAAGAAAATAATTTTAAGAAGAACATAATCCCAAAGTAATAATTTTTCTTATTATTTTCCTATTTCCATGTGATTTACCTCCAAATTAGAAATCCAGATATATGATTTAATTTAGTTTAACCGAAACTATTATTGAGTATAAGCTTCTTATACTCTCTACATTCGTCACACTAAGATCATCAAATATGGAGACTTTGAAATGATTAGTCTCTTTGTGAACTATGTTAACATTATTTACAATGTGAGTGAAATGTTTAAAAATAGTATTTATTTTAGTTTAATTACTCTGAAGGGACAATAACTGATACAATAAAAGGCTAAAAATGATTAGTTTTTAAATTGAGAATTTAAGAAATGTTTTTACCCACACTGGTTACTGGAGCCTTCACAACACCCTCATGAGATAATTTATATTGATGAAGCAAAAATCCTAGAGCTTAGACATTTACAAATACAAAAATTATGTCATTCTGAAATTTTAGATCATATATTAAACAGAAAACTTAGCATTCAAATATCTGAATATAGTAATACATTGAATTGCAGGGTAAGTACTTGTTCTGAAAGGAGATAAAATTGCATTTATTTTTAAAAGTAAACCTAAGTATACATTTGAATAAAATACAATGTTTAAAGTATTACTCATGCAAGACAAAAGATGTACAATTCATTGTTTTTCATGCCAATTATGTTCTCTAAACTTATTAGAAATACTAGATTAGTTACCCTAAATCATTGCTTTGTAGGGAAATAGAAATTTAGTTTCCTAAAACTCATTACTATAACTTTTTCTCAAGCAATTTCTAAGTAATTGTTTATATTTTTTGTCATGGAATCTTATTTGATTTTTATTCATTAAGTTAATTAATTAGCCAATATCAATATAAATTATGCATGAACAAATTTTATCTAACACATATATTTCTTTCAAAAGACAAATGGCACTCTTAAAGAAAACAGGAAAGGGGCTGGGAAGGTGGCTCAGTGGTAGAGCGCTTGCCTTGCATGCCTGAGGCCCTAGGTTCGATTCCACAGCACCACATAAGCAAAAAGAAAAAAGCCGGAAGTGGCGCTGTGGCTCAAGTGGTAGAGTGCTAGCCTTGAGCTGGAGAGCTGAGGGACAGCGCCCAGAGTTCAGGCCCCACGACCAGACCCCTCCCCAGAAAAAAAGAACACTGGAAGGGAGTGTTATGTATTTATTAATTTTTAGTCATTTTGTTAGTGGTTATTAATTTTCAGAAGTGGCATTTTCATTATGCTCTTTCCATAATATATTTAAAACTTTTGATTATACTCCCTCTATTTCCTTTTTATTATTATTTTCTCCAAAGATCTTCTGCATGTCACATCAAATTACGTCTTTATATATGCACATATAATCTAATTTGGAAAATTTTATGTGAACTGCAACTTAATTCAAGATGTACAGTGGATTAACAGGATGAACAAAACCTTGAGTATTTTAAGTTAACTTCTGAATTGAGCTATCATTATTATTTTGGTTAGGGTTAGGATCCCAGACAGAATTATAATTAGGGTTAGAGTAACAGAAAATTTAGGTTCAACACAGGATGACCCATTGAAACAATGATACAACACACTCTAATGAAAATGAACTTTACACCATCCACAATCGGGAGGGAAGACTGAGGTAAGTGGGAGAGGGAAAGGATAGTGGGACAACTACAAAGAAGGGGGTAACAATGCTCTACAAGAAAAGAACGAATTACCTTACACATGTAATTGTGATCTTACAAAAAAAAGTAAGATTTAAAAATAAATGAAAAATAAAACCTGACATAGAAATATAAGTCCAAAATAGAAATAGAAAATGAAATAGAAAAACACTTTAAAACTTTAAAAATTTAGGTTCAAAATGCAAGTAAAATTTAGACCTACACGCTGAGCAAGAGATATGATATTTGTGAAATAGAAGCTTTCTATTATCATTATGAATCAGTTATATGTAGGCTTAGGATTAGGCAAGGTGTTACATTTAGAGCTTGGGTTAGGATAAGAAAAAAGATGTAAGGTATTGTGTAAAACTGCAACATATTTTAAGAAGAATGAATGGCATCAAAGTTAAAATGAATGAAAACCAGTGTCGGTGTAATTTTAACCATTCAAATATAATTTGGTTTAAACTGTGAGTTACTGTTTTAGTTCTTGTTAGGATTAGGGAAGGATAAGCTTCAGGGTAAAATTTACTTTTCCACTAAGAAGTAGAAGCAAAAATAATGAGTGATTCAATAGATTCCAAACAATTTTACTTACATTAACCATTTGTTGTTAACTCAGATTGTGATTAGGATTTGGTTTCTGGTTAAAGGGGGTTGAGGATAGAGTAAAGAAATGGATTAAACTTGTGCCTCTAGCCTATTATCCTAGCTACTCAGGAAGCTCATTTCTGAGGATCACAGTTCAAAGCCATCCCAGGCAATTAACCACCAGAAAACAAGAAAGTGGTGTTGTGTCTCAAGAGGTAAAGTGCACACCTTGAATTAAGAACTCAGGGATTGTGCCCATACCTAGAACTCAGGGATAGTACCCAGGCCCAGAAATGATGCCCCACTATCAACAAAAAGAAAAAAAGAATGGTATAAATGTTTAGTAAATCTGAACTTATTTTAGGTTCTAGGAATTCAGGAAAAGATATTAGAAATACATTGTACTTCCATTATCACAGCTTTTCCTGAATCTTCCAGTTAGGTTTCAGATTAGAAAAATAACAAAATATTGAGCAAAACTACAAACTATTTTAAGAAAGATGAGTTGAATCAAAGAAGCGATTAATAAATCTAATATATTTGTGTGGCTTTTAGAATCCAAGTGCAATTGGTTCTAGGGTTAGGGTTACTTTTCTAATTTATGAACTAATGAATTAAAGGCACAATTCTTTCATTCTTACAAACCAAGACAGTCACGCTTTTGAAAACAATTTCAATTTTCTACCTGAAAATGTGTCTTAAAATATTTTCCAACCAGGATTAAAGAATAGTGAACAGGGTGTCGTTTATTAAAATTAGGTAAGTTGATGATATAGCTTTCAAAAATATCCAAATGCATGGGATAAAACTCAGACATGGTACTGGGAAAACAGTTATTCTACTTGCTCCAGCTGGGAAATTGTTTGTTTGTTTGTTTGTTTGTGTGTGTGTATGTGTGTGTATGTGTGTGTGCACCCACCACAGGTCTTCGACTCAGGCCTGGGTCTTGTCATCAGCTTATTCTGTGCAAGTATGGCACTAAACCTCGTAGCCATAGGTTTTCTTCTGGCTTTTTAGTAGTTAATTTGAGACACAGATCTCATGGATTTTCCTGTCAGGACTTAATCTTCTGATCCCCAGCAATCCTTGTGTTAGTGTTTCTGTGGGTGCTACCACAAAGTGACAGCTCATTAAACTGGGAGCAATATGTAGTACTTTTACTAGACACAAACTAACCAGGTCATTAATGTGGGAGTAACAGGATCACATTAGATTGCCTTCAAACACATTGTTTCTAATGAGTTTAAATGAAGCCCAAAATATAATCAAAACATATTAGCCACAATGTATGAAGTAGCACATATTTATGATGTAGAATATGTACAATGAATTAAATCCTGAATCAAAAGTCTTTGCTGGGTTTGCAGCAAAGAAATAGAGAGTCATTGAAATGAAGTCCAAACTGGAGGCCTGTAGTGGAGAGAGCATCTGCTTAGTGTGTGTCCAACCCCCAGGACCATAAAGAAGTAGAAGAAAGTGAAAGTGTAGGAGAAAGAGGAAAGGAAAGGAGGAGGAAGGGGTAAGAAAGGATGAAGGGCATAGCAGGAGGTAGAAAAGGAGGGGAGAGGGAAAAAGTAGAGGGGAGGAGAGAACCAAGAGGGGTTCATTACCCTGGGGGAGAGGAGCAGGAAAGGAGGCAGGAGGAGGAAGATAAATGCAATATAACAACAAGAATTGTTGGAAAACATTTTGCATAAGTGATCTGCATGTGCATGGCAGGATTGATTTCTAATCAGAGAGAGATAGCACAGTGACAATATGCGTGTTACTTGTTGCTCGGTAATTTCATTCATTCTTCAGTGAGGAATTCAGATGAAATCCTGAGTTTGGTGTTTTACAGAACACTTCAGGGTTTCTTTTTCATGAATGAAACATGGGAAAGAACTAATGCAACCTCCCTTAATTCAGAAAGAAATTTTAGTGGATGCTTTTCGGTTTTTTTGTCTTTTCTTTTTTTTTTTTTTGCCAGTTGTTCAGTGCTCCAAGACTGTGCCCTGGAGCCCTTTCTAAGTCCCCATGTGAGCATCCATTCCTGTAGTCTCTGTGGTTGTGGGTGCCTCATCAGATCACCCGTTGAGAAGTGTGGCCCCTTCCCTTGCAGTGATGTGCAGTGAGTGTATGTGTGTGCATACTCCCCAGGATTGTCAGATGAACCCCGCCCACCCTGCCCACCTAACTTCCCAGTCTCAGTTTTTCCATTTCACCCAGGAGCTGGCAGCCATGGGGCTGGAATTGAGTCCACTGATGCCCTCTCCTCCAGTTGTACTGGTACTGCTCTGCAGTGGTCCTGAGTGCGAGTGCCATCCCAGGGAGACTCTGTTATGGGGTCACTGCCTGCACCCATGGTTGTGGGGCAGGGGGACACTATGTTTGTACACTGCACAGTCCACGTGAGAAGGAAGGCTGGGTGTGCAGCCAGCCACCTTGGGGCCAGGCAGCTCAACCTTGGTTCACCTCATCTGTCTTTAAGTTCATCTGGGGACTGGAGACGTGTGCTAGCCCCTCTGCCAGTGGGCTTGTGAAAGCTACAGAAGCTCAGCCACCTGGATCCCCTTCAGCGTCTCTATGGACTTCCATTTTCTGGTCCCTGTGGACTCAGGTACAGGGCCATCCCTGCATATGCCCATCACTGCCAGAGGAACCTGGACTTGCAGAGTATCAGCTGCAGCACCGGGAACACGAAACCCCTTTGGCTTTGCTGTGTAGCCTCCTCCGTCGTCCTTCTGGTCCACATGGGCCCAGCTCTGGGTGCCATTCTGGGGATGCTCTTTTTGGAGGCAATGGGCTCACCCTGTACCATCGTTGGTCTCCAAAGCAGGGGAATGGATTTGGCCTTGGCAATGTAGGCTGCACAAGTGGAAAACAAGACTTGGGATTTGCCCTGCCTATCCCCATGGCTTTGGCACCTGAGTCTGGATTTCTTGGATTGGTCAATGATGGAGCCTTGTTGGCTACAGTCTACTGCAACAAGTGCTGCAGTTGCTGCAGCACCAATGTGGTGTCTTGGACCCCCTCAGGGACACCACATGGACATCTGATAGGTCTACATGGGCTGGGTGTGGGTTTCATCCAAGGACTTCATTAGGAAGTGCTACTCACCTTCATGGTACTGTAAGCAAGAGGTGCCACATATAATTTCTACTTTCTAACATTTTCCTTCACTAAGATAAACAGAACTGGGAAATATAAATAAGTTTGATAAAAACAAAATATATAACCTATATCACTTCAACCTGTTAAAACATTGTAATATTTTTTATCCAGTAGGAATTCTGTCTGTAACTACTTATTTTACTTTTGAATGTAACTAATGTAATATATTTTGTGTGTATTTTAGTATTCTAGTATAACTTCATTTGCACTACTTCCATACATTTTTTTTCAAATTCTGAGATTTAATCATGTGTTTTTTGGATAAGAGTTTTGTTGTACTTTTATTTCCAATTGCCATTATGGCCTTATAAATAAAAACAATAAAATCCATTCTTGCTAGTATCAAGTTTAATGATTTTAGACTAGAGACTCAAGGATATATCATTATATATCACACAGTAATGTGTATCACTTTGTTTAAAATTGCTCCATAAAATAATAAGTAATTCAGGCAGCAGTCACTTCATCTGGCATGCTGGTCCCTCTGGTGAAGTAGGATCCTAGTGGGAACCTGCCCAACTCAGGCCCTCATGGGCACCTCGCCTGGGACTGCGGGAGAAGATCAGGATGCACCTGCTTTTGGGCTAGGGAAGCAACACTGGGGCTGCTGAATGAATGACACCACTGACTCAAGTCAGTGACTTGAGTCACGTCTAGCACCCACCTGCCCCACAGGCTTGGGTCCTGAGGATCAGCCCCTGGGAACACAAGCACCGCGTGGCCAACATAGGAAGGAGTGCAGACCGAAGAGAATCCACTCTGTGGATTAGCTTGTACAGTTTTTATCCTTCGTGGAGCAGGGGACGATTCTGCTCCACTGTGGGGAGAAGACAAAAAAGACAGGCCCAGGATTGGTGATGCAAACTTTTGTATTCAGGCTGGCAAGGAAACTTTCCTCCATGCACTCTCCAGCATGCTCAGGAAGCCTTTCTATGCTCCTGGTCTATGGAGTAGCAGCCAGGGACACAGACATCCTCTATTCCTGGCTATTCTTTTGGGTTTGTATGTTAATTTATACAGAGAGCCCCTCCCTCAGACAGCAGAGTTACATTCTGGGTTTTGTTAAACATTCTGCATCTGAGCATTCCCAGTGTTTGGTTTTTGTATTGTTGCTTATATATGCGTTGTGAAATTTGGGTTTTATGTGTTGAGGTGTGGGAGGAGGAGACAGATTATGAACATACTTTCCTACAAGCCTTTCATCTACAAAAGAAAACAGATTCTCTCTAAAAATGCCTTTCAGGAAATAAATTTGAGGGGGGGTAAAGGCTGTTTTCTCATGAGATCAAAATGTGCTATTTTTATATGCATATTTTATGGTTCAAAATATAATTAAGTAATTTATTATCTAGTAACAATTTTCCAGACCTAAGACTTAAGTGTCATGGGAGCTAGAGGCAGGTTTAATTTTTAGCTTTATCCAAAGGGAGGGAAGAAAGTTAAAATCCATAGATTACTTTGTAGAATCAAAGTGGTAATACAAAATGAGAATCACGATAAACTTCTTTGCTATTCAAGGTTTTTTATTGTTCCATATGAATTTTTAGGTTACTATTATTTCATTGAAGAGTGAGATTGGGATATTGATAGGTATCACATTGAATTTGCATATATCTTTGTAAATATTGCCATTTTCATGAGGTTAATCTTCCCAATCCAGGAGCATTGGAGATTTCCCACTTCCTTAGTACAGCTTTTATTTTTCTTTTTCAGGTTTTTAAAGTTTCCATCATAGAAGTCCTTCATCTCTTAAGTTAAATCTTAGCTATTTTATTTTTTGTGTGGCCATTAAAAAGAATTGCTTTCCTAATTTCAGCTGCACTCTGATCGTTTTTGAAATACAGGAAAAGCATTGAATTCTGAGGGTTAATTTTATACTATGCTAGTTTGCGAATGTTTCTGATCAGCTCAAGTGACTTGGGAGTCGAGTCCATGCAGTTCTTTAAATACAAGATCATGTCATCTGCAAAGAGGGAGAATTTTGCTTCATCTTTCCCTATTTGGATTTCCTTTAAGTTTCATCTTGTCTTATTGCCCCAACTATCATTCTAATACTAAGTTTAAGAGTAGTGGAGAGAGCAGACATTTTTATCTCATTGCCAAATTTATAAGAAATGGCTTTAACTTTTCACCATTAAGTATATGCTAGCTGTATGTTTGTCAATCCTGAGCAGAAAAAAACACCACTGGAGCACTATCATTTCCAAATTTCAAACTCTACTAAAAAGCTATAGTAAAAGAACAGCATGGCACAAAAACAGACCTGAGGACCAATGCAATAGAAATGAAGACTCAGAAATGAACCTACTGACCTATGGCCACCTAGTCTTTCACAAGGGAGCTAGAAAAATAAAATGGAAGAAAGACAGCCTTTTGAGTAAATTGTGTGGGCAAAAGTGGTTAAACTCCACTAGAAAACTAAAGCTATAGCTCCCTGCACGAGAGTCAACTCCAAATGGATCAAGACCTCAAAATAAAAGAAGACACAATGAGAACATTACTGAAGGAGTAGGAGAAACTCTAGGGCTTTTTAGCCTAGGCAGAAATTTTCTTAATAGAGAACCAGAAACAAAAGAAATCAAAGAAATATTGGACAAATGACGTTGCATGAAACATCAGAGCTTCTGCAAGGCAAAGGACATAGCTAGCAAGATTAATAGAAAGCCTATGTTCTGGGAGATGATCTTTACAAGTCATAAAATGGACCAGGTCTTATATCTAAAATATACTTAGAACTCAAAAAATTAAATCCCCCCAACAACAAATCCTCAAACAAATCCTCAAACTGCTCGATAACAAATTGGGCTAAAGACTTAAAGAGAGATTTCTCTGAAGAGGAAATAAAAATGACCATTAGACACATGAAGAAATGCTCAACTTTTCTAGCCATAAAAGAAATGCAAATCAAGACAACATTGAGGCTGCATCTCATTCTAGTTTGAATGACTATAATCAATAAATATAATAACAATAGTTGTTGGAGGAGATGTGGCTAAAAGGGAACCCTACTGCATTTTTGATGGGAGTGCAGACTTCTTTAACTTCTTTGGAAAGCAGTATGAGAACTCTTCAAAAGACTCCACGTAGAGCTGCCCTATGACCCAGCAATCCCCCTTTTGTGTATTTACCCAAATGATCACAAACTAGGTCATACCAAAGCTGCCAGCACAACCATGTTTATTGCAGCATTATTCACCATAGCTATGGTATGGAATCAACCTCAATACTCCTCAGTAGATGAATGGATCAAAAAAATGTGATTATATATATATATATATATATATATATATATATATATATACAACTATATATATGTGTCTATATCTATATACATATATGTATATAAAGAGAGAGAGAGAGAGAGAGAGAGAGAGAGAGAGAGAGAGAGAGAGAGAGAGAGAGAATGGAAATCTATCCTCCATCAGAAAGAATGACATTGCTCCATTTGTTAGGAAATGGAAAGACTTGGTAAAAATGATATTAAGTGAAGTAATCCAGGCCCAAAATAACATAGGTCCCATGGTTTCCCTTGTTTGCAAGGACTAGTACATGTCTAGGACAAACAGAGAAGATCAAAGGCTATGCACATATGACCATATAAGATGATGATAAACGAAATGTACCCCAAATCAGAGACACAGTGGGTTTTCCTTTCTTTCTTTTGTTTTTAACATACTTATAATGTGCTATGTGATTCCTTTGTTGGTTCATCCCACCACGGTATAACCCTTGATTTCACTGTATTTGATTCCAGTGTTCTGCATCTTCTATATTCATTTTTGTAATTTGGAGAGTGTAAGGGATATAGCAGAATGCTTAAATGGGGATGGAAGTTCACCCATTGTGATGATGAGATGTGCAGGACATTGTGTCGAAAATGAATTTAAAATGTCAGGCAGGGGTCAAGGAAGGAGGAGTTGGAGAGGTGGGGAGGGAAGGGATAGTAGGGGAAAAACAAAGGAGTAGGTAACAATGCTTGATAGGAAATGTACTCATTACCATACTCATGTAAATGCAAACTCTATATGCAGTACTTTTACAATACAAATATATAAAAATTCTCTGCCCGGTGTAGATTTCCAGCACTGCCCTTGGCATTGCATTTTTTTGCCTTTTCTGGCTGCGATTATGTCCACCTTCCCAGTGGATCAGTAGTCTTCAAGGCATCTTGGTCATGAACTGGGACTTGCGTTATCCAGTGGTGGTTGGAACCAGGCCAAGGACAGGACAAAACCACTTCCAGGACATGGCTTCTTAATTCCCAATGCAACTAGGATTGCAAGAGGAATTTCTCTGAATTTGACTCCAGAAAACAATCACTGAACCAAAAGGCAAGGTCATCAAACACCTACCCTCTTCCCCCCATTCTCTCCTTTCTTCCTCCTTGGGAAAGTACAAAATATTTTTGCAGGTTTTGGCACAAAAATTGCCCACCACCTCTCCTGGTAAACTAGGTTTCAAATCACTAAGTCATGTAAACAGATAATGCGACACTCATTATTCTGGACATCATCTTCAGATTATTTGATGCTTTAATTGGTTGCTCGTGGTGGTTGTGGTAGGGGGCCTGAACTCTGGGTCTGGTTGCTGTCCCTGAGCTCTTCAGCTCAAGGCTCGTGCTCTACCACTTGAGCCCAGCACCATTTCCACTTTTCTGTGCTTATGTGGTGCTGAGGAATTGAACCCAGGACCTCATGCATGCAAGACAAGCACTCTACCACTGAATATCCTTCCTGGCCCTAATGCTTTAATTCTTTAAATTTTATTTTTGTCAGTCATAGGATTGAAATCAGGACCAGGGTGTAACATATCCCTGAGTTCTTCAGCTCCAGGGAAGCATTCTACCACTTGAGCCACAGCGCCACTTACTGTTTCTAGATAAGCAACTCTCAGACTTTCTTGCTAGGGTTTGCTTTGAACCGTGAATTTTAAAATTATTTTTCTTCTACTTGTTTATTGGAACATTACAGTTTTTCTGAAATTTAAAGTTTTCTGTAAACCTTTGTTTTCATGTAATACAACAGCATTAAATATTACATTTAGAAGCTATCCTGTAGAACATCCTTCTTGAAATTCTTATGTTAAGATGAAATTCTTATTCTTTGTAGAAAAATTCCATTAAAGTCCAAATGGGAAATATACTAATTTGAGCAATCTTGAGTCTCCTTCCTATTTTTTTTCTCTCTACTATCTTTTCTTGTTCTGGAACAAGTGTCATGGACTGTCCAAACATTCAAAGGAAGCTTATTTCATTAATATTATAGAAAAGGAATGTGGCCTGCCTGCATCTCAAGGCAACTTTGAGTAGGTTAATCTGAAAATTCACACCAGTGAATTTTCAAAGTTATTTTGATAATTTTTTAAACCATTCATTAAAGAGGTTCCAAATAGCAAGAATAAAAAACAATGTTCTGCTTTCTAAGAATGTTTTAAAAGCTAGTAAGTCAACAAAACACATTCTATTCTTCCAAGATTCCATGGTGAGTAATTTCTTTTTTATCATAACCCTGACACTGACCTCTCCCTTCAAACTTGTAGCTTTATTCAGTTTTCCTGTTCCAGCTTTTGTTTTGGTACCAGCATCCATACTCTCCTTGCAGTATTTGACAATGAAATTCCATTTGTTGTTAGAAAGCTCATTTAATATTGCCAAAGGCAGGCTCATGAGCGTATCACAGAGCATAAACTATTGAATATCATTAATGTGATCCTATGCAACTATTCCACCAATTAATATCTGTACCACATAAATTGCATATTCATATAACTTTTAAAAAATACAAAGTAGTTACACTAGTAGAAGATACTAAGCTAAACCTTTTATATCTTCCCCAATAATTTTTGTAAAATTTTCTTTTCTCATTAACATTCACCTTAGGGCCTTCTTTTCCTAGCAACAAGTTATAAGTCATGTCCTTGGATTTTAGTCATCTCTGAGTAACGTCTTTTCTTTCCACTGCCAGTTAGTCCCTCGTGTTAAATACCTGAGGAATTACTTGTCCCAATGTGCCTGCAAGAGGACTATCCAAGTCGACTGTCTGTAACCACTCATCACTTACTTTGTTTGGGTATAGGGTATCAGAGACAGGGGCTTCAGGGATCAGGTGGCTGGAACCATGGTATTATGAATTATGGGTAGCAGAAAAGAGTAGTAGAGACTAGGATAAACGGGAAAAGGTAATTGTGATTGTAATTGCTGAGTTGCAGTGACAGGAAATTGGGTAGGAGCAACAGCTAATACAGGCATACAAAACAGTTTAGCAAGGACAAGAAAGCATCGAAAAAGTGAGAGTAAAAGTTGTGAGGGATTGTGGGGCACAAACAGGGTAACAAGGTCATGGGTGTGAAAATGGGTAGCCAGTACTATGGTACAAGCAATTGGAATGGTGGGCTTATGTGGTTCAAAGCTCTGGGTTTGCCTCTCCCGTTTTGGCTGTTAGATCTTTAGGGAACTACCTCTAGCAGCTCATTATCAGCTTGTTGTTTTCAGGCACGTGCCATCTATAAATACCTACTCCAAGTAGATTTCATTCTTTGACACCAGCTATATTATATTTGCCCTAAGCATCCTGAGAGACCACACTCCACAATGCTGCAGAACGGGCTCCACATAGTGAGTTGCAATCACCTCAAACAACTCTTGCTGCTCCTCTCCAGTGTCAATTATCATGATAGAAAGGGATCTGAGATGTGCTCAACAGCAGTGTTCTGAGAAGCTGCCAATTCTTACCCTGGCATTATGGGAGCTCCCTAGAAATGGGCAAGAGCACTTGCTGATGCTCTTCCAACTTCTCTCTGTGGCTCTGGACAGCAGACTGTTCTACCTCAGATGGGATACTTTGATGTCCAGCAGGCCTCAAACTAGCTCTATCTTCTCTCTCTAGGTGCTCATCATCTTCAGCTGCCTCTCCTTTTCCCTCAAGGTAGCTCCCTTCATCTCCACTTCCTTTGAATTGTGCTTCATGTCAACCTGTGGCTATCACACCAAGCCCTTCCACTTTCTCATCTATCTCTCTAGGTGTGAATCTGGCACAACAAGCTACATGTAATTTTTTTATCTGTTTATCAAGATTTCAGCTGGAATTCCAGGTGGTACTAGCTAACTGAGCACATGAGGAGCACCTTAAATACTCTCCTGCCATTCACTGCTCATAGAGAAAGATGCAAATGTGTTGTGGTCAGTCTCTCCTTCTCCATTTCTTGTTCAGTAGAATAAAGTGAAGTCACAATGGAGATACTAGACAGCTGCTATGTCAGCAAGTGACCCAACCAAAGATAATTTAGTGAGGGGATACTTATCAAATGTAGTAGGATAAATCCACATATTTGTAGGACCCTACTAAGGGCTTTCATCAAACTAGTTATTTTATGTCCCAATTGCCAGACCAATCTTAGGCTCTCCCCTACATCTTCCTGATCTGAAGGCCTGAGGATTCCTACATACAACACAGACCTAATGACATGGGTGAATAGAAAAGTAGGTGAGTATGGATTAGTATTCTGAAGGTGTGCTAAGCTGTTGTCTTGTCATGATTATCATTAAATCAATGTCCTTTCTGTGACCTTCAACATATCTCTTTATTTGGCATAATTGGTAGGTTTCTTAGTGTGTCATTTTCTCCTGTTAGTTCAGTGCACAAGTTAAAACATTAGCATGCCAAACCATGGGTTTCCATTATCCTAGTAGACAGTTTGCCTTCTAGGACCTTCCTTCCAGATAATTCTCTTCTTGGGCCCTCATATGCATATGCTCTGAGAAGTGAATGTCTCACAAACCATGGAACATAGTTGCTCAATGATGATTAGCTAACACAGAGACTCAAGTAGTTTGGGTCTGGAGCCTTTCTGAGAAGCTGTGTACTATATACTGTGGGCAACATTGACAGAAATTCCTCAGAGCAATACCACTGGAAACAAGTGAGCACTGACTACTACTCAGCCCTTACGAGTTCTACCTCGGGTATGAACACATGAACAACCCTGATTAGCTTATTACACAGGGCCCCATCAATGAAATCGTTTTGAGCCTAGGAAAAAACCTCCATTGGCAGTACACATAAGAAGCAGATGATACCCCACACTCAAATGCTCCAGGAGAACAGAGAGTAAGGCTGTCTACACAATTGAGAAATAGGATTCTGAGGGTGGGAAAGGATGAGTTTAGATAGCAAACATAGAAGTAATTATAAGTTTCTGAATTCCTAACCTAACTTCCTTCTGCCCCTCAGATCAAATTCAGGAAGTGGTGGAATGTTTATGATCACAAAATGAAGTTTTTAATCCCAGGCCCAAACTCTAGGTGTTCTTGTTACATCTTCTCACCTGCCCCTGATGTAAAAGTTCAGAAAGGCAAAGCGGAAGGGAGACCCATGCTCAGGAATATAATTGGAGTTTACAAGTCACTGAAGTCTCTAACTTTCCATGTTGAAGGTAAGATAAAAGGCAGCTTGAGTTTCTAAGAACTCAGTTTCTAGGCTATATGGCTCCTTCAGAACTTTTTTCCCTCCTGCTGTGTTTTGAGAGCAACAGTTAGTACGATACTTCTGTCTCTTAGGTACAATCTTTCTCTTCACACAATGCTTAAAGTAGACAATAGGTGGAAGCTGCTATTAAATCCAAAAAGAATAAAATAGCACACAGTAAGTGCTTCCCCTGAATTCTTGGACCCAACATGTTCCAAATTCTGAAGACAAAGTGATTATGGGTGAGTACTAACAACTTCCACAGAATGGTGAGCTTAGAAAAATTTTCCCAAGCAGGTTCTGTCCAGGTTATTATTTTGGCTAAGATCTACTGGATCAATGAACTTACAGACAGTGCAAGACAGAAAACTCTAAGATGTTGAGGCCCCAAAGAAGAAACTGGACCAAGAAGAGAAAACTTATCTTTGCTGGAAAAGGAGGAAGACAACTAGGAGAATGTTTCTCTGAATATAGACATGGATATAATTGTAACAAAAATGTAAGTTGTAGCTCATCAGGACAAACTATCAAATCAAACCTCACTAAAGCTAAAAATAAAACATAAAAATAAAAAAAACAGCTATTTGGATTTCAGTACTAACATGCATTTTAAGGAGTGTGTGTGGGGGTGGTGGTCTGAGATTATATATGGGACAGCATTGGTTCTTAAAAATCATCATATTGACACTATCCTTTAGGTATTCCATTCAAGTCTGGTGGCTTTCTGGCTCTACCACTTGAAAAACACAATTCTCGCTTTCCTCTGGTTAACTGGAGATAAACATGTATTGGATATATCAACCTGGATTGGTTCAAACTATGACCTTCAGATCTTACTGTATGGAATAGGTAATGTATGAGAGTGAGCCACTATGCTTAGCCCAGTATTTCCTGTAAGTTACTTAATCTTTCTGAATCTCAGCTTCTTCCTGTTTGGAAAGTGAAAAGAATTACTTTGTGGACCTTAGAATCTGGTGGGAGTTATGACTGGGTGCAGGAAGTATAAGTGTTCAGGATGTGTGGACAGAGTCTGACACTCTCATAAAACTACTGATGTTTATATGAAATGAATTCCAGGAATTGGAAACAAGAGGGATTTTTCTGTTCTTTTTTATCCATTTATGGGCATTGAGGGAGCCAGAGATATTCAAAGAGAACAGGGAGACAAATGCAGCAGTTGTACTCTGTAGATATTATGTTCACAATGAGGTATAACACTGTGGACAGGGACAGGAGGGAAAATCAGAGAGAGAGAGTGCAAAGGATGTGATGAGATTGTCAAACAAGAAATGAACTCACCTGACTTACAAAATGGTGATCCGCATGTACACTACGTTAACAATAACAATTTTTAAAATCCGGGTTTCTGATTCTTTCCTCTAGTTTTTGTAGGTGCCCTTAAGACCCAGGCCCACCGATGGAGTTTTTGAAGGTCAATTTATATGATAATGAATATAGAGCCAAAATCTCTTAAGAAATATTATAAAAACTATTTCATTCTTAATACCAGTTTCTCCTTGAGTGGCAATTCTATAGGTTGTTGGCAGAGATTTTTTTTTTACTTTTTTTTTTAGTACTTGTCAGGTGTTGGAATCCTTCTTAAAGCTTTGTGACAGATGTCTGCTATATCTTGGCACCCTGCCAATAACTAAAATGATAATCAACCTTTGAAATTAATGTACTTGAGTATGAGTTTTATTTATTTATTTTATTAGTTGATGTTGGTGAACTCAGGGCCTGGTTGCTGTCCTTCAGCTCTTCAGCTCAAGACTAGTGCTCTACCACTTGAGCCACAGTACCACTTCCACCTTTTTCTGCTTAGATGGTGCTGAGGAATCAAACCCAGGGTCTCATGCATTCAAGGAAAGCTATGAACCATTGATCCACCTTCTCAGCCCTTATGAGTGGTATTTTTGTGCAGGGGTGTATCAAGAAAATCTATTGAACAAATGTATTCATTTGCCAATAGACATATTCAAAATTATGAATTATCTGATATTTTAATAAATAAAATGTTATCATTGTTACTAGGAATTTTTTGTCTCCCCATGCTAAAAACATGGAGGAGGTATTTTAAATTAAAACTACAAAAGAAATTTTAAGATCTTGATACTAATAATTCTGTCCAGGTGTTATTACATTAAACAGAGAATTCGAAATGGTTTTTCTTCATGAATACAGAGATCAAAGGTCTTATAATACTTATTTCAAAATACAAATTAAAGGGAAAATCAGTCAGGAGGTAAAATTTATATTGAATGTTAATTTTTAAAGAGGAAAAGAAGGTCCTACATGGCAGACTAAAGTCAAAGCAATATCAGAACTGTATATGCTCAATAATAAATAAGAAGCCTTAATTGAAAAATTGAACTGGAATATGCACATAGGGCAAAGACAAGCAATCAGAGCCCACCACCAACAAAGAAACATCATAATGTATCACTCAGAAAAAAGAAAAATTTCAGACCAGGGCTCAACATCCTTATCCTTGATTTCAAGGATAACCCTTGATACACCTACACCGCCCCTACACACACACACACACACACACACACACACACACACACACACACACACACACACACACGAATGTATGCAACAACTCAACCTACTCAAATCCATTCAACACGAACCAAAGATCTTCCTGTAATATTTGAAACTTTAAAAGTTTTAAGTCTTGTAAATAATTGATAACAGATGCATAAGCAATTATTTTCTGAATAGCACTCTGATATGGAAATGAGAATGGTGGTTATAACTACTTAAATATTTCTGAAACTTGAAAGAATTAAATAAGAGACAATCCAAATTTTGGGACTATATTTCTACCAGCTATTCTGCAAAGGCTTAATAAGAAGTTATGAAATCCAAAATTAAATACCAAATTAATACAATTAATACTTGTGTAAGTGAAGTGAAAGACACTGATTAGAGACCTATGCTGCCTCCAGTTCTCAGCCGGCTGCACACTGTAGCACCTTTGATTCTGCTGGGCCAGGCCCACAGTTGTCTTCCCCAGAGCCATGGCCATGTTGGTGTTGGGGCTGGAGCTCTGTGGATAGGAGGGTAGGCCACGGGGGACGCTGAGCTGGGGGTGGGGCTGGGGGTGGTAAGGAGAGGACGAGAGGCCCTGGCAGAGGCTGGTGAAGGGAGGAAGGAGGCAGTAAGCCAGTGGCTCAGAAAGCAGCAACCCCAAAGGCAGTTGGGTTCTGGAGAGTGTTTGTGAGGTGGGGAGTTTGGCCCCTGGGGCCCGGTGGCTGGGTGAGGAGAGGAAGGAGTCTCAAATCATACCCAGACAATGAGAAATGAGACAACCGTGGCTGAAGAATTTCAAGAACAAAGGCAAGGACTTGTAGGTAAACTCTGGGGGCTGGGAGGGCAGCAATGCTGGGCCGGTGGTGGTCATGCTTCTCTGGAGGCCCTTGGAAGTGAGTGAGGGCCAGCTTTGCTGTGGGCTAGGCCTCAGTCTCCCCTTGAAGCAGGCATCAGGAATTGCCAGCAGAGCCTCAGTCTGCCCCATGGACCTGGCCTGGCATGGGTGCTGCAGACCAGGCAGCTGCTGGGAGGCTTTGTGCAGCAGGGCAGAGGAAGAATGGCTGGTGGGCACTGCTCCATACCAGCCAGGCCCAGGGCCACTGCAGAAGATCTGGCTCTGGATCAGGACCAGGGACTGACCCCCAGACAAGTGGCCTCTGGTGACCTGCATGGTGGCTGCTACGTGTGGGCTGGGAACTTCCTTAACATGTCTGAGGAGTTTCCACAGAGAGGTGCATTTGCTCCTGTGCCTCTCCCATCTTTTGGATTCCCGCTGTCCTCAAACCTCGTGCCATGTCCAACTATAAGAGTCAACTTCTCCTGGCCTCTGAGAGGCCATCCCAGAGATGCTCACCGGGCTTCCCCCTTCTGTTTCACCATGCATGCAGGGCTCACAGGGTGCCATCCTACAGGCAAAGTGTACTCCCATTTCAGCTTGGCCACCCCTGCTTAATGGAACACAAATTGCATTCTTACACAGAAAGCCAGGGGAACACAAGGCTATCCTGCAGTCTAAGTCATCCTTTGACTCCTCCTGTTCAGGTGTGGGGCAACTGTGGAGCCAACCACCCCATCACATTTGATAATTTAAAAGGAAGAGGAAAAGCTTCATTGTCACAGATAGAGCTGCCCTTGGAGTTCTCTATGTACACAAATCTTGTGCTGAGATAAAGATCTCCAAAGACCACCAAGGAGCCAATTCCCATGCGAGCACATAAGAGTCATATATTGCAAGCTCGAGCCTGGACTCACAACTGTCACCATCGCAGTGGGTCAGAGTTGAGAGCCCCGACCCTTCAGTTAACAGGGTTTTTTATAGGGTATAGGCCTGAGGTAAGGGGGTTCCTAGCTTGGCAGTTTCATTATTGGTTGACATTTAGTGAGTGAATATTGGAACAATCTTATTGGCTAGCGTGGACAGGCTAAGCAATAAGCAGCAAACTATGCTAACTATGCTATCTTAAGAAACATCTGTACTTTTAGGTACCTTCCTGTCATTCGTCATCCGTATGAACCTGTCATCCATGGCTATTGCTAGGGGAGTGATGGGCAGAACGTTATTGGGATATTTCCCATTTTTTTCCAGGAACCTGATTTATAACTTTCAGTAAAAGTCTTTCAGTAAAGGCCTTCACAATGGATACTTTCTGTAAAGGCCTTCAAAATGGAGTCTAAGTCCAGAATGGCTGTACTTTGGCTAAAACTTCTCACTAGTTGTGTGTGTGTGTGTGTGTGTGTGTTTGATGTGAGAGAGTCAGCTGAGGTTTGGGCTAAAACACTTCTTCTTTTCAACAATGAGTTTTGTATCTAGTGGTTGTTCCCCCTCCCGAATTCTGAGTTCTAAAGTTGTCCTTCCATATACTTTTATCCTTTGATCTTCTTGATATTCAGTTTCCTGAGGTCTGCTTGTGAACTTCAGCATTTGCTTCGTGAAAGTGGTGCCTTTCTTTTAACTTTTATGAAGCCCTTTGCTCTCTTTAGATGCAGTTTGTGCTTTGTTAGTTGTTTTACTTAGCCTAAACTGTTATGGCCCAGGCTGTGACTGTTAATTCTGAGATTAGTTTAGGCAAATATGAGATACTATCCTTTCAGTCTATATAGTGAAAAAAGTTCAGCATCTTTATTGTAATAATTTCCTGGCTTTAAAAACAAACAAAAAATCCAGGGAAATAAATGTACAATCAGTTGTTTTTGTTATTTGTGCACCATTGTAATGAAAAAAAATCTTTTTACTAAAGTGAGGATTTAGAATGGGAAAAAACGAATAATATAATATTTAAGAATTGATCAAATACCAAAAGAAAAAGAAAGTCACTGATCAGGAATGAAGTGCAAATTTAAGTTTTTAATAAGTAAATGAAATGTTTGAGATTCTTATCCACATAGGAAATACATAGAAAAATAAATAGGAAAGTCACTGAGTTCCCATCTTACACACCAGAATAGATATCACCACTCAAATAAATAAACTGCAGGAGAGGTTGAAATAAATCAGGAACTGTATTTGCTTTTGTGACATTGTAAACTATGGCAACCCATATGGATAACATAATGGAAGTTTACATAATACCAAAAAGACTCATATGTTAATGACCTTTACGGCAACTTGGATACATATTGAAGGAATACAAGTCAACATGAACATCCATGATCATGGCAGCAATATTCATAGCAACCAAGCTGTGTAATCAATGTAGATGCACAAGAAAGAAGGAATAAAGAAAATGCACTATTCATAGCTATAAACATATTCTGTTATATAAGAGAAATGATTGTTTCTCTTGCATCATTGTTAAATATTTTGGGATATATACCTAACCCTAATTTTGTGGCATTGTGTTTTTTGTTTTAATGAGGGAGCTCCATATTGATTTTCAGAACAGTTAAAATATGTTGAAGATATCCTATAATATGTGTATATCAAAGCAAAATTTAAATATATAAATGAACACATCCAGGACCATCTTATTATATAGTTTATAATTTGAAGCAATTTAAAGAAGGCAACAATTAGGGAAAAAGACAATGTTAGAAGATTAATAACAAATATGCAGAAATGGAAAAATACAAAAAAAGTGCAACTAATTAGTGCTAATAGTAACAAAACATTTCCCTCAAGTTTTAAAAATGAAACTATTAAAATAATACTTAATAATATCAAATAAATATGCCATGGAAGAAAATGTACTATAGACATCTGTTTCCCCATAATTTGTTTTATTTTATAACAAATGGATTAAAAAATGTGATTACATGTCTGAAGATGATAACACATATACGTGTAATTGATTGAACCCAGCAAAGGAAAGAAACAGAGAAGTAGAGAGTAAGAACAACCTAGGGTATGGATGAAGATACTCAGTAGAACTTTGTGAGGAAAGAATGTGCACCATTTTCCTCATCTAAAGAGAGCTAGGACAGCTACTTTTTGAGAGAGCACTTTTTATGTAGTCAGAGCAGTGGAGTTACTAATTTGGGTAGTAATTTATTACTTTTGTTCCCTAATCTTATGATGTGATTCACAAATGTGAGTGATCCTTGATTATCTGAGCCTTTCTCACACAGAGTTTCTAATTCCTCCCCCTGCCAATGATTCGTCTGTTACTCTCAATTCTCCTTGTTTCTGAACTCAACTCCTGTGACTTTTTGGTTCATGAGAAAGGGCTGGAGAAATAGGATGGATGGCCTGGAGTCTGACCTAACATCCACTCCAGCTTGGAGGATCTGGTGAGGAACTCCACCTGGGCCTCAGAATCAGATATTAATTGACCTTTTTGGAAATGGAGAAACTCACTCCCTCAAGCAGAATCTGTCATTCTTTGACTTTCTCTGAAGAGATTTGGTACTAGGGCACAATTCAGAGAATGATCTTTCCCACCACCCACCACAGTCTTGTCAGGAGGAACAGGTTGAACACTAAAAGTGCCCTCAGTTCCCACAGGGCCAGTCAGAAGCCAAGAGATCACACTTTCCTCCTCATCAGGGACCTTCTGGTAGGAATAGCACCTGAGCAAAGTCTAAGATGGAGATTGAGACTGGGTCTAAGGAGGACACAAAAGAATGACCTTCTATTTGACTAAAAGTGAGTTGTGTAGTGAAACATGACAACTTCATTAAAATATGAAAATATACTAGGTGAGTTATCTCACTGCCACTTTAGAAGAGGTCAGTTTCCCCAAAGGAGAAGTTGTTAAATGTTGTGACTACCAGTTTGCTCTCTAGGCTGTTGTCTCTCCCACCCATTCCCATGCTAGGAATTCATTGCTTCTTTCAGGCACTCAACAACTTGTCCTGACTCCTAGGCAGGAATACTGTAGGCTATTCTTTGGCTAACCTCTTGCATTTGAGGTAGAATAGGCCCAGGCTGTGCTCATGCAAAGAAGTAGATGCAAGAAGGTGAGTATAAGCTCAGATTTGTGCTGAAAAACAATCATATTGGAAAAAATTAAATGAAATTAATAATTGATTGATTCAGGGTTTAGAGCTACTAAATTTAGGTAATTATTTGTGACACACCTAGAACCATGGGTTAGGAACAGAATAGTGAAGTAGGTTCAAGATAGATGGAAAAGACACACAATAGCCATTACAGGAGATGAGAGTGTGAGGGAACTATTGGCATAGGTCCATTTACTATCTTGGAGTGACCTTGGATAAGAGGCTTTTAGAATAATACCTAAAAGAGAGGGATTGCTGGGCACTGATGGCTCACATCTGTAATCCAAGCTACCCAGGAGTGTCAGATCTGAGTATTATGATTCAAATGAAGCCCAGACAGAAAAAGCCAGAAGTTGTGCTGTGGCTCATGTTGTAGAGCACTAGCCTGGAGCTCAGGGACTCTGCCTAGCCCCTGAGTTCAAGATACAGGACCAGCAAAACAACACCAACAAAACAATAATGATAAAAAGAAATAAAAGAAGGACTTAAATATATGTGATGGAATGATGATCCTGTGTAACTATTTAGGGAACATAAAAGGAGACAAAATTTGGAGCAAAATAATACCTATTCATTACTAATCAAGGATGCAAAACAAATGCCAAATTCCTCTCTGGAAAACTACCAAACTTGGGTGGGAAGGTTGCTCAGTGGTTAGAGTGCTTGCCTTGCATGCATAAGGCCCTGGATATGATTCGTCAGCCAGAAGTGGCGCTATGGGTGGACTGGTAGAACACTAGCCTTGAGATGAAGAGGTGAGGGACAGCAACCAGGCCCAGAGTTTTGACCCCATGACCGGCGAAAGAAACCCCCTCCCCCCAACAAACAGAAAAAAAGCTTCCAAACTTATCTTTTCTCAAAATTGAGGCGAGGCTTCGTTTACAGGAATTCTCCTTATCTAGCTCAACGTCATCAGAATTTCAGTAGACTTTCCTTGTTGAGATGTGAAACACCTAACTCTACTGAACCTAATCATGGCTAGGAAAGTATGGACATTGATATGTTTATTGTATCTTTCCTTATAAATTTATAATATTGTCAGGTATTATAAATAATATATAATATATAAATGCATTATATATGATATATTAAATATATTATAATATAACATATGTTATATATTAAAAGACTTCCTAATTTTAGTGTTAGGAACAAGCAACATATTGAAACATATATGCTTGAATCTCTGAGTAATTTCTCTACCACTGGACAAAGCAACATAGGAACGTGATAACATGATACACATGGAGGTGGTTCTCTGGATTTTGGAAACTGTGATCTGCATGTATATATATATATATATATATATATATATATATATATATATATATATATATATATATATATATATATATATGAAATATTGTTTTATACTAGTGAATGTGTAAATCTATAGCAACAATTAAATAATTGAAAACCTATGTGCACACACACTCAATCACTTTCAAGTATAAGACTTTTTTTTCTATGTGCCCTATTCACCTACACAGAGAATACATGATTTGCCCTTTAATTGTCCTGGAAGTTCTTTATGTAGCTACTGTAGCTTCACATCCTTTGCTCTCTAAGTATCCAGATGCTATGTATTCAACAATAATACTTGTTATAGGCAACAGTATCCACCCTGACACACAGAGGAACTTGGATTTCAGAAATGCCACAAATAAGTGGGAGGTACAGCAGTAATTTTCAAAATTGAATAGATTATATATTTATTAGAAAATTTGTAAGAAAAATAACTTCAATGTAGGATGAAACACTTGAAGAAAACTACAGTTTAAATTACATATAGCCAGGTCCTGGTAGCTCATGCCTATAATCTTGGCTAATCTGGAGACTGATATCTGAGGATCACAGTTCAAAGCCAGCTTGGGCAGAAAAGTTCCTGTGAGACACTTATCTCAAATTAATCATTAAGACTAAAATTGATACTGTGGCTCGATGAGTCAAAGACCTCAGGAGCAGTGCCCAGGCCCTGAGTTCAAACTCTGCAACAGACAATAAATAAAAATGAAAAATAAATTACATATGATTTATTACCAACGCTCTACAAGGAAAATATGATATGACACATGACACATATGACTTCAAGTAACAAAGTTCCTGTGCATTTCCCCACTCTTGAGAACTAGGAGTAGTCCATATTGAAAAAAATAAAAAGGTGAATGATTTATAAAAAATTTCAAAACATACTATATATTATACAAAGGAAATGCAACAAACATGCATTTCACAGTCTAGTAACATCATATATTATAAAGAATCTGATTAACTGATTCATAAAAATCAATACAATGCAGTTAAAACATGCGATATCTCAGGTGTCAACTTAGCAGAATACTTTCAATCTATGATGGCTATTTTGTAAATTATCCATCCCTATCCATCACACAATGGCAGAAGGCTCTTCCTGAGAAAGTCCAGAGACTCGTTAGTGCTCAATGTATACCTGTTCCCATTCTCTATTATTTGGGCATGTGATAGACTGAATATCTGGTAAGTTGACCAAGGTACAATTTAGGACTGACTTCCAGTAATTCTATTTTAGTTCTCAGAAAGAAAGGAAATTGAAGACAGTAGGAAAATCTGCCAGATCCTTGAAAGATTTCTATCATTGTGCTAAAACTGTACCCTTTTACTGACACTTGAACAAACCAGTATTTGTCACTCCAACCACATGTACAAAAAATGGCTTTCCAAATATTGACCTGTTTTCACTTTGGCAAATCAAGACACACTACTGTGGCCCCATTTTACTTAAATATCAGCGATGGTTGGCCCAAGAGCTAGTTGACCTTACCAATTTCTTAAATTTTAGGTCATCACACAATCACTTCATAGCAATTAAACATTAAAAATACGTATCTATATAAGTCTGCATTACATACTTATTACTGTTTTTCATTTGTCATCTTTTACATATTTGTGTATCCCAGGGCGTAGTTCTGTAATCTTCCTTCTCATGATTTTACCACTGAGTACATGTAATTATTTCTGTTTTTCCCCCCTCCGGCTCTGTTCTTTCTTTAATTCAAGTCCTTAATAGCATCCTGTCTACTGACAACTCCTAGCTACTGATTTTAACAAACTCAAAAGATTTGAAAGTGTGCTTTGATCTTTATCTACAAACCTATCCCTCATTACTATTTGATTAAGTGATATCTCTTTTAGTTGTCTTGTCAAAATACCTTGGGGTCATTTCAGACTTACATACATTTTCACACCTCATATGTAATCTATGACCAGTTTTTGACAAATTATCTCACAGAATATATAGTACATGAGTGCTAATACTATGACTTAATTTCGGGGCCTAGGTCCTTTTATTTTTCTTTTGTGCTCAGGCCGTCAGTCTTCCTTTTGAGCCACAGCTCCACTTTTAGCTTTTTGGTTCTTCATTGAAGATAAATGTCTAATGGTCCATTTACCTGGTCTAGCTTAAAACTATGATCCTCTGTTTTCAGATTTCTAAATAGCTAGATTTAAAGTCATGCAACACTAAAACCACCCCTATTATATTTGAATTAAAAATAAATTTAAAGAACGAATATTTGTAATATTTTAAAATTAGTATGTTTTCATTTACACCAAAACACACTGCCTTAAATGTTTTTCGTTATTCCAGTTCACTGTCCAAGAAAGAAAAGAAAAATTCACAACCGAAGAACCTCTGAATGTACCAGTGCTCAACCCTGCTAGCCACAATTTCTTTGCTGTGAAATAACAAAATATGATATTGTCTACAGGCAAAGCAGGAGAAAATGCTCTTCACTGAAATTGCTGAAAGGCTGATAGGGATGAGGACAAGCAACATTATCCAGAAAGTATCACAAACTGTTTTCTGTGGATAAGTGTTGCCAATGTTAGAGGATGTTCATAGCAACGTGGAGAATACTTGAAGGTGAATATGGGATTACAGAGGTGTGCTTTCTTGAAGATATATGTTTATAGCATAGTTTACATACTGTTGAAGACAGTTAAGATAGTGATGCTGTCATTCCTTGTATCCTTCACAGAATAATATTAAAACCAGTTTTATATATATTACTTATAGTAATTATAAAATATCACCAAATATGCATATATCATGAATATATCATTTATATGTTATGTAACATAGTACACAGCATATACTATGCACACAAAATTTAATTTTTCTACTTGTCTGTCCAGGAATTAAACTAGCAATATCTTTGAAAATTGATAGTAAAGTAGGGTCCTTACAATTTCGATTGCAACATATAGTTTTACCCAATAAATAGTTATTTATTATGAATTGGTTTAGAAATGTAATATCATAATTTAATTTAAAATTCAAAAATAATTATGTAAGAACATGCCAAGGATGGAATAAAAAAAATATAACATGACTCATTTCTGTAATCCCAGCTACTTATGGGCTGAGAACTGAAGATAGTTATATAAAACCAGTCTGAGTAAAATGGATCAGGAACAACTCCCAGACAATAGTTCAAGTCTCAGTACTGGCACAAAAACAAATTATGTGACGAAAACATACAACTATATTTATTTAAATGAATTTGTCATTCCTTGTATCCTTCACAGTATAATACTACTATAAATAATGTATTATAGAAGATCAGTAATGATATATATATATATTATAAACATATTATTTAAATGTTATGTAATAGAATACATTACATATATTATGCACACATAATTTACACTGATAACACTAATATCCATTAAATGATATGTGTTTTAGAATAGGGAGTAGATTTTCTTTGGTACAACCAGGATGTAACTAGTCATGAAATTATTTCTCTTTTATTGTGAAAATACTGTACAGAGGGGTTACAATTACATGGGCAAGATAGTGAGTACATTTCTTATCAAGCATTGTAGCCTCCTCCTTGTTTACCCTTCTCATCCCTTCCCAGCCTCCCCCCAACCCCCCACCCAATCCACCCCAACCCTCAACCAAGTTGTAAAGTTCATTTTCAACATGACAACTTGTACTTCTCATTGTTGCAACGGGTCCCCTGTATCCTTATTTAAACAAATTGCATTTCCCCTTCCCATCCACAAATTATACCGACATCAAATATGGTGAAAGCAGGGGTTATATTGTGGGGGAAGGACATACAAAACAACAAAGAAATAATCTTATAAATGCGTTAGAAACACAAGCATGAAAGAAAAAAACGTTAAAATACATATCTAAGGGTTCATTTTCCTAACATCACCTCATCTGACTTTTTCTGCTTGACTCATATATATAATAGATATTGCAAATAAGGGAAACCATGGGACCTATGTTTCTTTGAGCTTGGCTTGCTTCACTTAATATAATTTTTTTCAAGACTTTCCATTTCCTCACAAATGGGGCAATGTCATTCTTTCTGATGGAGGCATAGAATTCCATTGTGTATATATACCACATTTTCTTCATCCATTCATCTACTGAGGGGCATCTGGGTTGGTTCCAGATCTTAGCTAGGGTAAATAATGCTACAATAAACATAGTTGTGCTGGTACCTTTAATGTGGTCTTGTTTGTAAGCATTTGGGTAAATGCCCAAAAGTGGGATGCTGGGTCATAGGGGAGCTCTATGTGGAGTCTTTTGAGGAACCTCCATACTACTTTCCAAAGTGGTTGAACAAGTTTACACTCCCACCAACAATGAAGTAAGGTTCCCTTCTGTCCACATCCCCTCCAGCATCAGTTGTTATTAGAGTTCTTGATTTTTGCCATTCTAACTGGGGTGAGGTGGTATCTCAATATTGTTTTGATTTGCATTTCTTTTATGGCTAGGGAGTTTGAGCATTTCTTCATGTGTCTATTGGCCATCCTTCTTTCTTCTTCAGAGAAGTTTCTCTTTAAGTCATTTGCCCACTTATTAATTGGGCAGTTGTTTCTTTGAGGATTTGTTGTTGGGGAATTTAATTTTTTGGGTTCCAATTATATTTTAGATATGAGACCCTTGTACATTGTATGACTAGTGAACATCTTCTCCCAATATATGGGCTTTCTATTGATTTTGCTATCCATGTCCTTTGCCATGCAGAAGCTCTGCAACTTCATGCAGTCCCATTTGTCCAACCTTTCTTTGATTTGTTGTGTTTCCGGGTCTCTACTAAGAAAATTTCGGCCTGTGCCAAGGAGACCTAGGATTTCTCCTATTCCAACCTGTAATGTTTTCAGAGTGTCTGTTTTGACTCCAAGGTCTTTGATCCATTTGGAGTTGCTTCTGGTGCACGGTGATATATAATAATCTAGCTTTAGTTTTCTACAAGTAGTTAACAAATTTTGCTAGCAACATTTACTGAAAAGACTGTCTTTCTTGCATTCTATTTTTTTAGGTGCCTTATCATTAGATGGCTATAGGTCTGTAGGTTCATTTCTGGGTTTTTAATTGTATTCCAGTGGTCCTGAGGTCTGTTCTTGTGCTAGTACCATGCTGTTTTAATTACTATGGCTTTATAGTAGAGTTTGAAATTTGGTATTGATATTCCTCCAGCAGTGTTCTTTCCTTTGAGGAGCGTTTTAGCTTTTCTGGGTCTTTTATTGTTCCATATGAATTTTTGGATTGCCTCTTCTGTTTCCTTGAAGAATGACATTGGAATTTTGATAGGTATCGCATTGAATTTGTAGATGGACTTGGAAAGTATTGCCATTTTTACGATGTTAAATATTCCAATCCAGGAGCATGGGAGTTTTTTCCCATTTTCTAAGTGCTGTTTTGATTTACTTTTTCAAGTTCTTAAAGTTTTCATCATAGAGGTCCTTCACTTCTGTGGTTAAGTTAATTCCTAGGTATTTTATTTTTTGTGAGGCTATTACAAATGGAGTTGCTTTCCTAATTTCAGCCACACTTTTCTCTTTGTTGTCATACAGAAAAGCCATTGATTTGGGAGTTAATTTTATACCCTGCTACTTTGCCAAAGTTTTGAATCAGCTTGAGTAATTTGGGAGTGGAGTCCATGGGATTCTTTAAATACAAGATCAGGTCATCTGCAAAGAGGGAGAGTTTTATTTCTTATTTCCATATTTGGATCCACTTTATGTCTGCATCTTGTCTTAGTACTGTAGCTAGGCATTCTAATACTAGGTTGAAGATAAATGGAGAGATTGTACATCCTTGTCTTGTTCCTGAGTTAAGAGGAAATGGCTCTAGTTTTTCACCATTAAGTATAATGCTGGCTGTAGTTTTGTCATATACAGCCTTTATTGTACTGAGGAATGTTCCATGGATTCCTAATTTTTCAAAAACCTTCATTAAAAAAGGGCTGTTGGATCTTGTCGAATGCTTTTTCAACACTGATTGAGATAACCATGTGGTTCTTATCCTTGCTCCTGTTGATGTGATGAATAATATTGATTTTCCTATATTGAACCAGCTTTGCATCCCTGATATGAATCCTGTTTGATCATGGTGTATAATTTTTTTGGATGAATTGTTGAAGACGATTGGCCAAAATTTTGTTGAGAAGTTTTGCATCAATTTTCATCAAAGAAATGGGTCTATAGTTCTCTTTCTTTGATGAGTCCCTGCCTGGATTTGGGATGAGGGTGATGATGGCTTCATAGAATATGTTCAGTTGTGAATTTTCTCTTTCAATTTCATTGAAGAGTTGGAGGAGAATTGGTGTGAGCTCAGCTTTGAAGGCCTTGTAGAATACCGCTGTAAAATCATCTGGTCCTGGACTTTTCTTAGCTGGGAAGTCTCTTATTTCTGTTTCTATTTCAATGCTTGGTATGGGCCTGTTAAGATGGTTTAACTCATCTTGGTTTAGTTTTGGCATGTCAATATATGCAAGGAAAAGTAAATTTCTGCCAAGTTCTCAAAATTATAAGCATAAAATTTTGAGAAGTATTCCGTTATAATGTTCTGAACCTTGGTTTTTTCTGTGGTGATATTTCCATTCTCATCTCTGAGTTTATTTATTTGGGTGTGATCTCTTCGTTTTCTGATAAGATTTGCTAAGGGTCTGTCAATTTTGTTAATTTTTTCAAAGAACCAACTCTTTGTTTTGTTGATTGTTTCTACCGTTTTTTTGGATTCTAATTCATTTAATTCTGATTTAATTTTAATTATTTCTTTCCGTCTACTGGATTGGGGATTATCTTGCTGCTCTTTTTCAAGGAGGTTCAGATGTCTCATTATATTGTTGGTTTCAGATCTATCCAATTTGTTGATGTAGGAACTCAGAGCTATAAACTTGACTCTGAGTACTGCCTTTGCTGTGTCTCAGAGTGGCTAGTAATTTGTGTGCTCATTTTTGTTGAATAGCAGGAACATTTGGATTTCTTTTCTAATCTCTTCCATGACCCACTCGTGATTCAGCAGTGTGTTGTTCAGCCTCCATGTGTTACTGGACATTCTTTGGTGGCTTTTGGTGTTGAGTTCTAATTTTATTCCCTTGTGGTCATAGAGAAGGCAAGGTATTACCTCAATTTCTCTGAATTTGGCCATGTTTGCTTTGTGGCCTAAAATGTGGTCTATTTTAAAAAATGTTCCATGTGCTGCTGAGAAGAATGTGTATTCTGATGCTGCTGGGTGAAATATTCGGTAGATGTCTGTTAAATCTAGTTATCTATGCACTTGTTTAGATCTGCGTTTTCCCCCTTGAGTTTTTGCCAAGTTGATCTATCTAGTCGGGAGAGTGGTGTGTTAAAATCCTCAACAATTAATGTCTTTGGATATATGTGGGATTTGAGGGAAAGTAGTGTTTCTTGGATAAATTTGGGTGCTCCGTTGTTTGGCGAATAGATATTTAGAATTGTAATATCCTCCTGAAGGAGAGATCTCTTAATGAGTAGGTAGCGACCTTCTTTATCTCTTCTTACAAATTTTAATTTGAAGTCTATTTTATCTGATATTAGGATTGCAACTACCGCCTGTTTATTGGGGCCATTTGCTTGGTATTTTTTGTTCCAGCCTTTCACATTGAAAATGTATTTGTTTTACCGGCAAGATGTGACTCCTGAAGGCAGCAGATAGAAGGATCTTGTTTTTTAATCCAACTAGACAGTCTATGTCGCTTAATTGGAGAGTTGAGTCCATTAATGTTAAGAGATAGGACTGAGAGTTATTTGGGAGTTCCTGCTATATTATCCACCTACTTGGGGGCTGTGAAAACTGGGTTCTTCCTATGGTTCTTGGATTCTCAGTTTGGGTGCAGTTTCTAGGCCTTTATTGTCGTCTGGTTGGTTTTTTATGTGTAGGATATCTTTAAGAATCTTTTGTAGGGCTGGTTTGGTGGAGATGTATTGTTTCAATTTTTCTTTGCTATGAAAGGTTTTTATTTGGCCTTCAGTTATGAAGGAAAGTTTAGCTGGGTACAGTATTCTTGGTTGATAGTTTTTTTTTTTTTTTGTTTTTAGGGCATGGCATTCATCATTCCAGGCTCTTCTTGCTTTGATTGTCTCAGCTGAGAAATCTGAGTTGATTCTTTATAAGTTGGTTTCTTTATAAGTGTTTAATATTTTCTCCTTGACAGATTTAAGGATCTTTTCCTTGTTCTGAGTTGATCCTGTGTGGATTATAACGTGACGGTGGTATGTCCTATTCTGGTCTGGTCTATTTGGAGTTCTAAAAGCTTCTTGTATCTGAATAGGCCTATCTTTTTCATGTTTGTGAATTCTCTGCTAGGATCCTGTTAAACGAATTTCCTAGACCATTAACTTCTGTTTCTAGGTGCTCCTCAATACCATTATCCTTAGATTAGGACTTCTGATGGTGTCTTCCAAGTGTTGGATAGATCTATCATATTTCTTCGACTTGTCTTGGATTGTTGTATGTTCTTTCTCTATAATATCTATGCTGTCTTCAATCCCCGAGATTCAATCTTCTGCACGGTCTAACCTGCTGTCAAGATTTTCTACTTTGCATTTTATTTCTTTTCCTTCTTGTTGGTCAGCTTTGATGGCTTCAAATTCTTTGTTGAAGCTTTGTTTTAGATCTTGTATTGACTTCTTTACTTCCTTAATTTGGTGTTCTGTGTTTATTCTCAAATCACTTAGTTGATTGTTTATGGTTTCCTTGCACTCCCATTCCCTTCTGTTGGGTTCCAGTCAGCATTCCCTTTGTGTTCTCCCTGACTTCCTTCAGATCTTTGTTAATGGATTCCATGAATGCCTTTAGTGATCTTTGTGTATTCTCATCCTGCTCTCTCAATTCCTGTATTACTCTTTGATTAATTTCCTCCCGTTCCTGAGATTCCGGTAGTTCTGTTTGAGTGTTCTCAGCCTCCTCATGCCATTCCTGCCTTTCTCTTTGAGTATTCTCAAACTGCTCATGCAAATCCTTTATCAGTTTTTGAGTAGCTTCCTCTCGCTCATGATATTCCTCTATAATCCTTTGGATTGCCTCCTTCCTCTCCCTATCACGCTCATACAGAGTCTTTTGTATGTTTTCAATCTTTTCATTTATCATGTTTGCCAACAGTGTTTGTAGAGCTATTTGGGAACTCTCCTGTGGATTATTTATTATCTGTTTTGTCCCCTGATTATCATGAGTGGGAGTTGAGATACGTGGACTTGCCATTTTTCTTGTGTTTTTCCGGCTTACCCTGCCCATTTGGGATGAAATTAACACCAATTTTGTGCTAGAACACAAACTTAAGGCAAGTATCAACCAAAGTCTGTTTTTGCACAGTCAATAGTCTGCAGATACAATCTAGTTCAACTGATACATCTATTCAGCATCGAACTATATATTAATAGGCTACGAACCGCAAAGAAGAATTTGGTAATCCAGAAATTAATAGGTTTAGCAAGTGTTGTGGGTAAAAAATAGGAATAGAGTGATGTGGGAAGACACAGGGAGCGTTCACTTAACTAAGTCCTAATCTCACAGTAGGAAATAGGTTGAATAGGATGAAAGTAAGGAGAGAGAAACAAAAGAAGAAAGAGAAAGGGAACAAAAAGAGATCAAAAAAATTAGAAAGTTAAAAATTAGAAATATTATACATTCCAAAAACAAACTATTCAGAGAAGAACGTGAATATACTGAGAGAAGGGGAGGGATATAAAGGAGATGTAAAAAACTTAAAAATAAAAATACTTAAAATATTATATAGGTATAAAGAGGTAGTACTGCTATTAAGGAATTTAAGTCTCAGAGGTTTTGAACTGAGTAATAAATTTATGTGACAATTAAGTCACATAAAGAAGAATGAAAGAGAAGAAAAGGTGAAAAGGATGGGAAAGAAAGAAAAAAGATCAGAAGTTCAGTAGAGCTAAACAAAAAACGAAAACAAAAAACAAAACCAAACAAAAAAAAAAAGAAAGAAAGAAAGAAAAACGCACACACACTTATACACCTAAAATAAAATTCTAAGATGAAAAAAATTACTAGAAAACAATTTTTTTCAAAAAGTAAAAATTAAAGATTAAAAAAAAAATTAAGAAAAAAAATTTTTTATAAAAGGTATAAAAAATAGTTCTTTGATTTTTTGGGGGAGGGGTGGGAAAAATCCTGGATCTCCCTTGTGCCTTAACCAGCCTCTTGTAGGTGTCTCTGGTCTGCTTGTGTTCCTGTGGCTTGGTTGGTTTCTTAAGTCAGTTTGTTTGAACAGGCAGAAAAATGCACTGCTTTCCCCAAAGGTTTGGGCTCCTCCTCCCAGGTTAATTCAATGGGAGGCAGTTCTGCTTTGAGTATCACAAAAGAGGGAGATGGCTTTTTCCTCAAGTTTGGAGATGTTGTGATGAGGCTAGATTCTGGGTAGAGTTGAGGCCTTTCAGCAAACAGCAGCTTTTCCTGGGGGCTGGTTTGTGAGAAAGTCACAGAGCCCAGCCTGGAGCCATTCTCAGGGTTTCCATTTACTGAATTTCAATTGATTGTTGAGGCTGCTAAAGGGAGGGGCAGCCTCTGGCTCTTATTACCCAGTGAAGAAAGGCACTCCTGGGCTGGCGCTGGATCTGGGTGACTTTTCCCTGGGTAGAGCTGAGTCTGGCAGGTCAGGTTAGGCTCCTGTGACCTGCTAAATGACTCTAGTTTATTTCCAAGGCCTGAGTTGGAGCTAGCAGCTCCGCTGAGCTTTGTCGGTATCCAAGATGGAGATCTCCAGTACTGGAGGGGAGGGGTGGCCTTCCCTCTTCTGTTCCCTGAGAAGGAGTGAGGACGTCAGGCTTCCACTCACACCGAGTCTTGGTTCCTGGGTCGTCTCTTGTCTGCGAACTGAAGGATGAATATTTCCGCTTCTTGTAGGTTCTTGCTGGTGATGAGTAGAATCCGCTTGCCCGCTGTGTCTGGCTCCTTTGTCCCGGACTCTCTGTGATTCAGATCTGGCAGGTACGGGCGCCGCCGCTGCAGCAGCAGCTGCTGGCAAGTGCTCAGAACTGTCTCCTTGCCTTTATTTTCCCTCTTTGGCCTAACTCTCTGTCCTTTGAAGGCACACTTGGTGTGGTTCTCTGGCTTAGGACTCTTTGCTGGAACTCTAAAACTGGTTTCTATGCAAGAGCTTGTTTAGCCTCCAGCTTCACCCCTGCCAACTTCCCGGAACCTCCACTAAATTATTTCTTTTGGATTATATATCCATAACAAACTATTCACTGTGTATTCACGGTAATTCATGATAAAAGCCTGTGTTTATCAGCACAAGTGTCTTTGACATGGAATTGGTCTCCTTAAGCAATTACTCCAGGAGTAATGAAAAGTGGAAGCTGAATGATGTTCATTCAAGTATTTCGTGAGAAATTAAACTGATCTTTGTTTGGTATAGAGATCACTTATACTTTCATTAGCCACACCCTTTTCATTTAAAAATATCTATATTCTGAAGCATTGTTATTGCCATTACAGGAAGATAATGTGGGTTCATCTGCTCCATAGCTCTTGAAAGGTAATGAATATGACAAAGAATATCCTCAGATATGCCTGGTGTAAACCTGGATTTGAATTATATGTCTAAAACTGATCAGTCTTTGGTATTTGTAAAATTTGCTTCACCTTGTTGCCTACTTCTGTTTTTAATAAAATATTTAATTCATTTTCTAACTTGAAAAACACTCTCATAAGCACTACAATTACCCTAATGCAGGTGCAGTGCTTGGAATAGTGTCTGTGCATTCTGTAGTAGGTCCCAGAGAAGTCAGCTTCAATTAACACGGTCAGAGCATCCTTCCTGAATTCCTTAAGAAATATATACCCAATTGATGTTAATGTCTGTGAAAATTTGTCTACTACAAAAAAGGTCTTTTCTTCATATGAACAATGAAAGTAATGATGGGGCTGTCCTGTGGCTTTTACTCTGAAAGAGTTTTGCCTAAATTTCATTCTTACTCTTTTAGTGGTAGCAGTAATATTCTTATCTTTTTTTTTTTTTGGTACTGGTGATTGAACCTAGGACGTTGCGCTTGCTAGGCAAGCGCTTTGCCACTGAGCTACATCCCAGCCCAGCAGTAATATTCTTTATTGCTACCCTTCATATTTCTAGTTCCGTGTTCCATTTGGAATACTATTGTAACTTACTTTATAAACTTTGTTATCAGAATATATAAACTACAACTGCTGAAGTTTTCAATAAAGAGTCATTACATTACATTTTATGTGCTTAATACTTTCCTGAAATTATGTCTTTGGGAGTATATATACCTAACAGACTATTTTTTATGATTTCTTATATGATTTATATAGATTTCTTATGTTATTCTTTTATGATTTCTTAAAGATCCATAAATAAAACTGCTCAGAACAGAAAAGAGTAGGTAAGAAGTCATAAACAATACTATTATGGTGGTCTTAATGGCTAAGCAAATGAATATGTAACAAAAGTGTTGGAAGATTCATTTGCTCTTTTTGCTATTCTCTCCCCCTCCTTTGTAGAAAGGTTCTTACTATGAGGTACCAAATGGTCTGGACCTTTCAAGCCTTGTCTCAGTGACAGAAATGATGGAATTAGGGACATGTGCTTCCATGGATGGCGTTTAGGAAGTTCAGAATATAGCAATACCAATACACATAAAGAAACTTTTGTGAGTGATGTGTATTCACTTCCTCAATTATCAAAATTTAATTCACATGTCAAAACATCAAATTACTTACATTATAATATATGCAGTTCAACTGGCATCACTAGCACCCCCATAAATCAGATGCAAACTAAAAGTTCTACTTCAAAAACCAACATCTAAGGCAGTGTTGGAAATACAAGAAGATAAACAATAAATCTAAAGAGTGAGATCTTTAACACTGGCAATGAGCAGTGATAGCTCAATTGTTAACCAGGCTTGAAAAGTTCGGGTGTCCACTAACTATGTGGTTAGAGTTTCAGTGTTGACCTTAGTACCAAGATTGGAGGTAACATTCAAAGGCAGCTAAGGTTGCTGCAGTATTGTAGCTCAATACAGTGTGGCCCTGCCTGATAATGGTAAAGCACAAAATAGAAGTTAAGTCAGTAAAATGTATAGGAAGGATTCTCCACTGAGAATAATTGCAGGGGTGATCATCACTCTTGCATTGAAAATGTATTGCCCATCATTCTACTTTAAGCTCTAGCATTTTTCTGATCTGATGACAATTATAACACACGAATGTGCCATGATTACTGAGAGGTGTATATTACTCTAATCTAGGTATAAATCCTCACAGGTATGGAATGGCCTGACCCTGATACTTCATTCTGTGTTGCTGAGTTTCATGGAGAAATGGTCTTAATTACGCAATTCACACTCATGTAAGTGTAATTCAGGCAACTGGGTCATCACTCCAATGACGTGGTCTGACCTATGAAATAAATAACAATGTATATGTGTTTCTGAAAATATATGCAATACCAAATACCAAATATACAAAAGGGACAATTATCCATCTTTTATATTATCAGAAGTAAAGATAGTGCTGAATTGCACTTTCTTGCTAGAGGATCACAGGTTGACTGGTGATGTTTGGTATCTTTCCAGGTGATCCTATACATTTGTCAATCTTCTTTGAGGAAGTATTTTTATGTGGTTTGTTTTGAGGTATTCAGAATATCAGTACTGTCATTAACCGCAACCTTGGGACAGCAAATACGATGGGATACCTGGCCAAAGAACTGAGAAATCACAGGAAGTGATAGGAATGAAGACACCAGAGGACCCAAAGCCTCATTACCAGCTTCTGGATCCCCAAATCCTGCTTAACAGACTTTATATTCATTCTACTATAGGGGGGTGGTCAGTGGCTACAGGTATGTCCACCAACTAAGGCATCAATCTAGCTTGTGGTTATAATTATTAACATGAGGTATTGTTTGTAAACATAGTGATAATTGAATCCCTTATTGTTAGGGAGAAGAAGGGAGCAATAGTCATTACAACTATAGCACAGACATCCATCTTGTCTCCAAAGTCTTAATCTTTTAGTGTCCAACAGCTCTAACTTAAATACCCTTGAGGTAATAACTCATACCCCTGTCTTCCCTTGACTGTTTGACCTTCCCAGAGCACAGCCTTTTGATTGCTGTTTGAGATGGCTTCCCAATCTATCCCTTTCCAGGTCTAACAGCTTGACTCTAGAATCTCTCACAAGTACTGTGAGAGATGTATTATCTTGAAAAGGATATTGTTTTTAGGATAGGTTCAATTTTTAAATTTTATTTTATTTCAAAGATACTTTACAGGGTGGTTAGAGTTACATGAGTAAGGTAAATTCCTTGTTGAATATTGTTACCCACTCCATTGTTGTTCTCATATCCTTTCCCAACTCCTACCCCTCTCCCCGCCCCAAGGTTGTCAAGTTCCTTTCTGACATAGTGTCTTGTGAATATCATTGTTGCAGTGAGTCCCTCTTTGTACTTTTTTCATCACTATGTTTTTCCTTTCCTTCTCAAAATCAGATAAATGTATATACAAAATGGAAGGTATCAGAATTAAGACAGAGATTGCCAGGGATAAACCAATTGAAATAGACAAATGAAATAAAATAAGATCTAGATACACTACTTTAGAGATATCAAGGTTGACATCTGAAAAAAATGACTTGTTTCCATACCTTGGAGCTCATTTCAATTAGCAACATTTTGTAACGTCAAATGTACATAGCTCTGGAGCCAGCAATCCCACTCCTGGGCATTTGTGGAAATGATCTCAAGCTAAAACTCACTGAATCTACAACTATGTTTTTGGAAGCATTATTACCATTTCTAAGATATTGAACCAAACTAGAAGCCCCTCTATATATGAATAGTTCAAGAAAAGTTGGTATATATACACAATGAAATTTTATGTTTCTATCAGAAAGAATGACACAGCCCCTTTCTTAAGAAAATGGAAAGACTTGGGAAAATAGTCATGGAACCTAGGTTCCATGGTTTCCTTCTTTTTTATTAATATATGCTTAGGATAGTCCTGGCAGACAGGTTCACATTTTAAACTCTTAATATTCCCTTTTTTCTCCCTCTTCTCTCATTCCATTTGTGTGTGTGTGTGTGTGTGTGTGTGTGTGTGTGTGTGTGTGTGTGTGTGTGCGCGCTCCACACAGTAATGAAACTTGACTTGGAGCCTTAAACTCTTGCTTGGTTTTTTCACTAATGACTGACTGAGTCTGTACTATTTGATCCAAGGTTTCAATCTGTCTTTGATTGAACAATTGAACATAAATGTCTCATGGACTGCTATCCCAGCCATCGGTGAACTATATCTTCCAATCTCAGGCTCATGACTATCTAGAAATAAGGATAAGGCACTGGCAGCCAGCTCTATTGCCAAGTGTCTTTTGCATTGATTTGTTTTTGTTTTTTGTTGTTTTTGTGCATCCAAAATCTGTAAGGAAAACAAATCATTTATAATCAGGACAATTCACATAAAATGTGTGTTGTTTAAATATTACCTTAATAATGTTATCCTTTTGCATCCACATTATGTGATTTGATTTTTTTTTATCTCTACTATTGCAAACAGTCAAGTAACATACACATTTTGAATCTTCTTGTCTTGGTTTAATAGTTTGTTAGGTGTTTCAAAACAGAGTTTATCAAGGTTTAACTCTTCACTACTGAAGCAAGACTTTTATGATTATTCAATGTCCTGTAAATCGTAAGTTCATCACTTCTTGTGACACCTTATGGGCACAGGTAGTTTCCTATAATACCTACACGTACTTTAGACCTCAATGTGATGTGCTCTACTGCCAAATATGCACGGGCATCCTTTGTAATTCTATTTGAATTTTCACTGCTCTTTTCTCTACTCTCCAGTGTTAAGGCCTGTGATGATCTTGTTGATTTTCTCCCATAGTACATTCATCATTGTATCTTGGGAACTACTGGTATGCACTACTGTACTTCTGTCCATTCTCACTGTGTTTTGGCTTAACCTTTCTCACCCTGGAGGGGCAGAGATGGGGATATTTTCTTCAATCTTTAGCTACGACATCTATCTTTATACTTTCTAGAACTACATTCATTGAATTCTTTCTGTAAAGTCTAATGCCTTGAAAATATTTACTGCATTTTATGGCATTTTGATTTATCATTAGGGAAGAATATAGGTCAGTAACTCTAACTTAGGTAAAAGAAGATTGCAATCATTCCTCAATAGCTGTTGTTCATTGGATAATGTTTACTTCAAGGTCTGCCTGCCTGCTACCGTTTCATTGTTTATTTTTCAATGTAGCCTTTTCTTCTGGAAAGTATTTATGGGCCGAGTGAAAATCAATTCCTACTGTAATTAGTCATTAATTTTATTTCAACATAATTTCACAGATCCTTCTGAGTTTCTTCAGGGTCTGTATAGTAGTGCTTCACATTCTTAGATATGTTTTAACATCGATGCATCCAATGATAAAGAAACCTTGCTTAAATCACCATTTTGATGACTGCAATAAACCATGTTGCAACCGCACAGATACCCCACCCTAACTACTCTACTCCCTCATAGTCGCATTGCTCCCCTTTCGTAGTACATCCAAGCTCCTCCCTTCCCTTTCATACCAACTAGCCTTCTGCCTCGAGCCTCTCCTGTTTTCCTCAGAACCTGCTCCCATAACTAGCCTACTTCTAAGTGGACTAACCTTTCAAACCCAGCCTTGAACCTGCTTCCTCTCACAAAACCCATCATGCAATACCAAAAACCCTTCACCTCCCTATAACTGCAATTGAAGCCTCACCTTGCTTGGCTAGAAGCTTCTCACACAGCCCATCTCCTGCCTGGAAAGCCAGCCCTGTTCCACCACAAGCCTCTCCACCTCCCACAAGTTTTCTCTCAATGCCCTGCCTTACTCCTCAGATGAACCCGACCCCTATTGGCTCCTCCCTCAGATCCACACCCTACTCCACCAGATACGCTGCCCATAATTATCTACACCTTTGTATCCCTTCCACTCCTTCTCAAAGCCCCTCCTCCAACTAGCCCCATGGCTCCAAGCCCTGCCTTGCTCCAGAAAAACCCCACTAGAATACCCCCAACACACTATCCCATCTCTCAACACCCACATTGCTCCACTAGAAACAACTGCACCAGTTGGCCTCCTTCTGGAAGCCTCACTAGGCTCAACTGTAAATCCCTGTCCCTCTGTATTCCCTTTTTGAAGGTTGCTTTGCCCTACTGGAAACCCTGTACAAAGACCATGTCCAGCCTTGCAACACTGAAATCCCCACCCAAAATTACTCCTCTTTTCAAAGTGGTGACTGACTATACCAGAAACCCCATCTTAACCAGTCTGGTGCATTGGATGCTATCAGTGCTCTCACAAAATTCTGGTTCTGAAAATCTCCTCCATACATTGTGACTGCACTCTTCTCTGCAGAAAACCCCACTTCCACCCTAACATACTCTCCAAAGGCCTACCATTGTCCACCAGAAACCCCGCCCCTTACTAGTCCATGTCTTCCTTTTACCACCCTGACCTCTCAAAGCCAGACCTTGAAAAGCCTCTCCCTCCTAGCTCCGCATTCCTGCACCAGAGTCCCCACATTCTGTCAGCCTCTTGCCTACATTCACTGCCCTGCCTTATGGGAAACCTCATCCTACATATCCCACAAGGGGTCACAATGCTCCCCCAGAACCCTTCCTCTAAGTAACCTCCTTCTTTGTAGCTTTGTTCTTCCTTCTCAAAGCTCTGCCCCAATCAGCCTCCAGCCCTGTGACCCAGCCTTCTTACTAAAGTACCGCCTACTCTACAAGAGACCAGGCCCCTAAAAAGTCTAGTACTTCCTGTCTCCTCCCTGCGGCTTCAAAGCCCTACATAGACTGGTCTTCACCCCCTAAGACTCACCCTGCTCCACTACAGAGACTGTGCCAATACCAGCTCCCCCTTTTAACCAGAGAGGGCTCCACCAGAAACCCAACCATCTCATCCATGAAGGTCCAATCTAGTAAATGTTATTAGATATGTGATATTGTACTGGCCATAGAATTCATACTAATCAATATCATAAGAAAGCAGTATTGCAAAAAGGCAACAAAAATTAGACAGCTATTAGATGCCTTATTCTAGTTTGGGGTTCTGTTACCAGGCAGATACACATTGTGTGAAAATGTATGAAGGTGATTCCTCTTATTGGAAACCATTCATTGAAGTATCAGTAAGGTTTCATGAATGATCATTTTATTTCTAGAAAATTCGTGCATATTTGTGCCCATTAACTTTAAAAAATATTAGTTATTTTAAATCCTCTCTTTTCGTTGAGCAAAGAGTATTAGATGACTTTCAACTCATCTCCATAATAAATAATTTTGGAGTTGCTTACCTTACTATGTAGCAGAGTTTTTAGCAACAGAAATTCTCTACCAGGGGGCTGGGAAGGTGGCTCAGTGGTAGAGTGCTTGCCTTGCATGCATGAGGCCATGGGTTCAATTCCTCAGCACCGCATCAGCAAAAAAGAAAAAAGCCAGAAGTGGAGCTGTGGCTCAAGTGGTAGAGCACTAGCTTGAGCTGAAGACCTGAGGTACAACGCCCAGGCCCAGAGTTCAGGCCCCACGACTGGACCCCCCTCCAAAAAAAAAGAAAAAAGAAATTCTCTAACAGAATCCATTTTGAATTTCCTCCTTCCACTAAAGTGTCCTTTGGAAAAGATTGAAATGAGATTATACAGGTAAAATGCCAGAAATAAAAACGTATTTTAGATCATAACAAAATTATGATAAAGACCCCACCCAATGTGCTTTTAATTTTCTAACAAAAGGAACTTAAACCTATTTAACTGTAGACTTTCTGAAGACTAGAAGACAAAAATATAAGAAATGCCCTCTTATACCATGGTTCTTTAAACAAAACCAAAATAAGGAAAGACAACATAATGACACAGAAGGGAATGAAGAACTTGTACATGTGATATAGCGTGTAAAAATACACTGAATCAGGTAAAAATTATTTTGTTCACCATGTCTGGTTGTTCAATATATTTCATTTTAAATATTGTTCTTTGTTAACCTGTGACTTAATATTAAAAGTCTCAGCAGGGTTCTTCCCAGGTAATTGTGTAGTTAGTCAATTTCATCATTGCAAGATCATCAGGATGAAAAACTCCACACACCTTAAGACACACCTGCAACAGCAGTAGACATACACTCCTATTGGTCCAACAGTGTAAGCCAGACCTGTGTTTTACCAAAGCTTTGTAAGTGGTATGCTATGGTTTATTCAGGCTGAAGAGCCAAAATAACTCTAATTTGAGATTAACCCCACCATCTTGTGCTAAGCTTCCCTCAGAGTAATACCGAGAGAGAAAAAAAAACCACAGGTTGCCACCAACCCTGCCACCCTTAAGAAATCAAAACAGTTTCCCAAGTGTTCCAGGAACAGTACATACCAATAGTTCAGAGAAAAGGCAGTGTGGTTCGGGTGCACTCAAACCAATCATGTAACTGCTTGTGTGGAAATTCGCTAAATTTGTTTGTTCAGTACTATAAAACTGTGCTGATTTTGTGCTCAGGGATTCTTATTATCACCGGTTAGTGAGTGCACAGAGGACCAGATTGAGCTTGCAAATAAAGGACTCTTATGCTGTTCATATTGGTCGTGGTCTCTGGGTGCCCTTCGGGGGTCTCAAGTCTGTAAACATTTCTGGGGGTTCGTGTAGAATCTCCCTCATAAAACCATCCAGACGCCCCACCACAGAGACTCAAAAAAAAAAAAAAAAAAAACAGCTGTTAAGTCAAGGCACTGCTGTTCTGTATATTTGGTTGCCTGTAATTTCTGTATCTGTAATTCTGGTTTCCCACAGGGTCTGTATTCTGGTTGGCAAGGACTCTTGGTAGACGCGCTATAAGACTGCCAACGGGGTCTGTGAGAAGATGTCCCCAGACCCCTCTTGGTAGATTGCTGTTTAGTACAGACATTTTTGGGAAATTTTGTGTCTGTAGTCTGGCACTTTCATGCAGACATTTTTTGGGAAGTTTTCCATCTGTATTGGGAAGTTTTCCATTTTGGGGAAACTCTCCATCTGTAGTTTGGCACTTTCTTGTTTACAATTTACAATGATGCAATGTGTCTTTGTAAATTCTGTCTTTGTGTTGAGTGTTCTGTTTGTCATTTGGAGTTTATCTTAGCCTTTGGCTTTGGCCCAGGAGGGTCAGAATATGGAGGAGAATCTGTCAGTCTGAAGGGATGGTCACTAGGGACTTATTTCCCTTGCCACAAAATGACTGGGACTTCTCTTCCACTTTGGAAGGCCCCTGGGTCAACAAACGTTGGTGAGACATCACCCCATTCACTGAGACCTGATTATTCTCTGTTCTATCTTTCCTGAGGTAGGGAAGTTCTGGGTGAGAGTAGCTGGCTCATTCAGCAGACTCTGGATTCAGCTTGCTGAGTGAGAACTGCACAGAGTTCTGGTAGGGATAAACTCAGCCTTTGGGTGTTGAGTTGTCTAGTTCTGTTTTAGAATTGGTACGAGCTTAAATGTGGGTTTTCGGTTTTTGTGTTTTTGTTATTTATTTGAACATCTCTGGGGAAATAAAAGCTCCATCCTCCAGCTGAGCTCAGTCACAGAGAAGGCTGCTTGGCTGAGTTTCACTTTTCAGCTAGTCCTGACAATGTAAAGTGCTCGTGTATAAAATTGGATAAAAATCAGGCCAGTGTAGTTTCAGATGACCATCCCCCCAGCATTCCTCCAACAGAAGGAATTCAAAAGACTAATTGGAGAAATGCCTTCGTAAATAAGCAAGCCCTGGAAAAATGAAACTCAACAAAGATACTTAGTTTAAAAGAAATATTGTCTTAAATTTTTGTTTGAAAATTTAAGAAAATGTATGTACAAGTTGTTTTTATTTTTGCATGCTTAAAAATCTGTGTGAGTGTGTTTTGTATGTTTTTGGTAATATGTTGAAGATAGACATTTTCAGCATTCTGTAACAATTGGGTGAATTTAAATTTAAAATTCAAAAGGTTATGAAGTTTGGACATTACCAAAAATTTTTTTAAAGAATTTTCACTTAGTTTTAAATGGCTTTTTAAGGATTCTTTAACTTGAAAATTAGAAAATCTGGTATTTTAGAATGCATAAGTCTGTTTACACTGTAATAAAGATATCTGGCTTAACAACAAGGAGAAACTTAGAAGACAAGAGAAGAACTATCTTTAGGAGTGAAGGGTGAACATGCAGAAGTGCAGTTCAGCTGGTCATGCACAGTGGAACCATGCATGGTGAAAGAGGGCAAGCTGGCACAAATGTAGTTCATCTAACCCTAAAGAGTCGGATTGGGTGTGTGCCCATTACACAGGAAGGGCTAAGTGGCTCATCTTTATTCTGTACCTTACCTTCAGATAGACACTGGAACCATGATGGTAAAACTGAATGATGTAATGATCTTATTAGCATTGCTAAAACTGTCCCTTGGATGTGTTAAAATTAAAATTAAGAAGGCCTTTAAAAAGGGTTAAAAAGTTTATTTATATAATGTGATTTGTTCTCAATGATATTCTGCTATTGGATATTTTTTAAGGCAAAATGGTGTTAAGTCTAGCTTCTTGGTACAGTGATTTTTTGAGTTTGGAACAGTGTTATTTGAGTTTAAATGTTTTAATGTGTATCTGTTTTAAAACAAGCAGCCAAGAGAAAATGAGTGACACCTAGCCTTGAGAGGTCAAGGGATTTTTCAAAATGCAACTAAAAACTAAAATATAGAATATTAAAATGGAGATTACAAATTTGGAATGGATTTCTGTATATAAAGTTTAAAAGTAAAAATGTTCTAAACATTTACCTCAAAATGCTAAAGGGAAAAATTAGGATGACCGAAATAATTGCTTAATTCCTATTTCAGTTTGCTCTCATAGGTTTTTTTTTTTTTTTTGTAACACTTCCTAGCAGGCCCACAAAAAGGAGTGAGGATTCTTGTAAGTTTATCAGATGTAACTTTGGCTCTTAGTACTTTTCAGGTAAGAACATGCTTAAAAGACACTTCTATGTTAAGTGGATGAGAGTGGCCTTTTATGAGAATTGTTGATCTGCAAACTGGTTCCACGCCAGCCCAGGCAGAAAAAGGTCCTTGTGAACCTGTCACTTCTACTCAGCCAAAAGACGGCTGAAAGAGCAAGCAGAGTTTCTTTAGGACTCAAAGTGGCAGAGCGATAGCCATGAGCTGTAGAGCTGAGGGACAGCACTCAGGCCCCGAGTTCAAGTTCAGCAACTAACTAAGGGAAATGCCAATGAGGCATTTTTCCCAGTGTGGAGAAGACACTCCTGGGATGAAAGCAATGGAGGAGCATCCAGACACCAAAAGCCACTGCTTGGATGGCAGAAATAATGTCAGATCCTAGAGTCATTTTTGTGTGGCTTTTTAAAATAGGTCAGAGCCAGTAGTTCATGGGAACATACTTTGTAAGCATGCCTACTGTCTATGACTATCTACCTTGTAAGGGACAGGAACTCGTCAGTGATCTGTGATAGTACTAAAAAGATAAGGTTTAAAAATGTGGAAGATAGTTTTGATCCCAACCCCTGTATGTGCCAAAAACTCTATTGGCAGTAAATTTTGAGCTGATGCCAGCTACATGAAATTCATCTGCTCAGGAAAATAACTTTGTAAACCTGAGAGTGTGTTTCTATTGATATCTGTCTGAAGGCCTACATAGGTAACTGAGGCATTGTTAGGATTACTAGAGATCACAGTCCTTTGCCATCCAGAATGATCCTTTTGCAAACCAGAAGTCTAAATAAGCTCCACAGCTGTAGCCAGAAAAAAGGTCTGTGCATTTGTTAAAAGTTAAAATATTGTTCTTAATGACATTTAACCCTGATAACGTCTTTGTAAAATAGGATATGGTTATAGGTTCCTGGCTAACTAGGATCAACATCCCTGTGTCAGCTTGAAGAAGTGACAGAAGATGAATCTTTGCCCATCATCCCCTTTTAAGAACAAGGGACCAGATTCACTTTTTAAAAAATGTGGCAAAACAGAAGGAAAAGACATGGGAAATAATAGTACAGGCCTGAGCCCTCTATATCTGCTTAGAAAATCCTAGCCTTATTAAAAGAACTATCTATTTTAAAAAGTTGTCATCTTGGTAAATTGTCCCAGGCTATTGTCTAAGTAGTTTTAAAATCTAGTGGAGTCACAGCCTGTCAAGCCTATGCCATGTGTATAGGAATTTGCAGCTCAGCACGAGGTGTGACTGTCCCTTGGAGCCACTGAGAGACCCTGCTGCTGCTGCTGCTGTTGCTGCTGCTGCTGCACACCCTAATGGGTAAAGTTCAACGACAGCCTGACAGTCACCTGGAGGAAATCTACATCATCACCCAGACAACCTCCACCACAGTAAAATAGACTGAACTCCTGCTTGATTCCATCACCTGAGAATGCTTCCCTGTTGAAATCTGCTACAAAATAAGATCTTGTGGGACATTCTTTTGGTGATATCTAGTAACCCTCTCTATTCCCACAGTGGATATTAGTGGCAAGGTTATAGCTGAATTGCCTTAGGCACTTCAGGGTCACAGTCTCTTTTCGCTCTGGTATGGTAATAACCTGCTTCTTCCTGGGTATGTCTTAAAGATAAAGGAAGATTTTTTAAATCAACGGAGATAGTAAGAGGAATGAGACCCAGCCCTAATCTTAGCCTTAAAATCTATAAAGCTTTTCATCCCACTGGTGCTTGAGGCTTTCTGAGATAACATGGTTCCAAAAGTCAAAGGAAAAATGGGCAGTTTTAATCTCTAGCCACAAAGAAGCTCAAGGAATTGTAGGAGGAGGGTAGTATATAAACCATTAGGAAAGGAGTTGGGGAAAAATTGGTTTCCTCTGGATAAGAAAGGATTTAAAAAGAAAAGATTGTCTTAAAATGTTTGTAAAGAAGACAAACCTCAGAAAGTTTAAGTATGTAGCAAATGGTATGAGTATGTCTTAAAATTGGAGCATATGAGTACATCTGGTATAAAATTAAGTTAACTGTGAGGTACGGAGTCAGGATTGCTGAAAGAAAATGTAAGGCCCTTTGGTAGTGTTAATTTTGTTACTCATATTTGGACATTGTAGACTGGTGGCCTTTCTAAAAGAGAGGATCAGCACAGTCCCTCTATTAGTTCTGAGATCTCAATACCAAACTGTAAATATAGGAGACTGTGCCAATTAGGGACCATGATTGGTCCCTGATGCTCTAGAAGAGAAGAGAATGAAGAGCCAAATAACTCCATTTTGAGATTGACCCCACCATCTTGTGCTAGGCTTCCCTCAGAGTAACCCCAAGAGAGAGAAAAAAACACATGTGCCCAAAATCCTGCTCACCCTTAAGAAACCAAAAGAGTTGCCCAAGTGTTCCAGGAACAGAACATACCAATAGTTCAGAAAAAGTGCAGTGAGGTTAGGGTGAACTCAAACCAATCATGTAACTACTTATGTGGAAGTTCCCTAAACTTGTTTGTTCAATACTATAAAAGCTGTGCTGATTTTGTGCTCGGGGAGTCTTACCATCACCATTTACTAAGTGCACGGAGGACCAAGCTTGAGATTGCAAATAAACGACTCCTGCTGTTAGCATTTTTTCATGGACTCTGGTGGTTTTCCAGAGTCCCAAGTCCATACAACAGGGCTTGATACAATATGTCTCTTCCCAGAGGATTAAATGATGGCATTTATGGCTGACATGATTTAGGGTCATTATTAACATCTAACACATGATGACGTTTTTATTTATACCTCTCTTTCTCCCTTTCTTTCTTCCTCCTTTATTTCTTTTCTTTTCCTTCCTTCCTTCCTTCCTTCCTTCCTTCCTTCCTTCCTTCCTTCCTTCCTTCCTTCTTTCCTTCCTTCCTTCTTTCCTTCCTTCCTTCTCTCCTCCTCCTTCTCTACTTTCTTCTCTTTCTCTTCCTTTTCTTTCTTCTTTCTTTCTTTCTTTCTTTCTTTCTTTCTTTCTTTCTTTCTTTCTTTCTTTCTTTCTTTCTTTCTTTCTTTCTTTCTTTCTTTCTTTCTTTCTTTCTTTCTTTCTTTCTTTCTTTCTTTCTTTCTTTCTTCCATTTTCTTCCCTCTTTTAGGAGATGAGTATGAATTGAGATATTTTGTTTGCTGAACAAGTATTCTAATATCAGAACAATCTTTTTTCAATTTAGTTACTTTGCTCATAAGTTATCAGTGTTGCTGAGGGCTGAACAGAGGCTAAGTTCCTCACCTCTGTCTGAAAAGTAGCTAGGTTCATAAATGCATTCCAACATGCCAGGCTTAAGGATGATATGAGAATCTTATCACTTTCCTTGCACACTCATTCTGAACTGTAATCCTCTCAAATTCTACCTCTAGTTAGAGCTCCAATAGCCTGCCACCAGTATAGATTTTCTAAATGAATGGTTGAAGACAATTTCAGTTTAATCTCTTTTTTTGACAGTACAGGGGCTGTTATAACTTTATTTCTGTACAATTTTTGTGTATATGTGCACATTAGCTTTAAAATGTGGCTTTCCCCCCCCCCCTTTTTTTTTCTTGATCCTGGGGCTTGAACTCCATGCCTGGGCACTGTCCCTAAGCTGTTCAGATCAAGGTTAGCTCTTTGCCAATTGAGCCACAGTGCCACTTCAGGTTCTCTGGTGGTTAATTGGAGGTAAGTGTGTCATGGATTTCCTGCCAGGGCTAGGTTTGAACTACCATCCTCAAATATCAGCTTCTGATTAGCTAGAATTCCAGGCATGAACCACTGGCTCCCAGCTAAAATGTTACTTATTTTAAGTTCTGTGATTTAGTTGAGGGAGTAACATTAGTGTGTAGAAAGGTAACATTCAAGTCATCTTTTAAATAATTTGAGTGTCATTTTCATAATATTTATTGCAGTGATTAATAACAGAAGCTCCCAAAGTAACAGAATGATCCTTCATTTTCTCCCTCTCATAGGTACTATTGGAAGAGAATATTATGTATGAGTCCAGCAATTTCTTCTAATTAAAGACCAATCTTCCCTAGTTTATGAAAAAATGTCCTTCATTCAATTGCTGATGCTTTTTCTGACTACAAATATAATGAACTATGCAGTAGTCTGTTGAATTGTATACCACCACACGCATTTTAATTCACAAGAAATTCAGATATCAAAATGTTTATTTTTTTTGTCAGTGGTGGGGCTTGAACTCAGGGTCTGCACACTGCCCCTGAAACTGTACTCAAGTTAGTTAGCACTCTACTAATTGAGCCACAGACCCACTTTTGTTTTTTGAGTTGTTAATTGGAGATAAGAGTCTTATGGGGACTTTTCTTCCTGGGCTGGCTTTGAACTGTGATCTTCAGATCTCAGACCTCATGAGTAGCTGATTTTTCATGCATGAGACACTGGCACCTGGCTTCAAATACTCATTTTTAAAATGATGAACTGCTTGGTGCCTCTGGCTCACATATATAATCCTAGCTAATAGGATTACAGGTATGAGAAAAAAATACTAGGTGTGTGTTGTTCATGTTGGTTTTTATTGGCAGGTTTTAGTATTGTTTGTTATACTACAATGCTCTTATTTTTATTTTCACCTAGGTGAGGGTGATAGGTGCTAACCAGTGTTGAACCTTATTTGGCTGAGATAGAGCCATGTGCCAGTTCTTGCCTAGAATGGCATGGAATTGAAATCCTCCTGCTCTCAGCTCCCATGCACCTGGGATGATAGACGTATTCCATCACACACAGCCAGAAGCTGGGGAGCATTGCAGGTAAAACTACACTGGTCTTGAATTGAAATACCAAATAGCTAGCTTTACAGGCAAAACCATGTTGTATTCCATTTCACTTTGAAGTAGTGTATGTACATACTTAGTACAATGATAATACACTACATGTTTAATATATAGAATAGTCAATATATTTAGCACGTTTATCTCCTAAAACATTGAAGCTAATGTATTTTGGTAACCTCCAGACTCTGCTAGTTATTTTGGAATATACAAAAACATAAATACATTGATAATGTGCACTAGAAAATGGGAAGTTAATAGAGATAGAGACAAGTTAGATTATGTGTAGTAAATATATATTTATCTATTGCTATTCTGAAGAACTTTATCGCATATTCACCATGACAATACCACCATATATCCACCATGACAAGAATTTTCCATTTTATAACTTGCCATCTTTTATCTTTTATCTTTTTTACAATCTCCTTATAATTATGAATGTTTTCCTGTTTTTATAATGTTTTGAAATTATTTTATGATGGAATTAAAAATTTGTGGAGTCTACTAAAATTATCACCTTTTGTTTGGTTTTGTGATGCTAAATTATTAAGACCAATGTTTCCTGAAAGTTATGCTAGCAGACTATATCACTAACTTATATTCTAATTACATTTTATTATAGTATTTTGATATATGGCTTTGCTATTGCTGTTTTTTTTGTTTTTGTTTTTTGTTTTGGTCATGGGGCTTGTACTCAGGGCCTGAACGCTGTCTCTGCACTGTTCAACTCAAGGCGAGCGCTCTACTACTTGAGCCAGAGCGCCACTTCCGGTTTTCTAGTGGTTCATCGGAGATAGAAGTCTCACAGTCTTTCCTGCCCGCGCTGGCTTTGAATAGATAAGATTATAGGCTTGAGCCACCAGCACCTCGCTCCTGTGGCTGTATTATGGTATAGAGTGTTGTGAGGCTCAACTGAAACTTTCAACCCCACTGCCTACAGTAACAATGCTTTATCACCAGATTCTGGAGGCTCATAATTATAACTATAACTAATCAGGAGGTTGAGACCTGAGATTTAGTTCAGATAGCCTGAGCAGGAAATTGTATGTCTTTCCTCTCCAGTTCAGTACAAAAAGCTTGCAGCAGAACTGTGGCACAATTGGTAGCACTACAGTTAAGGGAAAGATACTTGTGATTGTCATATAGCCCCGAAGTTCAAGTCCTAAAATACACATATGGACTGACACACATTTGCACACACACACACACACACACACACACACACACACACACACACACATTCCCACACAGATGTACGCACAGAGAGTCACAGGCAATATTGTATCTTAAATTCTTATCCAAAGATTGAACAACAGCCCACTTATTTGTGAAGGTTTTTCTTAATTATTTTGAAGGAGGAGGATAGTTCATGAGACAAAGGTGACAAGACTTTAGTGAGGAATACTTTATAAACGACTAGCTTATAAAAAGAACAGGAGCACGGTTTTATCTTTAAATCTTACATTCCTTCAACTATAGTTTTAAATAATAATCATTGAGGGGCTGGGAAGTTGGCTCAGTGGTAGAGTGCTTTTCTTGCATGCATGAGGCTCTGGGTTCGATTCCTCAACAACACATAAGCAAAAAATGAAAAAAGCCAGAAGTGGTGCTGTGGCTCAAGTGGTAGATTGCTAGCCTTGAGCTGAAGAGCTGAGAGACAGCGCCCAGGCCCAGAGTTCAGGCCCCACGACTGGACACCCATTCAAAAAATAATAATCATTGAATTATGAGAAGACAATGCAGCACCTCTTCCCTTCTCCCCTTCCCCTCTGTCATAAAATATGACAAAAGTATCAAAAATAGTCTTTTATCTTAAAAAAATGTACACGTGTAAAAATGTCTGACTATATGTGTAAGGTTTTTTCAATATTTTTATGATTTTTCCCACCTCTAAGTACTTGCCTTTTTGGCAGATTACAGCACACAGGGGCTTCAAGAGCAAACAAAAGATTATGAAACATAAACCAAACAGTGTCCTAGGAAGTAGATGTCAGAAATAGATGCAAGAAGCACATGGAAGGCTGAGAGGGCCCTGAGAGGCAAAATGATTTTTGCAAGATGAGAGGAATAGTGACAAATAAGGCATGAATCTGACCTAGGAAAGCTTCCTTGAGGCTGAGACCGTGCTGGTTCCTAGGCCTAGCTGAGGATGTTGGGATTTGAAAATGTCCACATTTGTATAGAGTGATGTGGGAGGAGAAATTGCAGTCTCCAGTTTGTCTTTGGGATGGTCTTATGTGAGTAAGCAGCTTAGATCATTGGGCTCTGAGAGATGACACTACTTCCCTCACAATGTAATAAAATATGGAACTCTGAGACCCAGGCAACTGTACCTTACAGTCAGCTCTAGCCAGCTCACTTGGCCTGTGGCTCAGGAACAAGAAAGACATTCCTGTATTGTTTTCAAAGTTCAAGAGAATCAGGTCCCAGGCATGAGAGGGGTGAGTGCCTCACTCGATACTGCAGACATTGGATCAGTGCCAAACCACGAATCCAATGAATCAGGCCTTTTTATAAGAAGAAACCAAGGGAATCATAAGGCAACTCAGGCCAGGTGTAACTATGACAGGAAACCTATTTAATCTCATTCTAGCCCACAGTACAGGCTTCTTCTTGTGTTTTTATATGTGTATATTGAGAAAATATTTACTGTGTACTTTTCAATCCACTTTATTACTCATTTTGAAGTGTATTCCCATTTCCATGTTTCAAAAAATCCATTCATTTTACCACCTCAGTGTGACAATGAGTCTGCCCAAACCCTGAATGTGCCTTATAATATATGGAGCTTGGACTCAGGCTTGTTGGAAATGCTGGTAAGGGACCTGATCCCTGCCTACCAGAAAGGTGATCTCTTCTATGTTGGAAACTTCCACCACCACTAAAGAGAGTGGGGGACATTGGAGCAGTTGCCGGATATTGTTTAAAAAGTGAGTGTTCCTCATTCAAACCCAGGACTGATGAGACCCCCTGGCAGATTATTGGAATACTTGGTACCTCTCTGAGATTGTTTCACTGGGGTTTTATCACAGGAGCGTGGCTTGAGACAAAGAAGTGCACTCCCTGGATAACTCCTTAGGAGTGGCCTGCCAGAACATTTCATTTTCCTCAGAAGCTAGTGGAGCCTTAACAGTTTGCTTGCTGAGAGACTAGGATTAAAGGAATGAGCCAGTGTCACCCAACGTCCACCCTCACCTAGGAAATCACTATCTTGGAGGTCTTTGAAGGAATATAGATGGAAGAAAGAATGGAACTTGAACTTGGGGCCTGAGTGCTGTTCTGTTCGTATCACTCTACCATTTAAACCCCAAGTCCAGGTCTGGCCTTTGGCTGGTTAATTGAAGATAAGTGTCTTTAGAATTTTACAAACTAGACTGGGTTCAAACTGTGATCCTTAGATCTCACCCTCCTGATTAGTAGGATTAGAGGCATGAGCCATGGGACATTTATTTGGACAGATGCTAATAAGCATCCTCACAGAATTTCCATGAAATTGTATAGACATATCTCCACTTTTTGTCTGTTATGTTTACATTACCATATGTGACTTAACCAGTCCCATGTGTGTCCTGTTAGTTCAGAAAAGGAGAAGCACATAGTTAACTTCCTTCTCTCACCCCATTGGTACAGATCCTTCTACCGTAACTGGGAGGAAGATGAACAAGATGAAGAAGTCAGTGGACGTTGACACAAAGAGAAGTTCTGTCTTTGAAAACTGGGTATCTTTAAGGTGTCTGAATCAAAGTCAACTTCCTTCTTTGCACACCAGTTGTGATTTTCACCAGGGGGTTGATGCTTGGCACTTCAGTGGATAGCAGATTACACTGTGTGGATGTGGTTGTTGTTTTGGACTCTCATGGATGATGAGGGGGGCTATGTATAGCAAGTCAGATCAAGAGGGGAAACAACCTTCTCCTCCTATCATAGGGAGAATTTTAGATGATTATATTTGAGAAATTTCCAGAAGTGGGTTGTGAGGAGCATCCTGCTTGCAGGAGTCTCTTCCTACAACATGCAAGTCCTGCCAGAAAGAGGCTATAGTACAAAGCTCAGGATGGGGAGGAAAGGCTCTCATTTTCCTTGTCACCAATCTGCCATAGCATAGTTTGTTCTATCTTCCCTATGTGGATGGACTTCTACCTTGATGATTTCTATGAGATAAAGAACCATGACACCCTGAAAGAACTTACACAGTATGTCAAGCTCAACATGCCCTCTTCAGACTTGCTCTTCTGCTTACATATTCCTCTGGACCAGCAACAGGAACGCATGGCCCATGAGACCAAGAAAAAGTGGAAGAAGTCCTTGTTTAGATACCTCAGAGCTGGTGAGTATGGATGGAACTTGTGTCTTTAGGCTGGATGGGTATAGAGCCCTTAGTACTCCCCAGCTTGGCAAAATATCCTTTTATGGATATTCTTTGCCAGGTAATATCTGTTCTCCTTTGAAAGAACTTGAAAATAGCCACTCATTAGAAACATCCTAACTTCTCATCAGTGTTCAGTCCAAACTCAAGTTCCACAGCTTCCCCCATTAGATTCTCATGAAAGTTTAGTCACACCTTAACTTCCAGAGTTCTAAGACTCCTGTACCTATTTCCATGCTCAGGTTTGCATCACAGTAGAGCAGCTCCTGCAGTTCTCCAGATAAAGAACCCAGCAGTGATGTCGTTTATGATGACTCATGGAGATCAGAAGCCATTACTGATCTCCAGAAAGCATGTGAACATAGAGGGTGTTTTTTTTTTAATATATAGAAAGGCCCAAGCAGGTTTTGAGTCCTGTGGACATCCCACTGGTTCTGAACCCCACATGTGAAGCAGGTGTACCTGCACTTACCACCAAGGAAGAAGATGATCCAGAATGTCTTCCACTGATGTTCATAATCCACCTAGATTAGCTCCAAACAAGTCAAAAAGACATGTCTTGGTATGCAGGGTAAATGTGTGCTAATGGAAAATGAGCCCAGTGTATCTTCAGGAAAACCAATTATTGAGGTCCAAAATCTAGATTCAGTTGAGGAAAAGGAATCTTTCCTCACAGAATATCCTGACCAATCTGTCCTCCTGCAGGGTATCCAATTTCCAATTGAGAAATTAGAATCTGTCCCTCCTTGGACTCAGGAAGAAAACCCTTTCTTTAATGAGGAAGTAAATCCCTTTTAGGACTCTGAGGCAGAATTTCTTTCTGAAGGCAACTTAGAAGCCAATCTAGATTTAGAGATTCTTTTCCCCATTCCTGGGAAAACCTGTATTTTTTTTTTGTCCTGATGGTTATAAAATGCTCATTCTATTTATTTTTCTAACTTTATTAAAATGTTAGTGTTTTTGATATATTCTAGTATTCATGAATCCTAAATATGTTTCTTTTTAAGCCTACAATCTGAAGCATTGTGCATTCGTGTTCTGTTGCGGGGAAAACATAGTGTGACAGGGGGCTGTACAAGAGAGCCTACTGCATATTAACGGAACTGTTAAATGGACAGGGAGCGGCAAGGAAGCCAGGCCATGCCTGTATGAGGAAATAAGGTGGCTACAAAAGGTCTATGACATAGCAGATTAGATGTCCTAGAAAGCTATTCTGTCAATTTGGACAAATGCCACAATACTTATAGTGGTATGTAGGACACTCTTCCAACTGTGAGTTCAAATCTGTATAGATTTCATTGTGCTTTGGGCACATATGGAAGAAAAATTACTCTCCAATAATATCATACAGTAATGTGAATCATTTTCTTTAAAACTGCTCCAAGGCTGAGAAGGTGGCTCAGTGATAGAGTGCTTGCCTTGCATGCATGAGGCCCTGGGTTCAATTCCTCAGCACTACATAAGCAGAAAAAGCTGAAAGTGGCATTATGGCTCAAGTGGTAGAGCAGTGGTCTTGAGCTGAAGAGCTTAGGGACAGTGCCCAGGCCCAGAGTTCAAGCCCCACAACTGGCAAAAAAAAAACCCCTGCTCCATTAAACAATTAATTGAATAAATAATAATTAATTCAGGTGGCAGCCACTTCATCTGTCATGCTGGTCCCTCTGGTGAAGTAGGATCCTAGTGGAAGCCTGCCCACCTCGGGCCCTTGTGAGCACCCCTCGCCTGAGACTGTGGGAGAATATCAGTGTGCACCTGCTGTTGGGCTAGGGCAGCAACCTGGCGGATACTGCATGAATGACACAGTGCCACTGACTCACTTCTAGCACCCCCCTGCCCCTTGGGCCGGGTCCATGAGGATCAGCCCCTGGGAGCACACGCATACTATGGGACAGGGTCCACCCAGCTAGGAAGGAGTGCAGACTGAACAGATACCACTCTGTGGATCAGTTTGTACAGTATTTATCAGCCGTGGAGGAGGGGTTGATTCTGCTCTGCTGTGGAGAAAAGACAAAAAAGACAGGCCCAAGCGGGGTGATGCCAACTTTTGTACTCAGACTGGCAAGGAAACTTTCCTCCACGCATTTGCCAGCAGGCTTAGGAAGCCATTCCATGCTCCTTGTCCATGGAGTAGCAGTCAGGGACACTCACATCTGATACTCCTAGATGATCTTTTGGATTTGTTTGTTAATTTATTCAGAGAGCCCCTCCCTCAGACAGCAGAGTTATATTCTGGGTTTTGTAAAATGTTCTGCATCTGAGCATTCCCAGTGTTTGGTTTTTGTATTGTTTCTTGTAAATGCGTTTTGAAATTTTTGTTTTTGGTGTTGAGGTGCGGGAGGAGGAGCCAGATTATGAAAATAGTTTCTTACAAGCCTTTCATCTAAAAATGAAAACAGATTCTCTCTAAAAATGCCTTTCAGGAAATAAATTTAAGAGTGGAGAAAAGGCTGTTTTCTCATGAGATCAAAATGTGAGATTTCTATATGCATGTTTTATGCGTTCAAAATACAATTAAGTAATCCACTATCTAGGAACAATTGTCCAGACCTAAGAGTTAAGTGTCTTGGGAGTTAGAGGCAGGGTTTTTTGAGCTTTATCCAAAGGGAGGGAAGAAAGTTAAAATCCATAGATTACTTTGTAGAATTAAAGTGGTAATACAAAATGAGAATCACTAAAAATCCTCAGTGCTATTTGGGTTTCTTATTGTTCCATATGAATTTTTGGATTACTTCTATTTCATTGAAGAGTGAGATTGGGATATTTATAGGTATCACATTGAATTTGGATATATCTTTTGGCAGTATTGCCATTTTCATTATGTTATTCCTCCCAATCCATGAGCATGGGTGGTTTCCCACTTCCTTAGTTCTGCTTTCATTTTCTTTTTCAGGTTTTGAACATTTAAGTCATAGAAGTCCTTCACTTCTTAACTCCTAGATATTTTATTTCTTGTGTGGCTTTCAAAAAGGGGTTGCTTTCCTAATATCACCCGCATTCTTATCATTATTGGAATACAGGAAAGCCATTGATTTCTGAGGGTGAATTTTATACTTGGCTAGTTTGCCAAAGTTTCTGATCAGCTCAATAATTTGGGAGTGGAGTCCATGCGGTTTTTTAAATACAGGATCATATCTGCAAAGAGGGAGAGTTTTACTTCATCTTTCCCTATTTGGATCCCTTTAAGTTTGCATCTTGTATTATTGCCCCAGCTAGCATTCTAATACTAAGTTGAAGAGTAGTGGAGAGACCAGACATTTTTATCTCATTCCTGAATTAATAAGAAATGGCTTTATATTTTCACCATTAAGAATAATGCTAGCTGTGGGTTTGTCAATCCATAGAAGAAAGAACAGCACTGGAGCACTATCAGTTCCAAATTTCAAACTCTACTAAAAAGCCATAGTGAAACAACAGCTTGGTACTGGCACAAGAACAGACCTGAGGATCAATGGAATAAGACTGAAGACTCAGAAATAAACCCCCTGACCTATAGCCACCTAATCTTTGACAAGGGAGCTAAAAAATAGAATGGAAGAAAGACAGCCTTTTGAGTAAATGGTGTTGACAAAATTGCTTCAACACCTGTAAAAAACTAAAGCTAGATCTGTATATATCACCCTGCAGGAGAATCAACTCCAAATAGATCAAACACCTCAAAATAAAAGAAGACACCATGAAAACATTACATGAAGGAATAGGAGAAACTCTAGGGCTTTTTAGCACAAGCCGAAATTTTCTTAATAGAGAACTGGAAACAAAAGAAATCAAAGAAAGTTTGGAAAATTGGGATTGCATGAAACATCAGAGCTTCTGCAAGGCAAAGGTCATAGCTAACAAGATCAATAGAAAGCCCAGGTTCTGGGAGAAGATTTTCACGAGTCATAAAACGGATGAGGTCTTATATCTAAAATATACTTATGGCTCAAAAAATTAAATCACCTGACAACAAATCCTCAAAGAAACAACTACTCGATAACTAAGTGGGCTAAAGACTTAAAGAGAGACTTCTCTGAAGAGGAAATAAAAATGGCCATTAGACTCATGAAGAAATGCTCAACTTTTCTAGCCATAAAAAGGTGAGCCTGGCATAATATATGACAAACATTAAGGGTAAACAACTACCAATCGTGAATACGGTCCCAAGCCAAACTCTCCTTTACAATTAAAGGATATATAAAAATATTTCATGACAAAGAAAACTTGAAACAATGTATCTCCACCAAATAAGCAGGGTAGAAGTTAATTAAATATACCCTATATAGAGAAGATCAAGAAGAACAGGAACTGGTTATATAAAATGCTCCCTACCCGAGAACAAGGTAAATATATTAACAGTAGATGAGGCACAGCTCCTAACAGCAGGGGTATAACATAACAGGGCTTATCAGATATTTCTCAGTCTTAACTTTCAATAACAATGGAATTAAATCACCAATTAGAAAACAGACCAGATAGTAGTATCAAAAAACAAGACACATCCATCCAGTGTCCACAAGAGATACATTTTATTGACAAAAACAAACATACTCAAACTGAAAGGCTGGAAGGAAAATTTTCAAGTAAATGGACTCCATAAAAAGACCACAGTAGAATTACTAACATAAGATAAAATAGAATTCAAATTAAAATTAGTAGGAAGAGACATTACATGTTGATAAAGGCAACTCTCAATTAGGAGGATAAAACAAGTGTAAATATCAATGCCCTGAATCCTGGACCACCCTACATCATCAACCAAATACTACACAACCTAAAAACACAACTCAACCCATCATTGTCATCCATCGATTGGTTATACTGGAAAAACTCAACCAATAAACTGAAGACCTAAATAACTAGACCACCTACCCCTAACAGATATCTACAGAATATACATTCAGTATCAGTATATACATTCTTCAGAGCAGGTCATGGAAGATTCTCCAAAATAGAACCTATCCTATGTCACACAGAAATTCTGTCCAAATTGAAAGAAAATTAATTGAATTCACATATCTTTTCAGACCACAACAGAATAAACTTAGAATTAAACAGCTAAAGCAAAAAAAAAAAAAAAAAAAAAAAAAGGTCAAACCCACACTGCTGTATGACCTGTGGGGCACTGAAGAGATTAGAATAGAAATCTGAAAGTTTCTGGAATTTAACAAAAATGAACACACAAAATACCAGCTCCTCTGGGACATATTAAATGCAATATTTAGTGGAAAATGTATAGCTTTGAATGCCTACGTCAAGCAGTTGGGGAAATCTCAAATCAAGATTTCATTTGATTTTAATTACGGTCTGCTTTTAGGACTCCCACAGACACCAAAATCAGAGGATGCTAATTAATCTGATAAAATGTATAATAATTTTTCATTATTAATATAACATGAAGACTTTAATATTAATAACATTAAAAATACTTGTATTCACATTATATAACATATTGAAATCCTTTAGTTTCATAAATTTTTAGAATATTTATAGCTAAATGTAAATTGTTTGTAAATAGTTATTTGATGATGTATAAAAAATGAGAAAAAATTTGCATACATATTACTACAAATGCAAACAGATTCACCTAGTTATTTATGATCCTTCATTTGTTGGTTTCAATCATGCATGGATAACATGCAAAGAAGTGAAAATTGCAAGCTTGACTTTACTAAAGGATTCATTGCATGGAGTTTATGTTGGGCTAAAGAGATTTTATGAATTAAATTGTTTTGTCCCATCCTTTCTCCCTCCCTTCCTTCCTTTCTTCTTTGCTTCCTCCTTCCTTCCCTCCATCCCTCCTCTCTCTTTCTGTACTTCCTTCCTTCCTTCCTTTCTTAATTTCCTTCCTTCTGTCTTTCTTTCTTTCTTTCTTTCTTCCTTTCTTTCTTTCTTCCTTTTTCTTTCTGTCCTCTTTCGTCTTATATTCCTCTCTTCCTTTTACTCAGATTATTTCTTATGGCAATAGAAAAAATCCAAACATTTTTTTTTACTGTAAGGTGTTATGAGTAATTATAAATATTAACTAGATTAATATTAATTTTAATAACCTATGTTATATCTTAAGACAAATTATGCTAAAAACAACTTCTCAAATGTTCCAAGATATGTAACAAATATTACTTTTCATGATATTGTTTATTTCTTCAAACTAAAATAAGCATTTAGACATAATATTGCGTGTGAGTGTGTTTTGTTCTTGTGATTTTAACTCAAGAACTATCCCTTAGTTGTTTTTGTTTTTTTCCTAAAGGGTATTGCTCTATCATTTGAACCACAATTCTATCTCTGTCTTTGTGTGTGTGTGTGTGTGTGTGTGTGTGTGTGTGTGTGTGTGTGTTGTAATGTGTGTGTGTGATTAATTGAGATATGTCTCACAAACTTTCTTGCCAAGGCTGACTTTGAACCCCAGCTTCTTGAGTAGCGAGGATTACAAGCTTGAGACAGCCATATTTAGCACAGATTTAATATATCCAAGAATAAAGTAAATTGTATTATTTGAATTCTAGAGGCTCAATTTAACAAATTAACATTTAGATATTTATTCATTTATTAAACCTGAACCTGCATTGTGAAAAATATGTTTCATTTTTATGAAAAATTATGCACTCAAAGGTTTAAATGACAGAATCTTTAGACAAATTGCAATACTCTATTATTCAAAAGCAAAAAAAGGATTGTTAATCAAATTTCTCATGTAAGCTAAAAGCAAAAGGCTCTTTCAGGCTGAATGAAGCAATTTTTCATTAAATTAAATATTATATAATGTGGTTACGTGATTTTGTATTCTTTTAAACCTAAACTTTTTTAGGTTTTGTAAATTCATACATTTTGTGAGTATATAAAATCTTGATTATAAGTCATGTATTTCTGAGGTTTGATTACTAAGTCATTTCAGAGAAACACTGAATTTCATGTATTTTATGTCAACAGTGATTTTTAGAAATTGAATCAACCTCAGTATAAGAAAACTAAAACAGGATATTTAATCACTTTTCCAATTATTCCTATAGACTTGAAGATAACAAATTTTTGAATGGTAGGAAATTCATATTATACCTACTCTCTAAAGAATAATTCTGATAAAGATCGTGATAGTATTTACTTTTCCTTCAACTTGAATGGAAATGCCATAAAATTATGAAAAATTCAAGTCATTATGAGTTAGATGAAATAGTCATTTTTGAAGTTCACAAAATGAAACCTCTGGGAGCATCCTTATCCGTTAAATAAAATGTATTTGCGCTCAAAATATTTCATTCATCTCTCCAGCAATGGTATAACCAAACCACGTCTATGCCAAATAGCATCTCTGATATTTAGGAATAGAAGTTATCACAATTTTATAGAAAGATCTACCCACCAGTCTTGAAATTAAATCTGAAATAATAAAGGATTGGGATTAATAATTAGGTTTCACTATGTTGCCATAAAGAGGTGAAACGTTTCACGTGGGCATAGTTATAGAGATTAGGTCACTGAGAACATGTCATCAAAGAAGGTTTATGATCAAAGTACTTTCTTCTTCCTTCGTTAACTTCTCTGTCTCCTTCTCGTTTTCCTTCTCCCTCTCCTTCTTCCCCTCCTCCCCTTTCTCCCTTTCTCACTCTTATTCTTCCTTTTCTTTACTTCCTCGCTTTCAGGAATACACATACTCCATCACATGTTCCTGATATGGGGTACTGTACCACTACCAATCAAAAGCATTGAGAACAAGAAATGTAAATTGAAAGGTATAAAATCAGAAACCAAGATTAATCTGTCCTCCTTTGAAGTTAATTTTATAAAATATTTGTCATATTAATAGGAGACTGACACAGCATGTTCTCATATATTATAAGGGATAAGATTTACTAGAAATAAATCTGGCCAACATTGTCCTAATGAAATAATTGATTAACTTAATTATATTTGGACAAATCTACTTTAAAATATCAGATATACTTCAATAAGAGGCAAAAAAATGTGTTCAGAGGGAGAGTGGAGGAGATACTAGAGCTAAACAAGCTCTCATATAGCAGTTTTACTGTTCCATTGAACAGTCCTAGGTTAGCGAATCACACCAAGTTCCCATCACAGTACAGAGAGTTTGTCCAGAGAGGGAAAATCCAGGCAAGGAGACAGATCAGAGCACTTGCTGGTAGCCACGGCTGTCGCAGCTGAGGCAGCAGTGGCAGTGGCCATAGGCACCATACCTATAACAAAGAGTCCAGGACAAAGATGCCAGACACAGCGGGACAGCAGATTCTACTCAACACCAGTAAGAACTAATGGACAAGGAACCAAGACTCTGACGTGAGTAGAACACTGACATCCTCACTTCTTCTCAGGGAGCAGAGTAGGTAAGGCCACCCCTCCCTGCCACCACCACCGGAGAGCTCCTTCTTTGATACTGACAAAGGCCCATTTGAACAGCTATCTCTAACTCAGGCTTTGGAAGGAAACAGGATCCATTTAGGAGGTCACAGGAACCTGACCTGACTTGCCAGGCTCAGTTCCACCCAAGAGAAGGCACCCAGCCCAGGCAAAGAAGCCCTGCCCTTGGAGGAGTGACTTTCTTCACTCTGTAAACAGAGCCAGAGGCTGCCCTTCCTTACAGCAGCCTTGACAATCAATTGAAATTCAGTAAACATAAATGCTGAGAATGGCTCCAGACTGGGCTGTGTAACGCAGGAGCTAGCACCTCAGGGAAAAGCAACTGTTTGCTGAGAGGCCTCAACCCTACCCAGAACCTAGCCTCATCACAGCATCTCAAAACTAGAAGAAACAGCCATCTCCCACTTTTGTGATACTCAAAGCAGATCTCCCTCCCACTGAACTTGCCTGGGAGGAGGATCACAAAATTATGGGTAATGCTGAGCATTTTTCTGCCTGCTCAAACAAACTGACTTAAGCAACTAATCAAGCCACAGGAAAAACAAACACCACAAGCAGACCAGAGACTCCACCAAGAGACTGGTTATGGACACAGGGGAGATAGTGTATCTTCACATTCTACCCCCACAAAAATAATCAAAGAAGTCTTTTTGTACCTTTCTTTAATTTTAATTTTTTTAAAAAAATAACGTTTTCTATTAATCTTTTTCTTCTCATCATTATTATTTTAGGTGTAAAAGTGTGTGTGTGTATGTGTGTGTGCTTTTTTATAAAATCTCTTCTGAGCTTTTGGTCCTTATTTTTTTTTTATTCTTTTCATTTTTTTCTCTTTCTTTTTTGTAAGACTTAATTGTTATTCGGATCATCCCCAGATATTTACCCATCCTCGAATATTAGACATTATGCTCCGTTGTGTACACACCTAATCCAGAAATTTATTACTCAGTTCACAACCTCTTATGCTAAAATTCTTTAAGAGCAGTATTATCTCTCTTTATACTTATATAATTTTCAAGTAACTAATTTAAAGAATTTTTATTTTTTTATTTTTTGAAGTCTCCTTTTTATCCCTCCCTCTCATCCTATCCTTTTCTTCTCTCAATATCATCATTAAACACATAATTTTTAAGTGTTTCACTTTTTAAATTTAAATTTTTGTATTTCCATTTTTCTTTCTTTTCTTAATCTCGCTTCTAGCATTCTGTCTAATCCATTTCCCTCTCTAAGATTAAGACTTGGTTAAATTCAATCTCCTTTTAACTCTCCACATCCCTCTAATCCTATTTTTGCCCACATTTCCACCTAAAATTAATCGTTTGTGGTTTCCAAATTCTTCTTTGCTGTTCTTAGCCCATTAAGCCATAGTTGTTTGATGTTGAATAAATTTTATCTGTTGAAAAAGACTGTATCTGCAGACTTTTGTCTGTGCAACTACAGAACTTTGATGATAAAACCTTAAAATTTTGTTCTAGCAAAAAATTGGTGTTACTTTCAGACCAACTTGGCAGAAGAAATCGGAAAAACACAAGGAAAATTGCAAGTCCAGTTATCTGAACTCCCACTCAGGAAAATCGGTTGACACCATAGATAATGTATAATCCAGAAGAGAGTTCCCAAAAATCTCTACAAATGCTACTGCTAAACATGGTGAATGAAAAGACTGAAAACCTGCAAAGGATTCAATGTGAGCGTGATAGAGAGAGAGAGGCAAACCAAAGATTAATACTGGAATCTCATGAGAGTGAGGAAGCTCCTCAAGGATTGATACAGGAATTGCATGAGCAGGATCAGAACAGTCAAAGAGAAATACAGGAATTGCATGAGCAGGCTGAGAACAGTCAAAGAGAACTACAGGAAATGCATGAACATGAGGAAGCTAATCAAAGAGTAATACAGGACTTGGGAAAGCTGGATGACAATAGACAAATATCAATAGAGGCATTCATGGAATCCATAAACAGAAAGCTGAAAGAATTCAGGGAGACCACAAAGGGAATGCTGAATGGAGCCCAACAGAAGGAATGGGAGTACAAGGAAACCATAACCAATCAAGTACGTGATTTGAGAATAATCACAACAGGAGGTAAAGATGTTCATAAAAGATCTAAAACAAGCTCCAACAAAGAATTTGAAGCCATCAAAGCTGACCAATTAGAAGGAAAAGATAAAAAAACAAAGTAGAAAGTCTCGACAGTAGGTTAGACCATGCAGAGGAGCAAATTTGAGGGATTGAGGAGAGCCAGGTTATTACAGAGAAAGAACATACAACTATGCAAGACAAATCCAAGAAATATGATAGATCTATTCAAAATTTGGAAGACACTCTCAGAAGACTTAATCTGAGGATAATGGGTGTAGAGGAGCACCTAGAGACAGAATTTAATGGTCTAGGAAATTTAGTTAACATGATCCTAGCAGAGAACTTCCCAAACATGCAAAAAGATAGGTCTATTCAGATACAAGAAACTTTTAGAACCCCAAATAGACCAGACTAGCGCAGGATATCTCACCATTACATTATAATCCACACAGGATCAATTCCAAGGAAAAAATCCATAAAGCTGTTAAGTAGAAAAGATCAACTACTTACAAAGGGAAACCAATTAGAATCAGCTCAGATTTCTCAATGGAGACAATTAAATCAAGAAGAGCCTGGAATGATGTAGGCCATGTCCTAAGGAAAAACAACTATCAATCAAGCATACTGTACCCAGCTAAACTCTCCTTCATAACTGAAGGTAAAATAAAAACCTTCCATAGCAAAGAAAAACTGAAACAATATATCTCCAACAAACTGGCCCAATAAAAAATACTTAACGATGTGCTACACGTAGAAAACCAACAAGACCACAATAAAGACCAAGAATCTGCACCCAAACTGAGAATCCAAGAAATATAGGAAGAATCCAGTTGCTCCAGCCCCCAAGAAGTTGGATAGCATTGCAGGAACTCCCAAACACTTCTCAGTCCTAACTCTCAACATTAATGGACTTAACTCTCCAATTAAGTGACAGACTGTCTAGTTGGATTAAAAAGCAAGATCCTTCTATCTGCTGCCTTCAGGAGTCACACCTTTTTCATACAAACAAACACATTTTGAAAGTGAAAGGCTGGAACAAATTCTAACAAGCAAATGGTCCCCATAAAGAGGCTTGAATGGCAATCCTGATATCAGATAAAATAGACTTCAAATTACAATTAGTGAGAAGACATAAAGAAGGTCGCTACATACTAATTAAGGGAGCTCCCCTTCACGAGGATATTACAATTCTAAATCTCTATTTGGCAAACAACGGATCACCCAGATTTATCCAAGAAACACTATTTTCCCTCAAATCTCACATAGATCCAAAGTCATAAATTGTTGAAGAGTTTAAGTCAGCACTATACCCACGAGATAGATCAAATCGGCAAAAACTCAACAGTGAAACTGCAGATCTAAACAACTACATGGATCAACTAGATATAACAGACATCTACCGAATATTTCACTCAGCAGCATCAGAATACACGTTTCTCTCAGCATCACACGGAACAGTTGCCAAAATAGACCCCATTTTAGGTCATGAAGCAAACTTGTCCAAATTCAGAAACATTGAAGTTTTGCCATGCATTCTCTCACAGCACAAGGGAATAAAATTAGAACTCAACACCAAAAGCCACCAATGAAAGTCCTGTAACACATGGAGGCTGAACAACAAACTGTTGAATCACCAGTGTGTCATGGAAGAGATTAGTAAGTAAATTCAAATATTCATGATATTCAACAAAAATGAACACACAAATTACCAGCTCTTCTGGGACAGAGCAAAGGCAGTACTCACATGGAAGTTTATAGCTCTGAGTTCCTACATCAACAAATTGGAGAGACCTTAAACCAACATTTTAATGAGATATCTGAACCTCCTTGAGAAAGAACAACAAGATAAACCCCAACTCAGTAGATGGAAAGAAATACTTAAAATTAAATAGCAGTTAAATGAATTCAAATTTTTTAAAAATCCATAGAAAGAATCCACAAAACAAAGAGTTGGTTCTTCGAAAAAATTAACTAAACTGAAAGACCCTTAGCAAATCTTATCAGAAAAAGAAAACACACCTAAATAAATAAATTCAGAGATGAGAATGGAAACATCACCACAGAAACAAGATTCAGAACATTATAATGGAATGCTTCTCAAACCTTTACATTAATAAGTGTGAGAACTTGGCATAAATGGACCTTTTTCTAGCAAATATGGACATGCCAAAAATGAACCAAGATGAGATAAACCATTTTAACAGCCCCATATCAAGGATTGAAATAGAAGCAGCAATAGGAGACCTCCTATCTAAGAAAATGCCAGCAACAGATTGATTTACAGCAGAATTCTACAAGTCCTTCAAAGCAGAGCTCAAACCAATAATCTTCCTACTCTTCAATGAAATTGAAAGGGAAAATTCACTACTGAACTCATTCTATGAAGCCATAATAACCCTTATTCCAAAAACAGACAGGGACTCATCAAATAACAAGAACTATAAACCCATTTCTTTGATGAATATTATACAAAACTTCTCCACAAAATTTTGGCCTATCTACTTCAAAAATTCATCCAAACAATCACACATCACGATCTAACATGTTTCATTTCAGGGATGCAAATCTGGTTCAATATACACAAATCAATTAATATAACTCATCATATCAAAAAAGAGCAAGAATAAGAACCACATAGTTATCTCAACAGATGCAGAAAAAGCATTTGACAAGATCCATAAAACCCTTTATGGTGATGGGTCTGAAAAAATTAGGAATCCAGGAAACAATACTCAATACAATAAAGGCTGTATATGACAAACCTACAGCCAGCATTATACTTAATTGTGGAAAAATAAAGCCATTTCGTCTTAACTTAGGAATAAGACAAGGATGTCCACTCTCTACTTCTCTTCAACTTAGTATTAGAATGCTTAGCTACCGATATAAGACAAGATGCAAACATAAAGGGGTTCCAAATCGGGAAAGATGAAATAAAACCCTTTGCAGATGACATGATTTTAAAGAATCACACGGACTCCACTTCCAAATTACTGAAGCTGATTCAAAGCATTGGCAAAGATGCAGGGTATAGAATTAACCCTCAATAATCAATGGCTTATCTGTATGACAACAATGAGTAAAGCATGGGTGAAATCAGGAAGGCAATTCATAATAGTGCACAAAAAATAAAATATGTAGAAATTTACTTAATCAAAGAAGTGAAGGACCTTTGTGATGAAAAATTTAAAAACCTGAAAAAGGAAATCAAAACAGAACTTAGGAAGTGGAAAAACCTCCCATGCTCCTGGATTGGAAGGATCAACATCGTGAAAATGGCACTACCTGCCAAGGCTATCTACAAGTTCAATGTGATAACTGTCAATATTCCAACCTCATTCTTCAACGAAATAGAAAAGGCAAACCAAAAATTCATATGGAACAATAAAAGACCCCGAATAGCTAAAACAATCCTCAACAGAAAGATCACTGCTGGAGGAATATAAATACCAAATTTCAAACACTACTACAAAGCCATAGGTATCAAAACAGCTTGGTACTGACACAGGAACAGACCTCAGGACCAATGGAATAGAATTGAAAACTCAGAAATGAACTCATAGACCTATAGCCATTTAATCCTCGATAAGGGAGCTAAAAAACTAGAATTTAAGAAAGACAGCCTCTTCAGTAAATGGTGCTGAAAAAAAATGGTTAACTACTTGTAGAAAACTACAGCTAGATCCTTATAGATCACCCTGCAGCAGAATCAACTACAAATGGATCAAAGACCTCGGGGTCAAAGCAGACACTCTGAAAACATTACAGGACAGAATAAGAGCTACTCTAGGTCTCCTTGGCACAAGCCAAAATTTTCTTAATAGATACCCAGAAACACAACAATTCAAATAAATGTTGGACAAATGGGATTGCATGAAATTGCAGAACTTCTGCATTGGCAAAGGACATAGCTAGCAAGATCAATTGAAAGCTCATGGATTGGGAGAAATACTTCACTAGCCATACAATGGACAAGGGTCTCATATCTAAAATATCCCGGGAACTCAAAAAATTGAATCCCCCAACAACAAATCTTCAAAGAAACAACTGCCCAATAAATAAGTGAGCGAAAATCTTCTTTTCTTTTTTTAAAATTAAGTTTTTTATTGTAAAAATACTGTACAGAGGGGCTACAGTTACATGAACAAGGTAATGAGTACATTTTTTTGTTATTATTTGCTTTATTTTTTTAATTGTGAGAATACCATACAGAGGAGTTACAATTACATGGGCAAGATAACGGTACATTTCTTATCAAGCACTGTTGCCTCCTCTGTTTTTCCCCTTCCCATCCATTACCATAATCCCCCTACCTCCCCCAATCCGATCTTTACCCCCCACCCCCGCCAAAGTTGTAAAGTTCGTTTTTCGACATAACCATTAATTCCTCTCCCCCACAGTACAACCCCTGCTTTCACTGTATTTGATGTTTGTATAATTTGTGAAGGGGAAGGACAAAAACAAATCGAGGTAAAGTCTTAAAGAGAAATTTCTCTGAAGAGGAAAGAAGGATTGCCAATAGACACATGAAGAAATACTCAACCGCCCTAGCCATAAAAGAAATGCAAACCAACACAACATTTAGATACCACCTCACCAGTTAGAATGGCTATAATCAAGAACTCTAATTTAAAGAACAGGTGCTTCAGGGGATGTGGAGAGATGGGAACCATACTGCATTGTTGGGAGTGTAAACTGGTTCAACCACTTTGGAAAGTAGTATGGAGGTTCCTCAAAGACTCCACATAGAGCTCCCCGATGACCCAACAATCCCACTTTTGGGCATTTACCCAAATGTTCACAAACAAAGCTATAAGCACAACCATGTTTATTGCAGATTTATTTACCAAAGGCAATATATAGAACCAAGCCAGATGCCCCTCAGTAGATGAATGGATCAAGAAAATGTGGCATATATACAAAATGGAATTCTATACAAAATGGAATTCTATGCCTCCATGAGAAAGAATGAAATTGCCCCATTTTTTAAGAAGTGGAAAGACTTGGAAAAAAATAAGTGAAGTAAGCCAGGCCTAAAGAAATGTAGCTCCCATGGTTTCCCTTATTTGCAGTAACTTATGTCTGAGACCAAATAAGGATTCAATTTGTTTTCTTTCTTGCGATTGTTCCTAACATACCTATAAGATGATTTCTTTATTGCTTTGTATGTCCATTGCCCCCTGTATATCCCCTGCTTTCACTGTATTTGATGTTGGTATAATTTGTGGAGGTGAGGAAAAAAAGAGATTGTTTAAATAGGGATACAGGTGGACCCATTTCAACAATGAGATGTACAAGATTTTATTTCAAAAATACAATGTACAACTTTGGCTGGGGGGGATGAGGGGAAGATGGGAAGTGTTGGGAAGGGGAAACAAAGGAGTAGGTAAAAATGTTTGATAAGAAATGTACTTATTACCTTGCCCATGTAATTGTAACCCCTATGTAATGTACTTTCACAATTTTTTTTAAAAAAAGCAAAAAAATTACCTGTATGGTTTCCTATGAAAAGAAAGCAGAATACAATCTGCTCCTCAAGGAAATTGACCCATAATTGGCAGTACTGTCACTTTCATAAATGATGTAAGAAGACTGAAGAACAAATTTCAACTCAAACTTCCTGATATAAAGTTTACTTTGTTCCCTGTAAACAATCTTTCAATTCTATCTATGTCTTGCTCCCAAAATGATTCGTATTTTATTCTTATCATATTTTTAATTAACTTTAAATAGTTGAATGGGAATTGTAGCTTGACAAAGCAGTTTATGAATAGTGTTTAGTGAGTTTTTTTTTCTTTTTTCTCCTGAGGTTTGAACTCTGGGTCTGAGCGCTGTCCCTGAGCTCCTTTGGATGAACAGTAGAACTTTATCATTTGAGGCACAGCAACAACTTCAGATTTTTCTGAGATTTAATTGGAGATAAGAATCTCACAGACTTTCCTGCCAGGGTTGGCTTCAAAGCTCAATCATCAGCCTCCTGAGTATCTAGGAAAACAAGCGTGAGCCATTAATGCCTGGCTTAAAACAGTGCATCTTTTATTTTTTGGCTAGTCCTGGGGCTTGAACTCAAGGCCTTGACAATGACCTTGAGATTCTTTTCCTCATACTAGCACTCTACGACTTGTGTCATAGTGCCAATTCCAGCTTTTTTTGTTTATGTAGTACTGAGGAATCAAACTCAGGGCTTCATATTTGCAAGGCAAACAGTCTATCACTAAGACATATTTCATGGCTAATACAATGCAACTTCAGGTTCATTATCTCTCATCCCTCTCAATCCTATTTCATCCCTCAATTTACATAATTTTGTAGAATATTTACTGGCTGTCAATGTCATACACAGTCACTCAGAGGCTATGTCACTGTGCCAATTTAAAAAAGCTCATATAATTAGTACATTTCTTATCAAGCATTGTAGCCTCCTCCTTTGTTTCCCCTTTCCATCCCTTCCCATCCTCCCCCCTACCCCCCACTCAATCCTCCCTCCCCCCCCTCACTAAAGTTGTAAAGTTTGTTTTCGACATAACGAATTGTACATCTCATTTTAAGAAGAAAATGTAGAATAGTGCTGCGAAGAAGGCTCAGTGGTACAGCGCTTGCATTGCATGCAGGAGGCCCTGGGTTCGATTCCTCAGAACCACATAAGCAAAAAGAAATAAGCCGCAAGTTGAGCTGTGGCTCAAGTGATAGAGCACTAGCCTTGAGCTGAAGGGCTGAGGGAGAGCGCCCAGGCCCAGAGTTCATGCCCCACTACGGGACCCCCCCACCAAAAAAAAAAGAAAATATAATCTGTTTTATCCATTTTTCACATGCAATATTGGTGTTTCCCAAGTAAGTAAGTCCATGTAAATTTATTTCATGTTGTTTTGCATGCATGTGTATAATTGTATTACATCCTCAATGAGCATTCCAACAATTTAATATATTCTATTATAAAAAAAGTTTTGAAATATCTATTCTTTTACATGTGTCTCATTTGACATAAGTTGAAATATATTTTGTATATAAAATTATGATTGAAAATGCTGGATCATAGAGGCAACTCTATGTATAATATCTTAAAGATTGCCAGTATGTTTAACAAACTGACTATATCACTTTAAGTGCCAAGCACCAATGTATAAGGATTCCAATTTCTACATAGTGGTTGTGCAGGGCTATCTTATTGATGTTTCTATTTCCATTAATCTCTATGTATGCAATGTCTAGGCATGATATGACCGTTTCATTTTCTTTGGTTGTTGGTATATTATAACAGACAGTTTTTTGATAACTTATTCAGGAAGGTTAAAGTTTTTCATTGGCATTAATATTTATAAGTTTTTTACAATTTCTAAAAACACCTGACTAGCACTCTTTGACTCATTGACAAAGGAATATAAACTTAAATATATTTCTCTGTCCAATATTAAAGCTGTTAGTGTAAAATTGTTAGGTTTGTAAAAGAAAGATTACACAGCTCAATGGGTCTATAAGGCACCAGATTGGATCCACATAATTATTGTCAAGGAATATTTAATAAGGAGTAAAACAAAATATTTGTGGAATTATATTCTCCTTAATAAGAGGTGATAGGTTAGCCAGTATTGGGGAGAATTAAAAAATAAACATTGACTTAAACATAACAATTTATTCAAATATTAACTTCCATCAGGATTAAAACATGGCATATAAAACAAAAAGAGTGATGTAAATGTAAAGCAAAGAAAGATGTCTTGACAATTTTGGAGATGAAATATTCTTAACTTATTCATTAAACTTATAAGAAAGGAAACTTGATATAGTAGAACTCAATAAAAGTGTAAAATAAAATTTGGTCTGTGAAAGCTCATATACAAGTAGTGAATACAAATTGGGAGAAGAGGGCTCATGTATCTCATCCTAGCTACTTGGGAAGCTGTGATTTGAGTATTGCTATTCGAAGCCAGCCCATAAAATAAAGTCCCTGAGAATCGTATCTCTGATTAATTTACAAAAATCAGTAGTGAGGCATGACTCAAAGGGTAAATTGTTAACAAAATGCAACAATTCTCAGGGACCCTGAGTTCAAACCCCAGGACCATACACACATGTACAAAAGTAATAGTAGTAATACTAATAGTGATGATGATGATGGTGGTAATGATGATGATGATGAAGGGTACCCAGAGTCAAGGATAAAATATTTGCAAATCCTATACCTGAAGAATACCTCAAATCGAGACTCTACATAGAACTCTCAAAACCTAATGTTAAAAACAATTTGAAACCAGCAAAGTACATCTTGTGAAAAATAAGCACAAGAAAATCATCATTAGTCATCAAATAAATGCACATTAAAATTAAAATGACATCATAAAATATGGATGAGAATTACTTTATGTAATACAATAATGACCATACTAAATGGTATCAAGAAACAGAGAAACTATGGATCATGGCAGGAATGTCAAATGAGAAAGCCACTTCTGAAAACATTGTGACAGGTTCCTAGAATATGACATATGTAACCCATAGCATAGCACAGGAATTGAGCTTTTCAGGCTTTGTCTCACAGAAATAAAATGTAACATTCACCCCAAAGCCAAAACACAGAGGATTATAGCAGCATTATTTCCTCTAAAAAAATGGAAATCAATTCAGGCTTTCTTCAGGTGAATGGGAAAAGAATTGTGCTACATTCTCTAATAACAGAACCAAAAGGCAAATCGAGTGAATGCAATACAATATTAAGGCATACAATAATTGGGAATAATCTATCATATATTTGAATGCAATCTTAAAAACTTATTTATTGCATGATCTAGAAGTCAGAGAAAAAAATGTGTTACCAGGATGAAACAGGTTTGGGATGGGACAAAGAGAAGAATTGGGTTTAATTATAAAAGAATAGCATGAGACAGACTCATTTTTGGTAAAGAAACATATCTGTAATATAGTATATTCATATAGAGTTGATAACATTATATTGGACTTAATATGTGAACAAAATAATTAAAACAACTGAATGCTGCTTAAGATACTTGTGAAATATTAATTCTACTTGTGATGTCTTACAATAAATATTTAAAGAAACTGGGAAAAGTATTCAAGGGATATCTCTGTGTTCTTATAACATCATAAAGATCCATACTAATCTCAATAGAATTTAATGATATTAAGAAAACAGAAGTCAATATTGAATGTTTACATTGGGAACTAGTCTGGGTCCAAGCTTGAGATGAAATATACCTTGCTAATTAGACAGCAGAGACTTAGAAAATTGATATCAGGGCCAATTTTTCAAAAAAGTGAGAAATTACCAAACCAAAGTAAGCTAGATATAGTGTAATTTCCCTGTTACTCACGTTTGTGGAAGCCATAGGTATGACATCATTGCACAAGGGAGGCTTGGCCTGAAAAATAATATAAAGTGGTTAGAGCTTTAGCAACTTCAAGCACCAGTATTATCAAAGGAAATAAAAATGAAAACATAAAAAGGAAAGGACAGAAAAGGAAACTATTTGCTCTTCATTCTTGTAGTTTCATGTCATTGGGTACAAGAATTAAGACTATTTTGTTTACTGTTTGAGGATTCAGGCCTCTCTAATATGAAAGCGTTTATCAAATAATTATTGTATTACTATTATTTATTAACTTATTATTAGGACTTCTTGGAGATTGAACCCATGGCTTTGTATATATTAGTCTAGTTCTACAACTGAGCTGTACCCCAGCTCTCTTATATAGTTTTGGAAATTGTTTATGAATTATTCAGTAATCTATTCTATTTTCCATCTTATCTTTTCTCTCCCTTTTCCTCTATGCATTTTAGTTTATATGTTGAAAACTTTCCTCAATTTTATCTTCTAAACTTAGAATGTTGCTGTTGAGTTTACAGGGAAGTCGGTTGTTATATGACATCTTTTAAAATTATAAGCATATATATGTATTTCACATGTATGATTGATTCTTAGAGTTCATTTCAATAAGCATCACTTTATCTGGTCATATGCACATTCCTATTGAGCAATTGTGATCCTCTCCTAAGAATAGCTTCCATTGTTCTTGCCATGTGAATGTTTAGAGTGCTGTTAATCATATCCAAGTGCAATTATATGTCATTTATTATCTATTGCATTACCTTGTAGATTTATGGATATATATAGTTATTAGAAATGAGGAAAGCCATGCAGCATATACTTAATTGGATGTGGCTTATTTCACTTAATATCATTGTTTCCCAGTCTTTTCATTTCTTCAGGAATGGGGTAATGGCATTTTTTCCAATGGAAGCGCAGAATTCCATCAATACAACAGAATTGAAGATCCAGAAATTAATCCACACCTATAGGTACATAATCTTTGATAAGGAAACCAGAAACACAGGATGGAAGAAAAACAGCCTCTTCAAAAAGATGTGCTTGTAGAATTGGCTGTACACAGGCAACTGAAGTTATATCCTTATATATCCCCCTATACGAGAATCGATTCCAAATGGATCAAAGACCTCAATGTAAGTCCAGATACCTTGAAAATGTTACAGGAAGAGTTATGGGGAAACATGGGGGTTCCTTGGCACAGGTCAAAACTTCCAAAGTAAGTCTGTATAAATGGGATTACATCAAACCAAATCAATCATTTGTCAGACTCAAAAGCCATGAAAAACAAAGATAGTGTAGCACAGATTTATTAGGGAGCAAACCTATAGACGAATGTCTCAGCCGGTGCCTTTCTCCCTTTCCTAACTAGGTTATTTATAGTGGGTTTACATGAATCTAAGAGTTTTCTGGTGGGGATTATTAAGAAAATAACTAATGCTAAAAGAGTGATAGTATGTCAACTGAGTTGTAGCTGGAGAAAGGGAGGGACTAAGGCGGGGTGGGGGGGGGTCTAGTTCAAAGCCTTGGCTTGGTGCCAGTTTAGTAAGGTATAGCTGCACCAGGGAAGAGGGGTAAAACAGGAGTGGTTATTAAAAAAAGCACTGGTCTGAAACCGCAAAATAAGGACCCCAGTCTGTGTGACCAAATAGTCTCTAACATGAGGTTTTTTTTAAATTAACAAGCACGATTTTAGATTTTTGCAGAGTGGGATGATACATAGTTACAGACGAAGTCTGATATCAGGTAATCCAGTCTGCTCTTTCACATGTTACTCAATAGCCAGGTTTCAACACAAATGATTACAATGAGATTGTCCAAATTATACTGTGACTTTTACCTCTCATGAATCAAAATTCTGTCTAATTATTTCTGTTTTCCAGATGTTTTCACATTTCTCATGATCTTTTCTACTATTTTGTCTTCATTATTGATGCTCATACTAATTTTTGGTTGTTGTCTTGTGTGTATATGCCATTTTTAGGGCTTGAACTCAATGTTTAATGGTCTCCCTTGTGTTTTTTGCTCATAGCTGATGACAGGCTATTCCTTGAGCCACATCCACACCTTCTGCCTCCTGCTGGATAATTAGAGATAAGTTTTCACATTTTTGTCTGTTTGGACTGATATTGAGCTAAATTTTTCAGGTATTAGCTTCCTGAGTTTCTAGGATTCTACACATGAACAACTAACACCAAGCTTTGCTATACCATTATTTTAATTATGTCTTAGAAGAAAGTGGAAGTATATTTGTGTTAAGTGTGCAATTTTCAAATACAAGTTTGAATCTACTTGATATAATGTAACTGTTATCAATTTTAACAGTTAAATCAATGAATACTACACATCCCCAAAGAAATAAAATTGAAAAAAAATGAATAATTATTTTTAAACAAGTAATGGAACTATGAACTTCTTTCACTTTACAATTCATGTTTTATATAACTTTAATTAGCAGACTTCCATCACTAAAAGTAAATACATTAATTTTATCCTACAAGAAGCAAAGTGATTATAGTTAAGAATAGATATTTCATCACAGCCAGAAGATAAGTTTTTGAGAATTCTCCCTATAAAGAAATGTTACATGCAGAAATTAAGGGATATGGTGTGGCTTGATCATTAAACAATATATAAATGAATGTGATTATCACTCCATACTTCATAAATGTGTAAAAATAATTATGTTGCAAGGCTCCAATGGCTCATGCTTGTAACCCTAGCTACTAAGGAGGCTGAGAGGTGAGAATCATTGTTCAAAGCTAGCCTAGGCAGGAAAGACCGTGAGACCCTTACCTCCAAAGACCCACCAGAAAACTGGCTGTGGATCAAGTGGAAGAGCACTAGTCTTGAGCTGAAGACCTGACGGATATCGTCTAGGTCAAGATTGCAAGCTCCATGACCGAAAAAAATTAAAAATAATCAGTTACAAATAAACAAATATTTTGGCATAAATGTTAAAATATGTATAATAAAACTTTAAAATCCTCACTAGATATACTAGTTGTTATTGAATCAATTGTGTAAATCACACATTTCTCACTCAATTCATATTTGTATGTTTATATACTTATATGCCATAAGTATAATTAACTGATACGTGATAGACAGTGTTTTAGGAATCTCCCTAACATTAACCCTTCTACCCTAAAATAAATATGCCCTCCAACCTTGTAAGAGGTTTCATCTCATTGAAGCATAAAAGTATAAACCATAATAATTTTTTGGAACAACTGTAACATTTTACATGCATTTCACTTAGTTTAAGAACCAAAACATTCAAGTCATCTTAACCGTACAAGTTATAACAAAATGTCTTCTAATCTTTTTAGTCTCTTAAGAGATGAAAACCTTTAATTATATATCTATTTTTCTCTGTCTAACATCCTATTACTTAGGAAGATCTTTTGTGTAACCTTGTGTTCCTGATTAGAAGACAGGAACAAAGGTAATAATGAAAATAGCCAAGAAAAATATTTGAAAACAATTATATAACAATCGCAGACACTCCTGTTTTCACTGGTTTCAATGAGAATATACGTTAAAGTGTCATGTTTTTGTTATCATTTAAAGAGCAATAATTAAAATTTAATTAGCACTGAAGAAGGGAACAGAAAACTGAAGGCAGCTTGACTTTGAACAATCCAAAATAAACAAAATGGATTTATCTTGTTATTCTATGTAGTTGCTAAAATAATAGAAGCAATACCCAAAGTCAAGAAAACACCTGTCATCGCAGTAAATGTTTGTTTATAAAATAATGGTGAGGGTCTGACTCTTTCAAAGTCAGGTTTGGAAAAAGAAAAGTGTATCTGCTTTAGTGTGAACGATAAAAAAATATAAAAATCCTTTATTAATGTTTTATATATCTAGACTAGGACTTCTAATGTTGGAGAAGAGGAAAGGTATGAAAAAGTTCAAGATTGTTTAACTATTCCCCAAGATCATTCTTCTTTATCAGCTATAGCAATGCCTTGGTTACTCTTAGTATCATGCTTGTTTACATTTAGAAGCATTATTTGTTGCTGAGTTATACGCTGCAAACCCTTGAGTATTAATAAAGTAATTTCCTAAAAGATGAAAGTAGCTGTGTAAACAAATCTAAAATGTGAAAGACTTAGCATAGTGGAAACTATTTTCTAGCTATATCAAAATCTGTAGGTGTAGATTTTGTTTCCCATTGTTCCATGGGACCCATTTTTGTTAACTTCTTTTTCACCATCTGGTGATCCTATAACGTCCTATACCATCCTGGGATTGCTTATCTTTACGGGATTCTCTAATTTCTGTTGGAAAGTTAGGAAGGAGAGAAGTTCGAGTTACTGTTTAGGTTTTACCTTATTTTTTTTTATTACCTTAGAAACTGTAAATCAAAATGACATAAATTATCTTCATAATAATAGGAGACAGATTTCATTTCTATATTCTTACCCTAGCCTTCTACATAAATTTGGTACTTAGTGATCCCAAATATGAAAATGAAGATAGGGAGCTTCTTGTTTAAATATTATTTTGGAATTCAAGACTTCATTAATGCAAGGCCCTTAGTAGTATGTATATCATACATGTGTACAAAGCTGGTGGCAACTTTTTCTTATTCTCAGAAACTAGGACGTGTGGTATCCTTGTAGTTGCATCAGGAAAAGGCTGTAGTTGCGTTTACTTACCACAACCAATCTGCTGTAAAATATTTCTACAAGATAATTGGCTTGAATAATCCATATTTATCATTTACATTTCTAAAGGACAGAAATCTAAAATAAGTCTCACTAGATTAAAATTGAGCCCCCTACAGATCTAAAATATTTTTCAAGTGATTCTAGTGGAAAAAAGCATTTACTTCCTGTTCCGCTTTCCAGAAACTTCAGAATCTGTGTTCTTGTCTTTTCCTTTATCTTGTAATGTAGCATCTTTACATCATTCTGATGATTCTTACCTAATGATGTCCCTTTCGAACTACAGCTTGGACTTTTGAGTATACTTTACCCATCTGATAATTATTCAAATTTGTGTTCCTTGGGTAATGAAAGGTGATTATTTTACAACCTTATATATAAAATGTAAATCAATATTTGATGGATTAGATATTTCGGGACTATAGATATTTTGGGCAGGTACTTTACTGCCTACCACAATGAGTGTGTAAGCATTCTTTCTACAGGTTATAACCTGCTATCCTTTCATTAATTTTGAACAACATATTTCTTTAATAAAATATAACTAGAAAAAAAATTGGGTTCCTGAAAATATTTAATCCTGATTAATAATTGTCATGTACTAGAAATCTTAAATGTCAGACAGCAGCTCCTGAAGCAGTTCTGGCAATATCACTTTTTGTATATTCTGCTAACAATCTTCTCATTTCAAGAGCATTTGATTGTTATTATTTTGGAATTATGGTTAATAGTTATGTGCCTGCTATTTTTAAAGAATGCACCACCAATACTTGTTCTCGTCTTTTAACTTGTTTATGTGTAATTTATTTCTGAAAGAAACACTGCTATTTTAATTACATGAACTGCTTATTGAAATGTGGAGAGGAAAAGAAGAAAAAAGATGTCCCTGTGTATATCTCATTGAAAATGTACCTAAAAGCTATTTATCTTAACATCATATATTTTTCATTTTGTTTGGATTCTTATAAAATTTAGCCTTTCAACTCACACAATGTTAATGCAGTCTTATTTTATGCCTACCGAAAGCAAACAACAAATTACTATATATTTAAATTTTTTTAATTGTTAAAATTATTATTTATTAAAAAAATATTTTTAAAAAATTAGCCAAGGCAAATTGTTTATTAGATGTTTAGAGTCGTGTTCAGACTCTATTGTTGAAGCCAGAAGGGGGAAAAATCATGCTTTTCTTCTACCTTGAGCCACTCTGATTTATTTCATCTATTTCTGAAAGAATGAAATTCTGTTTTTGAAGCCTTTTGCTTGATATCCACATGTGTCATTCTTCCTTTATTAAAAGGAGAATTTGGAGAAAGGATGAAAATTCTCACTAGAAAAAGGAGAAGAGGAAAAGAGAAGCAAGAACTCTCGATATTTTGTTCTTCCTCATCTCAATCACAAGTTCTTGATAATGATTGTGGATGTTAGATACAGTGCTCTACAGTGATTAAAAACATTTATAGAAAAAGTTAGCCCCTCAAGTGATCACATAGAGAATGCTTGTTTATTTAAAAAATGTAATAGCGTCAAACAGGAAATGTTATCTACTTGTTTAGTACTTGTTTAGTATTTCTTAATTCTGATGTGCTGTAGTCATACAAGAATGGTAAGAAACTAACATTAATATCACATTCTAATATTCGCTTAATTCTTGTTGTGTTTGAGTTTTGCTTCATTTTACATGCTATATTCTTCCAGTATATAAGTTGAAAAAAGATTCCGTCTGGAAATATGCTATTTTTATAGCTAAGGGGAAAAATGTTAGCTCTTAGACACAAACAATGGGATAGAAATCTTCCCCTAGATATAGCCTTTGACCACTTCTGGTTCATTTTTGTAAGCCGAAGTAAGTCACATGACCAATCTTGACATTGCAGAGTAGAGGTAAATCTCACCTACAGGAAGCTGATGCAGGACAGTCTAATATGCCAAGATATGCAACACTTGAGATAAAGAGGAAAAAGTAGAGAACTATAATACAATCAGTCATAGTTGCCATCACATGTCTCTGCAGGAAGGAAAGTATTATGTACCTTTGTTCCTAAAACTACTGAAATCTTCAAATCATGTCTTTTATGCTTCCATGTTACCGGAATTAGAGAACATTTTAATACTGAAGCAGCATAAAATCTCAAAGAAAGCTGGACTAATCATTTCAATACTACATTTTGTTCTGCTAGGACATGAAACCATTGTATAGACAGTAATTTATACTGGTAACTTTTTCGAGAACTTCATTTCGTTAATATATGTGACTATCCACCAGAATAAATGTCTTAATTTATCTGCTTTTTGTGCAGACAGCATATTCTAGTAGATGGATGTGGGAGTTCGTCAATAGCACTATTTAAAAATGCAAAAAATGTGGACTGGGAGCCAATATACATATTTTTCCAACATCATCTTCCACATCCTCCTTCTTCCTTCCTAGGAAATACACCCAATTAATTAAAAACGCTTTGATTTTTGACTCTTGAACTTGAAAGTGGAAGTAGAATGTTATGGATGTCGGGAATGACTTTTTATGTTTTTTTTTTTATATATAATAATATAACATGCAACATCCCTATGAGTCCTGCAGGTCTTAACACTGTACTTCTGTAGGGATGTTATAGGAAGGTCAGCCTTACTGGACTTAGTATTGTTTTCCACTTCCTTTTCTACCACCTAGCCTAAATTATAATACATAGTAATTGAATGAAAAAGTAATGCCATATTAATAAAGTCATTCAGGGCTCTGGGAATGTGGCTTCATGGTACAGTGATTGCTTAGAATGCATGAAACCCTGGCTTCAATTCCTCAGTACCACAAAAACAGAAAAAGAAGTGGTGCTGTGCGTCAAGTGGTAGAGTGCAAGCATTAAGCAAAATAAAAAGAGAAAAATCTCAGGAAGAGTTCCCTGGCCCTGAGTTCAAGCCCCAGGACTGGCAAAAAATGCATTTACCTAGTAAATGACAAATAAAGAACCTATATTTGAATATATAATTGCTCCTTCCAATTATGACTTAACAATCATTCTTAATTCATGTACTTTACCTATATTAGAAGGCTGTGTTGATAAAAAAAAAAAGGTTTTGTTAGTAAGTCACGGCAATTAATGTCAGGAATGTGCTTAGATATCAGGTGAATATTAATCCTGGAAATTCAAAGATCCCAGGCTTTTGAGTGGTCACTGCTAATCACAATGTGTAGGGTAGTCTAAGTGAGAATTATAAATCTTTTTGGTCAGTTATGCCACCAAAAAGGCACCAGCTAATTAATAGTTGTGATAGAAGTGAAGGAATAAATCCAGATGGAAGAAATAAAGGATAATTGTTACTTTTTTTTAAAAAGAGGTAGCTGAGTAAGAACAGCACCATGCACATGGTATTCAGATAAGGAGTAAGTTTATTCTTCGTTCTGGCTGGCACCAGGCCACCTTGGTCCTCCACGTGGTGGGGCAAGGCCTGGGAAAGAGAGCTGGGAGATCTGGGAAAGAGTAAGAGCTGGGAAAGAGAGAGAGCTGAGAAAGAAAAAAGAGCTAGAAAAGAGAGCATCTGGGAAAGAGGTGGGAAAGAGAGAGCTAGGAAAGAGAAGAGAAGGAAAGAGCTGTGAAAGAGCTAGAAAAGAGCAGAGAGAGGGCGTCTGGGCCTGGGCTAGGCCTTATCTAGGGTATGGGCACAGAAAGGTGTGGCCACATCAAATTCAGATGTGACCTCAGCGGATGCAGATGTGACCTCTTTCAGGTGTCCCAGTTGCCTAGGTAACGCAGGTATTGGGTGGAGACTTTGCTGAGGGGAGGGTGGAGTCTGTTAGCCATCCAGGAGTGGACTTTACAATAATAATAACTAAATTATACCAGAAACTGTTCTAGGGAACCATATTTGGTTATTGAAGAACTAGTTATCAACCAAGCTTATTCCTCATTACCTTTAGCAGTCTATATCACTTAGGCTAATTCTTAATCTCTGTGTGATAAATTGTATGTCATTCTATGTTGTTCTTTCCTATCTGATCTCCATTGCTTTCTAAAAATATCAGGCTTTCTATGTTTCTATTATAACAATTATTTATACTAAGTCCACTGTCGCAGACATCAGAGGATGCTAAAGTAAAAGTCTAATAGCTCATGAGTCATTAATGTAACAGCATGGAAAAGGAAGACATATTAATTGCTACCTCAAATTTTCTGAAAAGCTTAAATGTCATCATTTGATTCAAATTTTCATTATTTGTCTACAGTGTCATTAAGTGCACATAAATGCAAATATGAGCTGGGTGCTGGTAGATTATGCCTGTCATCCTAGCTACTCAAGAGGTTGAGACCAGAGGATTGTGGTTCAGAGCTAGCCTGGTCAGGAAAGTACATGAGACACTTATCTTCAATTAGCCACCAGAAACCAGGAAGTGGTGCTGTATCGAAAGTGGTAGAGCACACAATTTAAGCTCAAGAGCTGAGGAACAGTGCCCAGGATCAGAGTTCAAGCCCTACGACCAACAAAAAAAGTCAAATATAATTTTAGTTTCCCCAAAAGTAACTACGAAGTCAATAGTAATCTTCCCAAGCAGAAAAAATTTTCCAATATGATTCACTGTACCTACTTTTGCTGAATTATTTAAGTTATGGCAAATATTACCTTTATAATAAACTTCATCTAATATTTCTTTGTTCGAAAGAGAAGTCCATACAGTTGGTGTCACTTAGCTTTCTTACTATCTCAGTTCAAAGCCAACCCAGGCAGGAGAATCTATCAAATTCTTATCTCTAATTAAACCCCAAAAATCTGGAAGTAGACTTTTGGCTCAAGCAGTAGTGTACTAGCTTTGGGGGCAGGTGGGCAGGAAAGACAAATGTTCAGGGACAGGGTCCAGCCTCTGCGTTCAAGCCCCAGATGCAGCACAAACTAAACAAACAAACATGAAACAAAAGAACCCACATATTTTTTTGGACCGTCCTTAAAGCACTGGTTTGGAAAGAGGCTCCTTTTTCTGATCATACTCACTGGATCTTGCTTTTTCGAATCCTTATTGATATGGTGAACTCAGGACCAGAATAAAGGAATGGATATCTGAATTTTACAACAAGAGAATCATCTCAGAAGTTAAATATCCATGCATAAGACATTTTAAAACCTCCGTGTCTTTATTTCTTTGCAGTACAAGATTGTACAACAATGTTATTTCCATTTTTTCTATGCTTTCCTTCAAATGGCATATTGTTTCCTTTTGTATTACTCTCAACTAGAAGTTTACAGAAAGTTTTATGAGTAAATAGCACACTCGAAAAAGTCAGGGACAGGGTTTCCTTCAAGCCTTGGATTATTTTCTTGTACAGTAAAAGGACAGCACAAATTAACTTGAACTTTGTCATTTCTCTATGTTCAATTTCTCTCCATGATTCAGTTTCTACTTCCTGTAAAAGTTCCTTCCAATTACTTCCAGTAACAATCTACGGTGATGCTCCAGGCAAAATGAATGTTTTCTGGCTTCATTGAAATAGCACAAAGACATCTTTGGGCATGAGGTAACATGTGTTTCAGAGACAACTTCGTAACGAGAAAATATGGAATTTACATGGCTTATAAAACATTATCCATGTGCATATGGCCATATAAGACTATGTTAAGTGAAATGAGCCCCCAAATAGGGGCAAAACTTGTTTTTTTTTTTCTTTTTTACTAATGTTTTTAATGTATCTAACATGTATTATGTGATTTTTTTTGTTTCTCTTCTATTTTCTTCCTCCTTGGTATAATCCGTTTCCACTGTTTGATATCGGTTAACTGCATCATGCATATACATTTTTCTAATGTGGGGAAGGGAAAGGAAATAAAATGGTGAATCAAGGATACAGTATGACCTGTTGTAACAATGAGATGAACAAGACACTATATTGAAAAGGAACTTTACAACTTGGGGATAGGAGGGGAGAGTTGGGGTGGTAGGGAGAAAAAGGATGACAGGGGAAAGATAAAAGAGGAGGTAACAATGCTCCTTAGATAATGTAGTCATTAACTTACTTATGTAACTCTAACCCCTCTGTCCACCATTTTCACAATAAAAAAAATGACAAAAAACATTATCCTGGAGTACATTAGGTTCAAATTTCCTAAGTGCTCTGTAAATTAAGACCAATTTTAAGTGGGAAGAAGGTTCTCAGAAACATTTTTTGGTCAGTGTTTTTGTTGTGCATTATTAACCAAGTTTACATAAGTTAACAGAAGGAGAAACAATAGTTATAGGAGAAAGAGAAGTTCTGTATTCAAGTATAATGGTTCAATACTCTATAGAAGACTGCAAATAAGACAACGTTGAAATAATAAAGCCAAGGCCCGTATGTAGATCTATGGGAGTGACATAGAGAAAGCATTACTACTAAGTGGAACATGAGGGATGAGACCACTCTCTTTCTTCTACTAGCTCTAAATCATGATAGCTAATCATGCAGATTTGTAAAAAGTAGACTGGAAGAATAATTCTGGTTCCAAGCAAGTCAGATATAAGACCATGGACTTAACTAGAAAAAAGTCCATGTTGAGAAAGCAGGAATTATACTAGCAATAAACTGGTGGCTAAGATCACATTTCTTTTTTTCTTCTCTTTCTTTTTTTTTGATGGTAGTAGGGCCTGAACTCCAGGTCTGGGCACTGTCCCTCTATACTTCAGCTCAAAACTTTTTCTATACCTTTGAGCCCCACACCACTTCCACTTTTCTTGTGGTTAATTAGAGATAAAGGCCTCAGAATCTTTCCTACTCATGCTGGATTTGAACTGCAATCCTCAGATCTCAGCCTCCTAATTAGCTAGGATTACAGGTGTGAGCAACTTGAACCCTGATTAGGATCACATTTCTAACAATGTACATTCAGCATATGTAATGTGTATGTTCATTTATCTTTATATGAACTCGAGTTAAAAATCTGGGCTACAGCTTAGATTTTACACTCACAAAAATGGTTGTAGTTCAAAAGTTGATACCCCTGGAGAAATAAAACTTAAGAATGCAAAGGAGTCTGGGAAGTTCAGTTTGCATCCAGCTTGGGCAAAACAGTCTTTGAGACACTATAATTAACCAGCCAAAAGATGCATTAGAAGAATGGTTCAAGTGATGGAATACTAGTTATGAACAAGATTGCTGAAGAAGAGCTTGAGGTTTTTGCATACATATATATATACAAATACCCACATACACACAGAGGCACTTATATGATCAAACACACATATGTAACAACTCTCAGATTCTGTAGAAAAGTTAGAAAATATGTCCTGAGTAAGACTAAAATCAAGTGATAATTTTAAATATTAGAAAGTCTTCAAGTGAAATTTCCCCAAAAAGCTTGAGAATATAATGTAAGTGGGAACAAAAATAGTAAGAAAGTGAAGTCATCATTAATAAAGGGATCAAATCCAGGAAGGAATGAATCACAGACACCTTCAGGTGCATCTGAAAATGTTCATATCCTGTGTCAAATATTAGAACATCTTTGAAAATAGTACATGAACAGTCTGAGCCATCAATCTAGTGGAAAATATTATTGGAGAAGTTCAGAATTGCTAGTCTGTATCTAGATTAAATAAACCAACAAACTATGGTAGGACAATGTGATACAAGCCAGGAATTCTATCACTCAGACTTAAACAGGTAATTAGAGAATGGAATGACATAGTGATACTTTCACTGGACTAGGTAGTATAATTTTGTCTCAATAAAACAAACCAAGAAAGGAATAAAAAACAAGTCAGAAAGGAACACACAGTTGGAAGTTTGGGCTAATTTTGTCATTATGTTTTGAGAAGTCAAGTTTCCAATTGAACTGCAACTCATACATTTAAACTCAGTTGTGTTTAAATATCGTCTTCATTACAGAACATTACTAGATGCAAAAGAGCTCATGATTCCCAACCAAGAATTTGAAAAAGCAATAATCATTCTGTTAGATTCCAAAGAAATGATGAAGGATTACAGAAGTTTAAGCCTAGAGAAACAGGAAAGTTCATTTAATGTAGTGTTGGGAGCCAACAGTAAAGCTCCAAGTTCATCTTGACCCTTGTGCTCACTTGAAGGCACATACAAGGAACTGGCTTTCATGAAAAACACCAGGTGTCCGGGCTTGCCTTGCTATGGCTGTAGAATTTGTTTTACTTTCTATCAGTGGGCCTTGTCTTGTTCTTTCTGCACCCTTGTTTTTATTAAAATTTTCCTTGCTTTTCTGCACTATGGTGACCTTAGGTTAGCTCTTGACTTCTAATAGTATAAATAAGGAGAGTTAAAAATAAACGGGGCTGCAGTCTTGAGCTGCAGACCTCCTGACCCCATCCTTTGTTTTATGTCTTTATTTTTCCGTCCTCGCCCCCTAAATCAGGAGGCCCTTTCATTGCCGGCTGGTTCAGGCAAGTGGCGCCTGAACAGGGACCCTGAAAACCTGGGATCAAGGCCGAGGACCCCGCTAAGGTAAGAGGACGCATCCAGAAAAAGAGTGGGTGATAGTATAGTCGGGAGTAAGAAATTATGGGGCAAGGAAACAGCCGCACGTTATATGTGCAGGCTCTCAAGGGTATGCTTCACGCTCAAGGAGTGAAAGTTAGAGTCAGTTAGAATGTTTCTTTCACTTTGTTGAGGAAGTGTACCCCTGGTTCCCGGAGGAAGGAACCATTAGTTTTAAAACTTAAAAAAAATTTTTTTTTGAAAAAAGGATTCAGGGACACCATGATTCAAATGGCCTGTAAGTTAAAACATTGCTGCTTTGTAATTGTGTAGTATCTGTGTAGCCTGCAGGTTCTGTATTGAGGTTGGCAAGAGTCTTGGCAGACGTGCTATAAGACAGCCAACTGGGCCGGCGGGAGACGTCCCCCGGATCCCCATCAGGGTAAACTATCCACTATTGTGGACATTTGGGCCCGTCGGTAGTCCGGCACTTTCTGTCTGACAGTCTACAATGCGCATGCTGTAAATGTGTTTTTTCTCAATATTTGTATGTATGTATTTTGGAATTCTTGGAATGTTTCTTCTCTCAGATTCATCCTGATGCTGAGAGCCTGGAGTAGACTGGCTAACACCCCCTCAATAGCTGCTTCTCTCTAGCTCCTTCTTTTTTACTTACACTTTAAACTGACCCCCCTTTCTACTCTTCCCTGCCACCTCTTCCACCCTCTCTGGATCCAGAAGTATGGGAGTGGTGGGGGATGAAAAAACCTGGAGGATCTAACAATAACTTAAAAGGGCCGGCAGGGAAAACTCGCACCCAGATAAAACTGCCACTGACCACCTGCAAGTGAAACCAGCAAGATCTTAGCCTCGGGCCTAGGCCCAGGGGGTCTGAGTATGGGGGAGAACCAGTCAGTCTGAGGGGACGGCCACTAGGGACTTCTTTCCCTTGCCCCAAGATGACTGGGAATTCTCCTCCACCTTGGAAGGCCCCTGGGTCAACGTTTGCAGGAATCTAAAAGAAAAATCCTCCGGAGGTGAGTAGAGGGGGTCTGAGTCCCCTGGTAAGTGGGTTTGAGTCCCACTTGTGAATGGTGGTGAGATGTCGCCCCATTCACTGAGATCTGATTTTGTCTTTGTGGCCAATTGTCTGTCTGGTTTACTTCAGTGTGTTTTCTGTTATGTTTTCTGAGGTAGGGATAAACTGGAGGCTCATTAGCCCCCAACTCAGCCTTTGGTTGTTGTCTTGTCTAGTTCTGTTTTAGAATTGGTACCAGTTTTAAATGTATGTACAACTGATTTTGATTTTTGCACGCTTTAAGATCTGTGTGTGTTTTGTATGTGTTTGTGAACATGTTCAAGATAAAAATTATCAGCATGCTGTAACAATTGGGTGAGTTTAAGTTTAAAATTTAAAAGGTTATGAGGTTTGGACATTACCAAATATTTTAAAGAATTTTCACATTGTTTTAAATGACTTTTTAAGGATACAACTTAAAAATAAAAAAAATCTGGTATTTTAAAATGCATAAGGCTGTTTTAACTGTACTCAAGTTATCTGGCTTAACAAAAATGCATTGGCTGTTTAAAATTTAGTTCCTTTGGCTAAAATTAGGGGATAAATATTAAAAGTTTAAATACAAAAGTTTGTTTAACACTGTCAAAGACATTACCTGTTCTGTCTAAAACTGTGTATTTTCATTCAAAAACCAAGAGATAAGAAAAGGAAAAAAACTTAAAAGCCAACAAAAGACCTATCTTTAGGGGTAAGGGGTAAACAGGTAAAAGTGCAGTTCAGCTGGTCATACATGGTGGGACGGGCCATGGGAGGGGTCCACACATGATGAAAGAGGACAAGCTGGCACAAACGCAGTTCATCTCACCCTAAAGAGTGAGATTAGGTGCGTGCCAATTCCACAGGAAGGGCCAAGTGGCCCAGCTTTGTTCTGTCCTTTTTCTCTACAGATAAATACTAGAAACATGATGGTAAAAATTAGTGATGTAATGATCTGATTAGTATTGCTAAAACTGCCCCTTGGACTTAAAAAGAGGGTTAAAAAATGTTTTTGTATAATGTGACTTGCTTTGTATGATGCTTTATAATGGGGATATGTTTTTAAAAGTCATAAATGTGTTAAGTTTAACTTTTTGGTAGAGTGATGGTGATTGTAATTCTTGCATTAAGAAAAAATTTGAGTTTAAAAGTTTTAATTTGTATCTGTTTTAAAACAAGCAGCCAAGAGACAATAAGTGACACTTGGCCTCAAGATTTTAAGGGTTTTTTTAAATGTAACTAAAAACTAAAATATAAAATAATAAAAGAGATTAATAGGAGGCTTAAAAAATAGGAATGGATTTTTGGATATAAAGTTTAAAAGTAAAATTGTTCTTAACATTTGCCTCCAAGTGAAAGAAATTAAGATTACCAAAATAATTACTTAATTGCTATTCCAATTTGCTCTTATAGGTTTTTTAAGTTTCCAGCAAGCCAAGAGCAAAGCACAGAGGATTCTTATAAGTTTATCAGATATAACTTTGGCTCTTAACAAGTTTCAGGTAAGAGCATGCTTAATAGCTACTTCTATGTTGACCACCTTGTTGCTTTTAATTGGAATAAAGTGGCCTTTTATGAGACTCATTGATCTGCAAACTGATTCAAAGCCAGCCCGGGCAGAAAAAGGTCCCTGTGAGACTGTCACCTCTACTCAGCCAGCAGAGTGCTGAAAGAGCAAGCAGAGTTGCTTTGGGACTCATAGTGGCAGAGTGCTAGCCTTCAGTTGTAGAGCTGAGGGACGACACTCAGGCCCCAAGTTCAAGTCCAGTGACCAGCTAAGGGAAATACAAATGAGGCATTTATCTCAGTGTAGAGAAAACACTCCTGGTACAAGAGCAATGGAGGAGCATCCAGATGCAGTAAGCCACTGCTTGGATGACAGAAATGTCAGATCCTAGAGTCATTTGTGCATGGCCCTTCAAAAATTGGTCAGAGCCAGGAGGTCATGGAAAGATAGTTTGAAAGCATGCCTAATATCCATGACTATCTACTTTGTAGGGACAGAAACTTGTTAGTAATCTATGATAGTACTGAAAAGCTAAAGTTATAAAATGTGGGGGATAGTTTAAATCCCAACCCCTGTATGTGCCAAAAGCCCTAATTGACAGTAACTTTTGAGCTAACACCAGCTACATAAAATTCATCTGCTCAAAAAAAAAATTTGTAAACCTGAGAGGGTGTTTCTATTAACATGTGTCTAAAGGCCTGCACAGGTGACTTAGGCATTGTTAGAGTCACTAGAGGTCACATTCCTAAAGATGCTTTTACAAACCAGAGTGTGAAACAAGCTACACTGCTGTAGCCGGAGAAAAAGTCTGTGCATTTGTCAAAAGTTAAAATATTGTTCTTAATGACATCTAACCCTGGTAACCTATTTGTAAAATAGAATAAGTTATAGGTTCCTGGCTAGGTAGGACAATATCCCTGAGTCAGCTTGAAGAAGTTACAGAAGATGAATCTTCGCCCATCATCCCCTTTTTAGAACAAGGGACCAGAGTCATAAAAAAGGGTGACAAAATACACACACACACACACACACACACACACAAGAAAAAGACATGGAAAATAGTAGTACAGGCATGAACCCTCTATATCTGCCTAGAAAATCAGCTTTATTAAAAGAACTATCTAGTTTAAAAAGTTGTCATCTTGGTAAATTTTCCTGGGCTATTGTCTAGTCTTGAAAACTAGTAGGGCCACAACCTGCCAAGCCTATATATTACTTGTCTCCTTAACCAGTCTGTATAGAAATTTACAGCCCAGCACGAGGTGTGACAGTCCCTTGAAGCCACTGAGAGACCCTGCTGCTGCTGCTACAGCCTGACAGTCACCTGGAGAAAATCTACATCGTTACCCTGACCACCTCCACCGTGGAAAAAGTAGACTAAACTCCTGCCTGATTCCATCTTTTGAATGGCTTTGCTTTGTCCATGTTACCATATACCTACTCTAATTTTATTATGGCTACTCCTCTTGCCGGGGAGACTAAGAAACATTGTATTGCCCATTCCCTACACTACTTTGCCACTATGGGACTTCCTAAACATAGTAAAACTGATAATGGTCCGGGATGTGCCGGACAAGCAAGCTTTTCAAACTTTTTGTAAATCTTACCAGATTTTTCACTCTACAGATATTCCCTATATTCCTCAAGGACAAGAAATTGTTAACCAAGCCAACAGGCTGTTAAAACACCAAATTTTTAAATTAAAAGGGGGGAATTATACCCCTTCTCTCCTGTTAATATTCTTTCTCATGCTTAGTTTGTACTAAATTTTTTAAACTTAGATTGTAATGGCCTTACCGCAGCACAGCGTTTTTGGGAAAAAAAGAGAGCAAAGAGCTTTTGCTCAAGTAAAGTGGAAGGATCCTTTAACAGGTGCTTGGCATGGGCCTGATCCGGTTTTAACATGGGGTTGAGGACATGTTTGTGTTTTCTTACAGGAAGAAAATGACACCCGCTGGTTGCCTGAAAGCTGTGTTAGGATTGTGGAGACTCATTCAGATGACACAAATGCTGACACATTGGGCTTACGTGCCAGATCCCCCGATTGTGCACCCTACAACTTGGGAGGGAGTTGAAGTACTCATTCACGTGAATAGATCAGCATTCAATACAGCCCTTGATCCCTTCATCCAGCACACCAAGATGAGAGATATCTCAGCTTCAGATATTGGAACGCCTTTTTGCTTTACCACCAGCTCTAAAGGCTCCATTCCAGGCTGTGTTATAACGCTATCCATGTCTCATAAAATTTGATTCCCAGACAAAAATCAAATGTGCAATATATAGATGATATCTTTGCCAAGTGAGCACTTAGTTTATGCAAATTCTACTCCATCATATAGGATACTCCATTGCATTAATTCTTCACAAGTAGTAGAATCTACAGGAGAGCCTCATCCAATAAGGTTCAGGCATGTGCAGCCATTTGTTACCAATATTTCTGGAAGTAATTTTCAATTAATGGACAGATCTGGAGCTAATCTTACTAATAAGTACAATCTTGGACTGTGGTGGATGAATGAGCACCCTCAACATTATGTTTGGACGCTGCTGGCTGCACTCAACAACATAACTTGGCCCAATTCATCCCTTTTAAAAATATTATAAATTGTGTATCTCCACCCCATGTCATTATGTATGGACCGTTTAATAACTCTGTAGGAGCTAATTATTTTAATGCTACCTTTTCTAATTGTTCTTTTATTAATTGCTTGTATAGCAGCATAACTGAATCCATACTTATTGTTAGACAACCGTCTTTTGTTATGCTTCCTGTAAATATTTCTGAAACTTGGTATAAAGATTTTGGTATTCAGGTGTTAAAACAATTGAAAGAACTAATGCGCCCTCTTCAATTTGTTGGGCTACTTGTTGCTGATGTTTTGGCCTTTATTTCGTTAGCTGCTTCTGCAGTGGCAGCTGCTGTGACACTAACACAAAATGTTGAAACTGCCCATTATCTTAATCAGCTTGCTCATAATACTACACAAGCCCTACCTCTGTACTCTGAAGTGGCAAAAACTGTTAAAAAAACTGTTTAAACAATTTCAGTGAAATATCCCTTCCCTGACTTATGTTAAAGGATTGCTAATGACATTGCTTGGCCTGGGAATGCTTTTGCTGATGGTTTTTCTATGCCTTCCTTGTATTATATGTGCACTGCAAAACTCTCTTATGAGTTTAGCCAGCCAGCTAGATAAGATCAAGCTACAAATAAATGAATTCCCCCCGAGAGGAACTGCAGCCAGAGACAGGGGGTGCCAGTCTGACCAACCTAAGACAGGGCCTTCAGCTTTGCTCTGAAGAAGTTCCCAAAGACGGGTAAGCCAGACAAGGTGATCCACCCAACCTAAGACAAGCGGGTTTGCTTCTTCAAAAGAAGACGGGGGAGATGTTGGGAGCCGACAGTAAAGCTCCAAGGTCATCTTGACCCTTGTGCTCACTTGAAGGCACATACAAGGAACTGGCTTTCATGAAAAACACCAGGTGTCTGGGCTTGCCTTGCTACGGCTGTAGAATTTGTTTTACTTTCTATCAGTTGACCTTGTCTTGTTTCTTTCTGCACCCTTGTTTTTATTAAAAATTTTCCTTGCTTTTCTGCACTATGGTGACCTTAGGTTAGCTCTTGACTTTTAATAGTATAAATAAGAAGAGTTAAAAATAAACGGGGCTGCAGTCTTGGGCTGCAGACCTCCCGACCCCATCCTTTGTCTTATGTCTTTATTTTTCCGTCCTCGCCCCCTAAATCAGGAGTCCCTTTCGTTGCCGGCTGGTTCTGGCAATGTAGGATTTTGTAGACCTGGCTAAATAAGAATTGAGATTTAAAATAAATATTTTTGTTTGTAATTTAATATTCTATAAGATACTATAAAATTGTTTTTAAGTAGAAGATTTAATTTACAAATTCACAAATGATTCTGGCATTCTATTTGCCTAAAATATTCTTTCAAGTGAGGTATAATTAGAACTTATTTAATAGTTAATTTCAACAGTTCATAAGTAACATGATAATGTGAATAATCTAGATAAAGTTGCCAACAAATTGATGCTATTAATTTATGACTTTAGCAAAAGAGCAATTTTTTGAGCCTTTGGTGTAACATGTTATGAAGAGAGTAATTGTGTGACATCTTTTTTTTTCTACCAATACATAACACAGGAAGAAATCTCCTTAATTATGTACCTCCGTATACAATGAGAAAAATGTTAGGGTTAGGGTTTGTTTTTATTTTGTTTTTGTTGTTTGGTTTGTCCTAGGGCTTACCTTCTAGACCTGGGCACTGTCTCAGAGCCTGCTTTTGCTCAAGGCTACTGCTCTACCACTTGAACCTCAGTACCACTTGTGTCAGGCTTTTCGTGAGCAGTTTATTGGAGGTAAGAATCCAAGGAACCTTCCTTCCTGGGTGGAATTTGAACCTGGGTCTTCATATCTTAATATTCAGACATTCAGATCCCCTGAATGTCTATGATAGATAAAATATATAACTATAAATAATATTTGCAAGTGTTCTGATCTCAAGAATAACACTGGGTGGAAAATGATGCAGCAAAGTTAAGTGTAGTGTTCTTTCCACAATATGAAGGGCATCACATTAGGAGAAGTGTAGTATTTTTTCACAATAATAATATGCTTGTCCTGTTGTGAATTTAAGGAATTTTAAGGTGCACATTACAAGTTGGAAATTGTTGAGCTAGGATGACTTTATGGCATAAAACTTGAGATTGATGGTCATAGAAATAATGGCTTACTTTGATGAACAAATGTTTACTCTAGAGGAATTAATATAGATACTTCATAGTTTTACCTTCTATTTTTTTCTGTTGAATTTAAATATGTAACGTCACATTGAATACTGCACCTATTGCAGAATTAAATACAATGCAAACAGGTACTGTTTTGAATGTCTCTAGTATGGCATGATCAGAATTTGAAAATGAGTAGTTAGTAATAATAGGAATGTTGAAGAACACATATACTCTGCCCTCTTAACAATTATTCAGTTTGAAAAGTTAAGAGTTTCCATATTATGGAACTATTTCTGTTTTAGTATGAGACAATACTAAAATAATGTTTTTGTTTCAAAATAATTGCAAGTATATTCTGAAAATATTGTATAGTTTCATAATATTCAAGATGATGACCCTCTGATAAAGGGGTAATTAATTCAAATTAGTAGCCAAAATGTTCATTTCTTAAAAAGGTAATACACACAGAATAATATTTACTATCCCAATACAGTGAAATTATATTTTATGCAGATCAATTTTAATTTAATTTTATTATCAAGGTGTTATATAGAAGGGGTTGCAGTTATTGTAAGGTAGTAAATATATAACATGTTGAACTTTTTACCCGCTCCCTCATTTTTCACACAGTTTTCCTTCACCGCTATACCACTCATAAGTTGTAATGTAAATTTCCAACATGGTGTTTTTGAGTATTGCTATTACATTGGTTTGGCCTTTGTTCTTTGTCTTGCCATTTCGTTGTGCGTCTTCCCTTGCCAAATTAAGATAAATGTATCTACAATACACAGGATATTGAAATCAAATATAACAGGGGATAAACCAAAGAGAAAACACAAAAGAAAAAAGAAATCACATAGTACATTAAAAACAACAACTACAAACAGAAAATTCTATTCCCATATCCAGGAGGTCATTTTGCTCATCATCATCTTATATGGTCATAAAAACATAGTTTTTGAGCAATTCTGCTCAACTGCTTGGACTATCCTAGACATTTCTAACTTATTACAAATGAGGAAACCATGGAATCTGTTTCTTTGTGTCTTGTTTATTTTACTTCATAAGATTTTTCCAAGTCTTTCCAGTTCCGTATGAATTTGAAGTATAGAATTCCACCGTGCATACATAAACCACATTTTGTCAATTCGTTCATCTACTGAGTGGCATATTGGTTTAAAACATGGCTGCATATAACTATCACTTAGTGTCATTCAAAAATGAGAGATGCCGATTCCTCAGACATTCTAAAAGCATGATTTCTAAGTAAAATAGGATTTTATGGTGGTACTAGTTTTGAGATATCTGGATGAGTCTCCTGTTTATCTTGCACTGAATTAGGCAGGAAGATACAATATCATAGAGGATAAAAATGGTAGTGTCAAAAATATTTCCCTTGAGAAAAATATAGAAGGTTGCCAGAAGTATAAAGTAGTTCAGATAATTTTGAAGAATTTAGAAATGCAAGCTTAAGTATGTCTCTTTAAATAACAATTATGTAAGTGGAAGAGCAAAAGAAGGGGAAGAGAAGAAAATGACTGACAGCATATCATTGTCCCATGATAGAGAATAAAAAGACATAATCTATAAATTTCAAGTTAAAGAGAGACCAATCGACTACATCCCACTTAATTTAGGTACATGCAAAATAGTTACTTGGCTTTTTCCTATTTTAATGCTCCAAAACAATTGAAGAATTATAGAAAAGTTATGTGATTGCCATTGCTTCAACCTGAACACTAACTGTGATGAGCCCTTTTTTTCTCACTTTGCAGTTGGAAAATAGTCCCTAGTTGATGATGTTGTGGCTGAATAGAGTCAGAGTTAAGGGCTTGCACTTGTACAATTATCCCAGAATAGGTTAAAGCAGTTTTCCCCCCAAGATATCCAAGTACATTGTCTGAATCAGTACTTTGAACACACCCTCACACCTGAGCACATTATTTGAAATTATAATTCAGCATTTCTTGGCACATTCTACTTTGTGCCCTTGTCTTCTTTGCACATTCCTTTTGAGCTCATAGTTGCTCTATTTCCATTTCATCTGTAAAAACTGCTAAGAAAATTGTTCAACTACCACTTCTTCTTTGCACATGCCCAGTCTATGTATAAAGGTACATTGTCCATGTTAAGCAACAGTGTAGTACTAACTCTCTGAGGAGAAAAGTTCCACAATATGACCCTATGTCCACATTAGAGTGTGTAGAATTTAAAGCATTTTAAGACAAACCGTGATATTGGAATTGGAAGGCTCCTTATGGACATTTTCTTGGAGCTCATTAGTTTTCCCAAGAGAAATATTTTTAATGTTACCACTGTGCATGCATCCATATTAAAAATTTGCACAAATAAAGAAACAAAAAAAAAACTAAACCATAACAGGTAGATTGACTACATGCTTATATCAAATTATGGAATAGATTTTGAGAGTATTGCAAATTCCTAACCAGTATGAATTAACTTCCTCTCTCCCCATCAGTACACACAAATATTTAAGTGTGAACAGAATTATTTCAAGTAATATACTATAAATGTTACTGCAATATCATGTGTATATCTAAAATTCCCTTGAAAGTAATAGGTTCTACATTCTATTGAAATATTAGTTATTCTATACTAGGAAACTTTTGGAACAATAGACTGTATGTCTTTGAAATGAAAAAGGTCAAAAAATAGACTAAAAGTTATAGAGTAAGTCTATCTTCAGCAATATATATATATATATATATATATATTATATGTAGAAAGACATACATTTTAGAGATTATTTGTCATGGAAATATATACATATATCTGAATTTATGTGTAGAATGATGTATATTATAGTGAAACAAAAATCTTAAAACATAATTAAAATTTAAAAAATACATCCAACTAAGCGCCAGTGACTCAAGCCTATAATTTAAGCTGTTCTAGGTAATGAGATCTTAGAATTGTGTTCGAAACTAGCCCAAACCGGAAAGTACTTGTTAGGGGGCTGGGAAGGTGGCTTAGTGGTAGAGCCCTTGCCTTGCATGCATGAGGCCCTGGTTAAGATTCCTCAGCACCACATAAGCAAAAAGAAAAAAGCTGAATGTGGCTCTGTGTCTCAAGTGGTCGAGCGCTAGCCTTGAGCTGAAGAGCTGAGGGACAGCCCCCAGGCCCCACTACTGGACCCCCCCCCCCACTAAAGAAGTACTTGTTAGATTCTTATCTCCAATTAACCACTAAAAACAGGAATTGCCTCTGTGCCTCAAGTTGTAGAATGCTGGCTTTGAACATAAAAAGGCTTAGGAATAAGGGCCAGTCCTTACAAACAACAGCAACAAAATATATCACATTAATTTCACGAAAGCACCTTTTAACTGCTGTGAACATTTCTTAGAAACATGAATACATGCCCCTGGAAAATGTTAAGTAAAAAGTATAAAATATTTATGTTTATGTTAAAGACATGACTATTTAGTTTGTTTAAGATATTTAGGTAATAATTAGGAATTAAGAATAATGATAATTTATTGGGACTGGTCTTTTATTCTATTTTACTATAGTAATAAAATGATATTTGTAATTATTGTATAAAAATACTCTTGTTTGGTATTTGAGTTATAATAAGTAATAAACACTTTTAATTGATTTCCAAAAAAGATCATTTTCTTAATGGTATCAATCCTTTTGTAATTTCAAAACAATTAAAAAAATTAGTCCAAGGCTGGTTTGCTCCAAGGCTATATTTGTTTTCTTGTTCTAGTTTTTATATGTTGGTGGAAATTAAAATTCCAAAACTTCATTGGGTATTGGTATTCAGGAACATCTTCATAGGTACTAATATTGGAGTCGCTTAAGTGGAATTGTTTTATTTCATTTGTTATTTTCACAAAAAATCAAGATGATTATGTATTTTGTTTCTTTTCATTGCTATTGGCTCTTACCTTGAGAATAATTTTTTCCTAGCAAAGTAGAGAAAAGCAATTGAATTGAGGAAGTAACATATGACTTTCATAGAATGCAGATGCATAGATTTGGGTCTTCTGTCATTTGCTAAAAGTTTCTTCCGGAAAAGGTTATCAATTACTTATAAGTGATGCATAACTCCTAGATATTACAGTTATCACAAACACTTTTTGATTGAGTTATCTCTGTATGAACTAAAAAAAAAAAACCAGACCAAAAACACTCAAAATACACAAAATTACATCTTTGTTTTAAATGCTGTAGTTTACAAAGAATTTTTAGTCAACACTGAAAACATCTTTTTAGGTATTCTGTAATTTGTGTGAAGTATTTTAACAATAGTTTTCTTTTTTTGTTGCAATGAAATCCACATGCAATATATAATCTCCTTTTATTGTATAGATTTTAGTGCTTTGGAAATAAATTGTACAATAATAGGTTTTCCAAGCCTAATTTTCACAAACTTGCATTTCTTCAAATAGAAATGCTGTAAATTTTAGAACAGACATTAAAATAGATATAAAATTCACTTAGAGGAATTTGTCCAGCATACATCCTCTATAGTGTGTCTTTTCAAATTTGTTTTTGGGGATTATTTCCAGGGTCTCACACATACTACTCAAGTGCACTTTCAATGAACTACATTCCCTGTCCAAACAAGTTTTTTACTTCTCTTTAATACATACATAGAAGTGTAATGGCTGGATCATATACAATTCTCTTTGACCTTTTGAAGAATTGAAATTTTGCTTGCTAAAATGATTGAACTATTATACAAATCATTCTCCTATGTAGAGCTTATCATTTTCTCCACAAATGCATTACTATATTTTGTGTCATCTTTTTATATTAGGGTCAGGCTAGTGAGTTTTCTTTGTCTTTTTTCTTAGATACTAAAGAGGAACTTATTTCATATGCTCCTTCTATTGACTATTAATTTGCATATGTTCTTCAAAGAAATATCCTATTCAGGAAAAATTTATATAGAATTAGAAGATATAAAAATATTTAAGATTCAGAATCATTGTAGCATTAACATTGTAGCATTAACACATATGTTCCCTGTATCTGTTGGATATGTTTTCACTTCGGTTATAGTGTCCTTTGAATTATGAAATGCTATCACTTGATATAATCCAGTTTATTCTTGCCTTTCTTTAGCCACTAATGCTTTCCATGTCAAAGTTTTAGAAACCTTACTGATGCAAGTCATGAATTTTTATATTTATATTTTATATGTTTTCACATCTCATATTTAGTTTGATAATCATTTTTTATTTTAAATTTTTGTGTAAGGATGGAGGTAGGACGGGTGCCTGAGGCTCATATCTGTAACCTTAGTTACTGAGGAGTCTGAGATCTGAGGATCACAGTTTAAAGCCAGCCTGGGCAGGAATGTCCATGAGACTCTTACATCCAATAAACCACTAGAAAACCAGATCTGGTGCTAGGACTCAAGCGGTAGGGCACTCGCATTGAGCGGAAAAGCACACAGACAGCGCCTAAGCCCAGAGTTCAAGCCCCATGAATGACAAAAAACAAAACAAAACAAAAAAGTATTGAGGTAGTAGTCTAAGATCATTCTTTAAATCTCAAGAGACAATAGTGCCAATACAACATTTAAGATTTTATTTTTATTTCTTAAAGTTATAGGATTGTTTTCAAAATTTATTGACCATAAAACTAAGAATTTATTTTTGACAAATCTGTTACATTCTTCTATGTATCTGCTCTTATAGTAGAACTATTTTGTCTTCACTAGCAAACATGGTAATAAGATTCAAAGCTAGTATGAAGGCTGAAGCTACATCATTTTACATGATGGTTCTGACTGACCTGTATTCCTTGAATTTACATACAAGTTTATTGAACAGGTGGACCAATATTCTACAGAGATATCTAGATGTTTGAAAGTCACTCATATTTGGACCTGGTAAAAACACAATACCTCAGATATTATATATCGAGAAATGTCTTTAGAGAATACTTGAAACAAGTAAAATTAATTTAGGATTAAGTTAAGATTTAGATAATGCTGTAGCATAATAAATTTGAATAATAACAACTTGAGCTGTACAACAGAGGAGAGTGAGAGGGGAAAGAATGATGGACCATGTAGGAGCTATATGTCATTGCTATTGTGTTTCAAAAAACAGAAAGACTTCAGAGAAGAGAAGGAGAAGAGTAAAGTGTCCTAAGTCAAGTTTCTTTTTAATTCATCTAATATTTTGGACCAAAAGTCAGTGAAAATGGGAAAAAATAAAATAAAAAATAGAGCATTGTATATACCTGTTACAATGTAAGGCTACTGTAATAAGAATATTATAATTAATTCCCAAAGAAATAAGAGAAAGAATAGCTAAACTCTAAAGGGAAAAAAATGAAGAGAGAAAAGAAGCAAAGTAAAACCTTTATCAATAACAAACACAAGAGTTTGGAAGTGGAAAGGCAGTGGGAATATTCTAAGTAACAATAAAAATTGCTAGCGTGGATAGAATATGGATCACATTTTATCATATATAATTTTGAAAAAAACATACTAGGAATGAAAGTTTCAAAGTCATGATTTAAAACACTATTTGGATTATAACTAAGCAGTATAGCTCAGTGGTAAAACATTGGCCTAGCATGTGTAAAGCAATGGTGTGACCTCTCAAACATTACAACGTACACAGAAAGTACACACACACAAAAACCATATAAACACACATATACACACCACATACACATTTTTGGAATATAGATTTTATCATATTAAAAGGAGGAAATTATAACAAATAGTAAAAGTATGTTATATGAAATCATAATATTGCTCATACTATTTAAATGTTTAGTAGAAATAAAATAATCACAATACGCTTGGATTTTAATAGCTTAAGTAAATTGAAAATTAATACAAGAAATGAGAACCTTTGCAAATAAGTTTAAATAATAAACATTTTGAAACATGTGTCCTTTTATTTTGAAAAAAAGATTGATGTTACTGGTGTTTTAACTCAAGATTTAGAATATGATAGCGAGGTGCTGTATATAACACTAGCGATGGCTATATCTCTAATCAGTTCACTCTGAATAGTTTTATAATAAGGTAACAGAGTTTCTTAGTATCTCCCGAATTACAAACTCTATTTACACTTCCCACCATAGCTAGAAAATGGATGCCACAAATCAACATGCCGAGCTCAAACTTTTTTTTTTTAATTCAAGTAAAAATATTTCCAAAAAGTGACCAAGTAATGTTGCCTTTTTTAACAAAGTATGTGCTTCTTGAAAATAGAGTATTTGTTACCTGGACAAATATGTTTATAAGTATAAGAAAATAAATTTATTTAACATCATTAACCATAAAAAAATTAAGAAAACAATTTTTGAATAGTCACATGTTAAATATTATAAAAGCAAAATATATGTGTCTGAATAATTTACATGTGTAAAAATCATGCAAAAATAAATTAACTAATTCTACAACTCTGAAAAAATGAATTATCCTAAAAAAACAAATGAAAACATTTAAGCCCAAAATTTGAAATTTAGAAAATAAAATGAAGTGTACTCTTTAGTTGACTTAATTAAGTGTAAACCCTCTGTATATCAATTTTTTTTAATAAAAATGCATGAACAAAGAAAACAAAAGTACCCATTGATTAATAGCAACAGCAAAAGCATCAGTGGATCTTGTTTTGAGTGTACAAAAATATCAATGGAAGATATAACAATGTTCCTTCCCTAAGAAATGTATTCATTACCTCATTTATGTAACTTTAACTCCTGTGTACATTACCATTACAATAAAATTAAATTGAAATTAAAAATAAACCAATATATATATATATATATATATATATATATATATATTATATATATATACCAATTCTTAGAAGCCATTGGTTAAAACTTTCTAAAAAACTTCCCTAAATACCCAAGGAATATACTTTGATGATACTATTTAAATACTTCAACTTCAGCAGAAAAGCAATAACTTTAAAAACTATTATAAAGTAAAGTAATAAATCAGAATATATTACTATTAATGATAATCATAAGACGAATTTATAGTGGTAGTCAAATATGTAAGAAATGAGGCAATTTGCCATTCATTTGCACTTAATAAGTGAGAAAGAATTTTCTAGGACTTTTTAAATTATCATAAGTTTAATGAAGAAACTATTCTGTCACATCATATGATAATCAGATAAAGCTGATATTAGAGCAAAGAACAGATTGTACTAAGTTTTTGAATGTTCATTTATATACTTATTTTGGTTGTGGGAAATGAATAAAAGAGCAGTGAAGCATACAGGACAGCCAGAATTATAACTAGGTACTCAGTGGCTGAATAAGCTTAGCTAGCAACTCGGGAGTCTGAGATCTGATGACCACTGTTCAAATCCAGGCCAATCATGAAAATACAAGCTATTATCTAAAAATAAAAACAGAAGTGGCTGAAGTGGTAGACCACTATCCTTGGGCACAGAAGCTGAGGAATAGTTCCCAGGCACTATCAAGCCTCAAGACTGATGAATGCATGCATGAGCACATGCACATATGCATTTGCATACTCACATGCGCATGAACACACACACCCACAAATGAGTATTTCAATGTGAAGTTCTTTAATTTTTACCTTGCTGTACTTTATTTCCCTGTATTAGTTCACAAATTAACAAAATCAGCTAAGGACCTATTTACATAAAATTCATCATGTTTCTCTAAAATCTACTGTGTTTTTGGAAGCCTGCTTTTATTTGACCCAAAAGTAAATTATTCAGGAAGTCAGTTCATCACTCTCACGTCTATAGTATTAGATGATTGTTTAGGTTCCTCCTAGCAATATGATTTTGTGAAATCCTGCATCAAGTAATATATTTCTTTCACTAGAAGGTAAGCCTCTGTCAAACAATTAATAATAGGGTTTTCTCCTCTTGGCATGCATCTGTAGTTATATTATCTTCATATATTTCATGATCTGTGTATGACAAAGACTACGGTGAAAGTTAAAACACCCTTCTCAGCGTTTAGCATTTGTATACCATTCATAGACATGAAGGTGTTTAAATGTTACTGAAATTGCTTTGGAATAAATAATGTTCACCCTATCTTGAGAAAGAAGAATTGGTTTCTCAGCACTTTAGTTAAGAACTTGAGGGAAATAAACAAACGGAAAAGTAAGGAACTACTCAACACATACATTCAAATGAATCAAAACAACACAAGAAAACACAAATTAATTCAGTACTCAAGAACCTGCAGGAAATGCAAAGATTTAAATAAAATCAGCTATGACAAGCTTTTGAAAATCCTGACTACATGGGAGTGCACTGTTGTGAGAACAGTGGCTAAATCCCAGACTAGACAGAAAGATCTGTACATAATACCATGCACTTATTATTCTAAATTCCAGGAAGAATAACATAATGTGGACTGAGGCCAAGATCATACACAAGTAGGAAGCCAGTTTCTATCTGAAAAATAATCAGGATAATTTAGGGCTGGGCACATGACAAAGTGGTAAGAACACCTATTTAGGGGGCACAAGACACTGAATTCAAACTGTAATATTAGGGGTATTAAAGATAAAAGTTATGATTTTAAATAATTGGTATAATTGTAACGCTTGAGTATTTGAGTCGAGAAAAATCCATGAGAGAGATAGAATGAACCTACGTTCCAATGCTTTCTACTTAAGTGATAATGTTTAGTGGTACTTCAGACAAAACAGAGTTACCTTGCAAATGAGCATGGATGTACATTTGTGTAATGGAAATACTCTACTTACACAGGTGTAAATTAAATAGATTTTTTTGGGTAGATTGTAGTTCTTGAACTAAGAGCTTGGGTGATGTCCCTCAGCTTTTCTTCTCAAGGCTACCACTCTATTACTTTGAGCCACAGAACCAATTCTGATTTTCTGTTCGTTGTTTGGAGATAAGAGGCTCATGGTCTTTCCTGCCCAGGATGGTTTTAAACCATGTTCATCAGATCTCAGCCTCCTGAGTAACCAGGATTCCAGGCATGAGCCATCGATGTTTTTAATAATTTAGTAAATTGAATAGTTACAGAAGTTATAAATGATCATTGTAACCTGTGTAATATATGTATGTGTGTATTTATCACTACATACGGATAGAAATAGTTTAACATATATTTGTATCTACAGTATATATATGAAATCATCCTTCATTACAAAATAAAATGGAAACAAAAGTTAATGTGGAGGAAAACAAAAGGAATTGTTACATGTTTCTTTTTGTTGAATAAAATATGAATCAGTTTGGGAAAACCATCTCTACTTTAACAAAATGGATAATTGCTATTAATTCCACTCCATCTATTTGCCCATATTGTGCAATCTCGCACATGAGTGTCCAAATCAAACCACACTTTTTGTCTGTATTTAACTCACCTGTTATAATTTAGGGGCTAGATGAAGTAATCAAATAAAGATTAAAAGAATAGGGGCTGGGAAGATGGCTCAGTGGTAGAGCGTTTTCCTTGCATGCATGAGGCCCTGGGTTCGATTCCTCAGCACCACCTAGGCAAAAAGAAAAAAGCCGGAAGTGGTGCAGTGGCTCAAGTGGTAGAGCGCTAACCTTGAGCTGAAGAGCTGAGGGACAGCGACCAGGCCCAGAGTTCAGGCCCCACGACTGGACCCCCTCCCCCCGCAAAAAAAAGAATAGTAAGTGAGGCTATGAATTAGAGCTGAAAAAGATTTTAAATATGATAATAGCTAATTAAAATGCATATTTCTTACTTCTACTCTGTTTTTATGTCTCTCATTCCCACATTAGGAAAGTACATAGAAGGTTCTCACTAAATTTATGTAATTATTAAAAATGTATTGAAAGAATATGGGCACAGTGTGGTTTTAGCTTATTGAGACCTGTATGGGGTAGTTTGTTATTGAGGACTTGCAATACGTTGTGATGGAGATGAAGGGAAGGATGTGCTTATTCTAGAAACCTGGCTAGAGGATTGCTCCCAGAAAGATAGTGATGAATTCTTCCAAAAGATTAAAGTAAAATCACTTTCACAACCATCTTCATTACTGCACTATTCACCATAGCCAAGTTATGGAAACAGCCAAGATGCCCTTTGGCGGAAGGATGATTGGAGAAAGTGTGTCATATATACACAATTGTATTGCACCTATCCATTATGAGGACTGTTACATTATTTGCAAAGAAATGGATAGATCTAAAAATATGTTAAGTAAATGAAGTCAGATCCAGACACACAAAGGACCCATGTTCTGTTTCGTATTTTGAAGCCAGAATTTTATGCAAGTTAAACAACAATATTAACCAAAGCTTTCATTTTTCAGAGCAAGAGTTAAAAGGTGTAATTTCTTATGAAATTGAATTTTAATCCAAAAAAATGAATACCAAAAAAATGGAAGGAATAAAAAGAGTTATGGAGTAACAGTGAAGACATTATATTCAATGGAAATAATATGAAACTAGAAAAAATTAAAGTGGGGTGAGGTTTGGAAGTTTAGGACAAGTTATATAAATATCCATTATACTTAAAAAACTCATTTATTGAATGGAAATTCTCGTGTACAACTAGTTAAGATAATAAAAACATGATTAAAAACAATGGAGACATTTGATCTTAAACTGCGTTCTTTTAAGCCATGAGTCAATATAATAGTTTCCGCCTCAGAAATTTTCTTTGCAGGTATTTTCCTCATAGTGACAGAAAAGTGATCAATGCAATGAATATCAATACATCACATTGCACATATAAAATCACAGTAAAAATGCTAGATTTCAGCACATGATAAAATAACAGGTAGAATGTGCCAAATGCTAATTGATGGTTTTTCCAAGTACTTTACCTATGGTATATAATTTAATCCTCACAATAATTGCATAAAGTGGAGCTCCTTACATTTTTAATTCTCAGATGATGATATTGAAGTCTTCAGAGTTGGAATTACTAGTACAACATTGCACACATGGTAAGTGTTAGCCTGAGTTTCATCTCCCACTGTATCAATTAACCTCATTCTATTTTATGACTAAAATACCAGCACTTAGTCTACAAATTCTAGGAAAATTTCCCAGAATTATTGTGTACACTCATAATATTTCATTTTATCTTAGTTAGAAAATAGGGAACTGTAATATGAATACTCAAAGTTCATAATCAATGCATACCTCCCTGGTGAAAAGAATTGCTAAAGTATAAAATTCTTGATTTCTAGCTCAAAATAGTAGAAATCATATTTTAACCCTTCACTAAACACTGAACTGCTTGGGGAACCTTTCTCTGTTTAACACTGTCTTACTGAAAGAATAGCCTCCATAATTCCTGATGGAAACAGACTGCAGGTCTTATGGACCAATCATTTCCACATTGTAGCTCACCTAAGTAGTTTACCATTAGAAGTATTTTGATTGCTTTTTATACCCAACATTTTGAGAGAAAGGTACTACTTTAAAATGCTATTAAAGCAAGACTGATATAAAAATCACCTTTGACACTAGATAAATATTTTATCTTTCCTATAACCAAAAATGCATTCTGACCTATCATTAATGTTAGGAATGAGAGGTTTAAAATCATAGACACCAAGGCCTAAGTATGAATTAAAGACTCTCCATTTTTTGAATACTACTGGTTTAAAAAGACATGATGGGCTGGGAAGGTGGCTTAGTGGTAGAGCGCTTGCCTTTCATGAATGAGGCCCTGGGTTCGATTCCTCAGCACCACAAAAGCAAAAACAATAAGGCTGGAAGTGACTCTGTGGCTCAAGTGGTAGAGCACTAGAATTGAGCTGACGAGCTGATGGATAGTGCCCAGAGTTCAGGCACCACTACTGAACGCCCCCCCAAAAAAGACATCAATACTACCAAATTTTTTCAAAATTACTTATGATACTGTAGATTCAATTATAAACTATTAAAACTTGATAATAACTCATTTTCATGGGAGTAGAATACAAAACACAAGATTAATCCTAATCATTTTAAAAGATCTTTATTTATACTACAAATTCATCTTATAACTACAAATAATCTAAAAATAACTGAAGCACAGTGAGACAAAAAATAATTTAACTGCATCATCTACATTCAAAGGAATGTGTTAATAGAAAACAAAATTATACTAATAATTAGGTTACCCAATTCACTTACATTCTTTTATTCTATTTCTTTTAGTTTCATAAAAACTGGCTTTTTATAAAATGATGCATAAAAAGCCTATATACCCACTTACATTTTCAGATCTTAACAATATTTATTTCAAAAATGTCTTTAGCTGTATAGTCAATGAACTAAAATAATAGTAAAATATTTAAATGTTTTTCAGAAATTCCAAGACTCGCTCTGAGATGTTATTTATATTGGAAAAGATGTTCGAAAAGCCTTATTTGTTAAAGTTGTGATAGTTACTCCCACAAAAGAACTATTAATGAAGAAACCTTTGTATATACAAACTTCAAATACATCCACAATCTGGAGGTGACACAGGTTTTTGTTTGTTTTTTTGAAATATATATCTAACAGGCATAGCCACAATACTGATTTTCAGTCAATATGATGGGATATTCAAACCTTAAAAATATGGGGTTTATTATCTTAGTGTGAATAGATACAATCTTACAAAGAAAGTTACTTTCAACAGAAATCCGGAAAGAGTTTATCTACCTTGAGTTTCACAGAAATGAACAGAGAGTAATACTTATTTGTTCAAGTCGGTCAAAATCACTCCATGAGTATTTCTTAAAAATATAACCAATTTAAGAAGTCAAATATATATTTGGAATTGACAGTCATAACTTACTACCCAATTATATTTGTATCTTTTTACCTAACATATACTAAGCGCTGAAAATGATCTCTTTTATCTAACTAATGTTGTAAATGCTTTGATTATGATGATGTTATTAACAAATAAAATGTACAGAAGGGTGGTTCCCCTGAAATGACAGGACAGAACACTGATAAATAAAAAACATTTCAACACAGCTCTTTTCAGCCTCACCCTGTTCATATTGGCAAGCAACATTGCAACTGCACACACACACACACACACACACACACACACACACACACACACACACACACTTAAACTCACTCACATGTGTGCACATGTACACATATACACCCATGCCAAATTCAGGGTTTATTGTACAAAAAAGTTCAAATAAAATATTAGTGATTAGGACAAATTATAATTTGCCTTATTACAAAATAATACATATTCCAGTCACCAGGGTTGTTTCATTTTACCTGCCCCTCCACATGTGACCACTTATTTTATTTTAGGTAATTAATTAACTAATTCAATCCTTCTTTAGTTAAATACTAATACTAGAGCTTGAACTCAAGGCCTAGCTCTGTCCCAGAATTTGTTATTTTTTTGTTTTAGTTTTCTCAAGGCTAGCATTTTACCACTTGTAAAACAGCTCCATTTCTAGCTTTTGCTGGTTACTTTCAAACCAGAATCTAATGGACTATTTTTCTTGGTCTGTTTTCAAACCACAATCATCAGATTTCATCTTTCTGATTAGCTAGGAATAATGACATGAGCCACCAGTGTGGCTCCTACTTTTTCCTATACTTATCTATTGCACATACTTAGATAGCAATTTAATATTGAGAGTATAGAAGCAAGATGTACAGTGATTATATTGTTCTGTCAGAAATTCAAGTTGGTAATGTAAATTTCTTCTTAAGACCATACACAAAAAATACTTAAGAAGAAATCTGATGATGATGATGGTGATGATGTGTGTGTCTGTGTGCTGCAATACATTTCACATATAAGCACTGTGCAGGGATGTCCAGCCATTCAGATTTATTGCATAAATATCTTCCATAGAGCTACTAACTCATGGACAATGTCTAAGTGTCCTCTCTAGGCTTCCTGATGAAGAGGGGTATACTCATCCTCATCCCTAGTATTCATGAGTGGCCTTTTTGGAAAGTAGTGTCTGCACTGTAGTAAGCTACAAGAAAAGCACTCTACCACATACCACTTTCCCAGCCCAAGGATTAAGATTCTTGTCTGTAATTTAGTCAAAGCTATGTCTCTTCATGTAGGCGACTAAAAATGTATGTGCTAATTTCAAGTAAATACATCTCTTTTAAAAAATAAAAAATAAAACTGCTTTATAAATAGATCAGAAGCATTGATTTTGTGGCTAGCTAGGTCATTACACATCTGTATCTCTCTTCTCTCTCTTTCATGATTCTCATAGACAATATGGTTGCTCCATAATTTTCCTAATTTATTTTGCTTTCATATTTTTGGTTGCATCATTTCACTTTCTGCTCTACCATTTCCCAAATCAGCACCACATAAACAGAACCACAGAAGTGATTCTGTGGTTCAAGTGGTAGAGCGCTTGCCTTGATTTGAAGAGCTCAAGGACAGTGCCAAAGCCTAGAGTTCAGGCCCCCCAACTAATTTTTTAAAAAAAGAATGTAAATCCTTGATAACTCTAGGAAAAAATATGACTGAAATCAGTTGAATCACACTTTTCCTGCACAATGAAAGAAAAGGTCCAGGCTAGGAAAGCAGCTAGAGAAGGCAGGCAGATTGTATCTGTGAAAAGAGCTTTGAGGAAAATGGTATCAAGGATTACTTACTGGTGATCCACTTGCACTGGAAGCATGATGCTGAACTATTACTTGCTGATTTTGAACTATTGCTTCGATCATTATATTCTCCAAGAAGAAAAAATGAAATTTAATTGATATCAAAGGAATACTAATACATTTTGACTTCTCACTAAGCATCTTCAATCATCCAAATCACTTGAAGACAATAGATAGTCCTACTTTTTTAGATGAAAACAAGTGTCTTTAAAAAAACAAGGAATTTAAATAGTCATGCAAATGACTTCTATTTTACTACTGTTTTATACATTTTTTTCTAATGTTGGGTACCAATAAATATTGGATCTATTAGAAAGCTCTCAAAGCTCATATATTGAATAGTAAGTTCTCTTACACTATATCATGGTATTTCCCAAATTATTTACGTAGAAGGCATTGTTTCCTATTTTCTCCTTCCTAGAATAAGCTGCACATGAACACATCACGGTCCTCATTTTCAGTCTGTGCATTTGAATACAGAGGAAATCTTTCCTCTGCTCTCTATCAATTCACTACTATCCAGTTAGAATAATTTAGAATAGTAAAAATGGAAAAAGAAAATAAATCATGCTGAAAAAACATATGCAGAAAATTCACCGGATTTTTCTGACCATTTCAACCACCGTGAGATACTGGGGAAATACATGGACACCTCATTCCTACTGGTACTCAAAGTCTCTGGTTAGGCAATTCTGATGAAGACAAGGAACAAGATGAAAACGTGAGGAATGGTATCAATTGCAAGAAAATAATGGAGAAGAATCCATGCAAATTTCTTCTTTGGGATGCCGAAATTAATTGGCCTACTACAGTGCCGAGACTACTTTCCCAAAAGGCCACTCACATGTATACTAGGGATAAGGTAAGGACACCCCTCTTCATCGGGAAGCCTTGAGTGGACATTTAAACATTGTCCATGAGTTGGTAGCTCAAGGCAGATATTCATGCAATAACTCTGAATGGTTTGGCAACCCTGCACAGTGCTTATAGGTGGAATAACACCAGAATGGATTCTTTCTTACTTCATCATGATGAAGATACCAATCCCCAAACTAAAGGCCTCTTGACACCCTTGATCTTACTTCTGGGAATAGAAATAGCAAAGATATGCTGTATCTCCTTCTGTTGATCCATTATATCAAACCGGGTCTGAAGAACAACTTGGAAGAAACTGCATTTGATATTGCCAAAAGGATAAGTATGTATCACTACCTCTTTGAAATTGTGGATGGCTCTACAAATTGTTCTCTTACGTAGAACTGGTTTGGTTAAGTTTCTTAAATTTCAAAAGTGCCAGTCCATCCTTTGTGTCCCTACAAAATATTTTCATATACAAAGCAACAGCAATATCTTAATTTAAAAATTCATGGATTCCATAGTATTCTTCCACGTGAATTGCCTGACTTTGATGTCAAAATGTATTCAAGATTTGTTTGTATACATCTTGAAATTTTTTTTTAATTTTAACTTATCGGTTGAAATGAATAGTATAGAAACTAAAGATACTCCTGCTGCTTGTCTAAAAAAAGTATCTATGTTTGTATAAAGTCCATAATCTATTTCATTGTCTTCTATATATAATACTTCGAAGTCTACATTGTTTCACAATATATAGGTTCATTCATAAATGTGTCCTTTCAGTTTACATTCCATATAGAAAAACTTTAAGATTCCTTTTTCCTAGGTCCTTATATTATATGTTTTTTTTATTTTTTTATGTTATTTATGTTTTATTTTTTTTAACAATTACGATTTTTTTTCTGTGAAAATACCATACAAAGTAGTTACAGTTACTTGGGCAAGAAAATGAGTACATTTCTTATCAAGAATTGTTGCCTCCTCCTTTGTTTCCTTCCCATCTTGTCCCATCTCGCACCCCCAACCCCTCACCTCCACCTACTCTCCCCCTACCCCCTACAACGGCCTCCCCTCCACGAGGCCAAAGTTGTAAAGTTCATTTTTCAACATAATGACTTGTACATATCGTTGTTGCAAGGGTCCACCTGTATCCCTATTTAAATGATTTGTTTTTTTCCCTTCCCCTCCACAAATATCCCAAAATCAAATACAGTGAAACCAAGGGTTAGACCGTGGGGGAGGGACATAGAAAGCAACAAACAAATCATGTTATAAATGTGTTAGAAACAACAACATGAAAAAAAAAACATTTTTTATTCCCTTTCCCATCCCTTCCCATCCTCCCCTCTCCTCCCCACCCAACCCTCCCAGCCCCCCCCAACCAAAGTTGTAAAGTTCATTTTCTACATAACAGCTTGTACTTGTCATTGTTGCAACTGGTTCCTTGTATTCTTATTTAAACGACTTGTTTATCCCCTTCCCCTCCACAAATTATACCGACATCAAATACAGTGAAAGCAGGGGTTATACTGTGGGGGAGGGACATACAACAAAGAAATAATCTTATAAATGCATTAGAAATAATCGCATGGAAAAAAAAAAAACATTTGAATACCTATCTTAGGGTTCATTTCCCTAACATCACCTTACTTGACCTTTTCTGCTTGACTCAGACATATACTAGATATGGCAAATAAGGGACACCATGGGACCTATGTTTCTTTGAGCTTGGCTTACTTCACTTAATATAATTTTTTTCCAAGTCTTTCCATTTCCTAACAAATGAGGCAATGTCATTCTTTCTGATGGAGACATAGAATTCCATTGGGTATATATGCCACATTTCCTTGATCCATTCTTCTACTGAGGGGTATCTGGGTTAGTTCCATAAGGTAGTTATAGTAAATAATGCTGCAATAAACATAATTGTGCTGGTAGCTTTAGTGTGGTCTTGTTTGTAAACATTTGTGTAAATGCCCAAAAGTGGGATTGCTCGGTCATAGGGGAGCTCTATGTGAAGTCTTTTCAGGAACTTCCATACTACTTTCCAAAGTGGTTTAACAAGTTTACACTCCCATCAACATCCCCTCCAGCATCTGTTGTTGTTAGAGTTCTTGATTTTTTGCCATTCTAACTGGGGTGTTGTTTTGATTTGCATTTCTTTTATGGCTAGGTAGGTTGAACATTCCCTCATGTGTCTATTGGCCATCCTTCTTTTTCTTCTTCAGAGAAGTCTTTAGCCCACTTATTTATTGGGCAGTTGTTTCTTTGGGGATTTGTTTTTGGGGGGTTTGATTTTTTGAGCTCCAAGTATATTTTAGATATGAGACCCTTGTCCGTTGTATGGTTAGTGAAGATCTTCTCATAATCGTGGGATTTCTATTGATCTTGCTAGCTATGTCCTTTGCCATGCAGAAACTCTGCAACTTCATGCAATCCCATTTGTCCAAACTTTCTTTGATTTGTTGTGTTTCTGGATCTCTATTAAGAAAATTTTGGCCTGCGCTAAGGAGACCTAGGGTTTCTCCTATTCCATACTATGATGTTTTCAGAGTGTCTGCTTTGGCTCCAAGGTCTTTGATCCATTTAGAGTTGCTTCTGGTGCACGGTGATATATAAGAATCTAGCTTTAGTTTTCTACAAGTATTTCACCAATTTTGCTAGCACCGTTTACTGAAAAGACTGTCTTTCTTGAATTCTATTTCTTTAATTAGATGGCTATCTGTCTGTAGGTTCAATTCTGGGTTTTCAATTCTATTCCATTGGTCCTGAGGTCTGTTCTTGTGCTACTACCATGCTGTTTTAATTACTATGGATTTATAGTAGATATTGAAATTTGGTATTGATATTCCTCCAGCAGTGTTCTTTCCGTTGAGGAGTATTTTGGCTATTCGGGGTATCTTATTGTTCCATATGAATTTTTGGATTGCCTCTTCTATTTCCTTGAAGAATGAGGCTGGATTTTGATAGGTATCGCTTTGAATTTGTAGTATTGCCATTTTCACGATTTTAATCTTTCCAATCCAAGAGCATGGGCGTTTTTGCCATTTTCTAAGTTTTGTTTTGATATCCTTTTTCAAGTTTTTACAGTTTTGATCATAAATGACCTTCATTTCTTTGGTTAATTCCTAGGTATTTTATTTTTTGTGGGGCTATTACAAGTGGAGTTGCTTTCCCAATTTCAGCAACACTTTACTCATTGTTTCCATACAGAAAAGCCATTGATTTGGGGGTTTAATTTTATACCCCGATACATTGCCAAAGTTTTGAATCAACTTGAGTAATTTGGGATTGCAGTCTATGGGATTCTTTAAATACAAGATCATGTCATCTGCAACGAGGGAGAGTTTTATTTCTTTTTTCCCTATTTGCATCACTTTTATGTTTGCATCTTGTCTTATTGCTGTAGATAGGATTTCTAATACTAGATTGAAGAGAAGGGGTGATAGTTGACATCCTTGTTTTGTTTCTGAGTAAGAGGAATAACTTTAGATTTTCACCATTAAGTAAAATGCTGCCTGTAGGTTTGTCATATATAGCCTTTATTCTATTGAGGAATGTTCCATGGATTCCTAATTTTTCCAGAACCTTCATCATAAAGGGGTGTTGGATCTTGTCAAATGCTTTTTCTGCATATATTGAGATAACCATGTGGTTCTTATCCTTGCTCCTGTTGATGTGATGAATTATATTAATCGATTTGCGATTATTGACCCAGCTTTGCATCCCTGAGATGAATCCTGTTAGATTGTGGTGTATGATTTTCTGGATGCATTGTTGAAGATGATTGGCCAAAATTTTGTTGAGAAGTTTTGCATCAGTGTTCATCAAAGAAATGGGCCTATAGTTCTCTTTCTTTGATGAGTCCCTGCTTGAATTTGGGATGAGAGTTATGATGGCTTCATAGAATGTGTTGGGTAGTGAACTTTCTCTTTCAATTTTATTGAAGAGTTGGAGTAGTATTTGTGTGAGTTCTGCTTTTAAAGGCCTTGTAGAATTCTGATGTAAACCATCTGGACCTGGACTTTTCTTAGCTGGGAGGTCTCGTATTGCTGTTTCTATTTCAATACTTGAAATGGGCCTCTTAAGATGGCTTAACTCATCTTGCTTTAGTTTTGGCATGTCAATATTTGCTAGGAACAGGTCCATTTCTGCCAAGTTCTCAAACTTATTAGCATAAAGTTTTGCAAAATATCCCCTTATAATGCTCTAAATCTTGGTTGTTTCTGTGGTGATGTTTCCATTCTCATCTCTGAGTTTATTTATTTGGGTGTGTTCTCTTCTTTTTCTGATAAGATTTGAGATGGGCCTGTCAATTTTGTTAATTTTTTCGAAGAACCAACTCTTTGTTTTGTTGATGTTTTCTATAGTTTTTTTGGATTCTAATTCATTTATTTCAGATTTAATTTTAATTAATTTTAATTAATTAATTGAAATAATTATTTCTTTCCATCTATTACATTAGGGTACATCTTGCTGCTCTTTTTCAAGGAGGTTCAGATGTCTCATTAAATTGTTGCTTTCAGATCTCTCCAATTTGTTGATGTAGGATCTCAGAGCTATAAAATTGCCTCTGAGTACTGCCTTTGTTGTGTCCCAGAGGAGCTGGTAATTTGTGTGCTCATTTTTGTTGAATAGCATGAACATTTGAATTTCTTTTCTAATCTCTTCCATGACCCACTCGTGATTCAGCAGTGTGTTGTTCAGGCTCCATGTGTTGCAGGACTTTCTTTGGTGGCTTTTGGTGTTGAGTTCTAATTTTATTCCCTTGTGGTCTGAGAGAATACAAGATATAACTTCAATGTTTATGAATTTGGACAAGTTCGCATTGTGGCCTAAAACATGGTCTATTTTAAAAACTGTTCCTGTGCTGCTGAGAAGAATGTGTATTCTGATGCTACTGGGTGAAATATTCGGTACATGTCTGTTAAATCTAGTTGATCTATGCAATTGTTTAGATCTGCGGTTTCTCTGTTGAGTTTTTGCGGAGTTGATCTATCTAGTGGGGAGAGTGGCGTGTTAAAATCCCCAACAATTAATGCCTTTGGATCTCTATGGGATTTGAGGGAAAGTAGTGTTTCTTGGATAAATTTGGGTGTTCCGTTGTTTGGCGAGTAGACATTTAAAATTGTAATATCATCTTGAAGGAGAGATCCCTTAATTAGTATGTAGCAACCTTCTTTATCTCTTCTCACGAATTTTAATTGGAAGTCTATTTTATCTGATATTAAGATTGCAACTCTCGCTTGTTTACGGGGGCCGTTTGATTGGTAGATTTTGTTCCAACGTTTAACATTGAAAATGTGTTTGTTTTTACTGGCAAGATGTGACTCCTGAAGGCCGCAGATAAAAGAATCTTGCTTTTTAGTCCTACTAGACAGTCTATGTCACTTAATTGGAGAATTAAGACCGTTAATGTTGAGAGATAGGACTGAGAGGTATTTGGGGGTTCCTGCCATGTTATCCACCTTCTTGGGGTCTACAAAAACTGGGTTCTTCCTATGGTTCTTGGATTCTTAGTTTGGGTGCATTTTCTAGGCCTTTATTGTAGTCTTGTTGGTTTTCTATGTGTTGGACATCTTTAAGAATCTTTTGTAGGACTGGTTTGGTGGAGATGTATTGTTTCAATTTTTCTTTGCTATGGAATGTTTTTATTTGGCCTTCAGTTATGAAGGAGAGTTTAGCTGGGGACAGTATTCTTGGTTGGTAGTTGTTTGTATTTAGGGCATGGCATACATCATTCCAGGCTCTTCTTGCTTTGATTGTCTCTACTGAGAAATCTGAGGTGATTCCAATATGTTAACTTTTATAGGTGATTGATCTTTTCTCCTTGACATGTTTAAGTACCTTTTCCTTGTTCTAAATTCATCCTATGTGGACTATAATGTGACGGTGGGATGTCCTATTCTGGTCTGGTCTATTTGGAGTTCTAAAAGCTTCTTGTATCTGAATAGGCCTATCTCTTTGCATGTTGGGAAGTTCTCTTCTAGGATCCTGTTAAACAAATTTACTAGACCATTAACTTCTGTTTCTAGGTGTTCCTCTACACCCATAATCCTCAGATTAGTCCTTCTGATGGTGTCTTCCAAGTGTTGGATAGATCTATCATATTTCTTGGACTTGACTTGGATGGTTGTATGTTCTTTATAATATCTAGGCTGTCTTCAATCCTCGAGTTTCAATCTTCTGCATGGTCTAAACTGCTGTCAAGGCTTTCTACTTTTTTAAATTTCTTTTCTTTCTAATTGGTCAGCTTTGATGGCTTCAAATTCTTTGTTGAAGCTTTGGTTTAGATCTTGTATGAACTTTTTTACTTCCTTAATTTGGTGTTCAGTGTTTATTCTCAAATCACTTAGTTGAATGTTTATGGTTTGCTTAGACTCCCATTTCTTCTGTTGGGTTCCATTCAACATTCCCTTTATGGTCTCCCTGACTTTCTTCAGCTCTTTGTTAATGGATTCCATGTATACATTTAGTGATCATTGTGTATCCTCTCAATTCCTGAATTACTCTTTGCTTAGCTTCCTCACGTTCACGCCATTCCTGTAGTCCTAAGTGTTCTCAGCCTGCTCATGCCTTTCCTGCCTTTCTCTTTGAATATTCTCAAGCTGTTCACCCAAATCCTGTATCAGTTTTTGAGTAGCTTCCTCACGCTCAGGATATTCCTGTATAAACCTTTGGTTTGCCTCCTCTCTCTCCCTATCACGCTCATACAGAGTCCTTTGTAGGTTTTCAATCTTTTCCTGTATTGACCTATTGTCTCCATTGAACGTTGTTTGCCTCCTCTCTCTCTCTCATGCTCATACAGAGTCCTTTGTATGTTTTCAATCTTTTCATTTATCATGTTTTCCAGCAGTGTTGATAGAGCTATTTGGGAACTCTCCTCTGGATTATTCATTATCTGTTCTGTCCCCTGATTATCATCAGTGGGATTTGAGATACCCGGACTTGCCATTTTTCTTGTGTTTTTCCGGCTTACTCTGCCCATTTGGGATGAAAATAACACCAGTTTTGTGCTAGGACACTAACTTAAGATAAGCATCAACCAAAGTCTGTATTTGCATAGTCAATAGTCTGCAGATACAATTTAGTTCAATAGATACATCTATTCAACGTCAAACACCTATATATTAATAGGCTAAGAACCGCAAATACGAATTTGGCAAACCAGAAATTATTAGGTTTAGGGAGAGATGTGGGTAAAAAATAGGAATAGAGAGATGTGGGAAGGCACAGAGAGAGTTAACTTAACTATGTCCTAATCGCAAAGCAGGAAATAGGTTGGATAGGTTGAAAGTAGAGAGAGAAAAAAAGAAGAAAGATAAAGGGGAAAAATAAGAGACCAAAAAAAATAGAAAAGTAAAAATTAAAAATAGTATCCAGAATCAAAAATGAAATATTCAGAGAAGAACATGCATATAATGCAGAAGGGGAATGATATAAAGGAGATGTGAAAAACTTAAAAATAAAAATACTGAAAATATTATATAGGTATAAAGAGGTAGTACTGCCATTAAGGAATTTAAGTCTAAGAGGTTTTGAACTAAATAATAAATTCGTGGATTAAGTGTGTACACAATGGAGGATAGGTCTAATAATCAACTATGGGCATATCTGAGGATGTGCAGAAATACAATTAAGTCACATAAAAAAGAACGAAAGAAAAGAAAAGGTGAAAAGAATAAGAAAGAAAGAAAAAAGATCAGAAGTTCAATAGAGCAAAACAAAAAACAAAAAAAATTTAAAAGAAAAAAGAAGTAAAAAAACGCATACACACATATACCTCTAAAAGAAAAATTATAAGTGGGAAAAAATGTTACTAGGAAACATTTTATTTCAAAAAAGGTAAAAATTAAAAATTAAAAAAAAGTTTTAGAAAAAATTTTTTTATAAAATGTATACACAAAAAGGAAAAAAATAGTTCTTTGATTTTTTTGAGAGTGGTGGGAAAAATCCTGTATCTCCCTTGTGTCTGTAAACAGCCTTTTGTTGGAGTCTCTGGTCTGCTTGTGGTGTTTGATTTTCCTGTGGCTTGGTTGGTTTCTTAAGTCAGTTTGTTTGAACAGGCAGAAAAATGCTCTGCTTTACCCAGGATTTTGTGATCCTCCTCTTAGTTTAGTTCAATGGGAGGGATATGCTTTGATTATCACAAAAGAGGGAGATGGCTTTTTCCTCAAGTTTGGAGATGCTCTGATGAGGCTAGATTCTGGGTAGAGTTACCTTTCAACAAACAGTAGCTTTTTCCGGGAGCTAGTTTGTGAGAAACTCACAGAGCCCAGCCTGGAGCCACTCTCTGGGTTTATGTTTACTGAATTTCAATTGATTGTCAAGGCTGCTAAAGGGAGGGGCAGCCTCTGGCTCTGATTACCCAGTGAAGAAAGCCACTCCTGGGGCTTGTACCTGAGCTGGGTGACTTTTCCCTGGGTGTAGCTGATTCTGGCAGGTCACATAAGCAAAAAGAAAAAAGCCGGAAGTGGTGCTATGGCTCAAGTGGTAGAGCGCTAGCCTTGAGCTGAATTGCTGAGGGACAGGGCCCAGGCCCAGAGTTCAGGCCCTACGACCGGACCCAAAAAACAACAGCAACAAAGACATATAATTGTTCATTATACCTATTATTTCAAAAGTAGCTAAAGCCAAGAAGATGAAAAAGTTGTTCATATGCATGTTTACTTAATGTCCTGGGGTGTCTACCATACAACCAAGAAGGAACGTACACTAATATCACCAAATATTTCCATAGCTCCTGGAGAAGTCTATATATTTCTCCTGGATATTAGGCCTTAAATTGTAATGTTTTAATCAAAGTGTTTCCTTTTGCCTCCAGGCTTTAAATTTACATATGGTAAAGCTTTAGGTCTAACTCTACCAAAAACTGAGGTAGAGATAATGGAATAATACTTTAAAACAGAGTTGCCTTTGATACCCTAACCACACAGAACAATGCATAACAATTTCTTATATTATATATACTTATATATTTTATATTTATATGTGCTGATATTAAATTTCACACAGTGAATCTTACTGGAATTAATTTATAATTTGACAAATAAATTGAAATTTATTCCCATAAATAGATCGGAACATAAATAATTATGTTTAGTATATATATTCGAATATAAAAGTATCAATGCAATGTCTTTGGTATAAACTTGTGATACCTTCTAAGTGTTCTTGGTCTTCTGAATTCATAGTAAAAAAAAACAAAACAGTATTGCTTTCCTCTAATCTAGAAGAGATTTTACACTGCTGCTGTGTTTATTGTATTAACTAGCTGGTCCCAAAGTGTTTTTCTCCATATGATGCCTAAAAGCTATTATTCTTCTGCAGTACCCACGGGTCCGAGGATACCAGGTCCCAGTTATCTGCATCATCCGATAACAATGGCAGGTCTTCTCACCTTGGCCCATGCAACATGCTAACAGAAAGTAATTGAAGACCCATCTCAATTTCTCATTTCCTATAATATTTCAGGGCCCCAATTCCTTGCAGTAATTAGCAGTAAGCAATTGTGGAATGTAAGGCAACTTAAAATGAAAGAGGAGACCACAAAATATGAGAGAAAGTACTGTAGTTCAAACTTTCAATTTACACATGAAAAGCCCATATGAGTAAACAAAATCACAAATGTCACAAGATTATTTTTAATACCCTTCTCCTAATGATGAATGAAAGATTTCAGCCCAGTATAAGTAGGCCAAAAAAATTCCTGGAATGATAGATCCATAATTGTTCTACCAAGGCTAGGAAAACTTACCTTCGATGTCAAATATAATTTAGAAAAACACTGAGAAGACCCTAGTGCTTCAAAACACTGGTACTTCAATAAAACTTGGTTCTGTAGTATAAAAATGTTGTCATTCTCAAACCAATGAGAACCTACATTTAATCTCCTGAAAGTATATTCCTTTTCAAATAAACTTTTTAGAATCATATTCACCAAAATAACACTTGACAAGTAGATGATAGTGACATTAAAAGTTTCTCAAGTGTAGGGAGCAAGTTAAAATAGAGTTGATTTATTTACCCATCACTAATGCCAAATAAGTTCAACCATTCATTAAAGTGTAGAAATAGTATCTCCCACCATTTGCGTTGTTCAGTAGGTGCCTTCCAGAAATGTGTTAAATAGATCAGCCTCCCATAATTCAAACCCAAATATTAGCTAATAAAGTAAATTTCATCACATAAGCAGGTACATTTTAAAAAGTCACTAATAGTTGCCTTATCATGTGTTGCCTTATCATATATTTTCCCTATTTGTCTAACATAGTAATAAATATGACTTTAAGTCTTGAATATGAGTACTGATCAGAGATGTGACAAATATAAAATCTATCTTCTATTTCTATCATATTCCTTTAAGTAGTAAATTTTATTTTTCTTCTTTTTCCAAAACTTATAGGTAATAGAAAATATCATCCCATGTAAAATAAAATAATCACACACCATTGCACAAAGCCATTTATAAAAACTGGTAGTTAGCTATAAATCCTAATCGATTTTTAAACTTTCTTGTTGAGTAAAGATTAATCTTCCAAAAAGATGAGAATAAAATGATGTTTAGGTGCTTCACGTCTCCAGTCTTGCAAATTGTTCTTACAGATGAATGAATTATGGAAGTATATGCTGACATCAGTTCAAGTATATGCAGGATTGAAACTCCCTGGAATGTATATAAACCTTTCAAAGTATTAACAGACAGTTTAACAGAATAACTATCAGGAAGTTGAAACCAGAAAGGCATAATAGTAAAGACATAGAATGAATGAAAAATGGAACAAGGGGCAAGAACAGCTACAATATTCAATGTACACATATAATAAAGGTAGTGGTAAATCTGAAATAAATCTTGGAGAAAGGGTTAGTTGAGAATGATAGAAGGAGTGACTCTGATCCAGGAGCATTGGACAATTAGATGGACATATTTAATTGTAACACAATTGCACAACCTATTGAACTTCAGTTAAAAACACAACTACAAACAAAAACACACAAAAATCACAACCAAACAGCAATCTCTAGAAATTATGGATATGACCTCAGAAAATTTTAAGCAGTTAATGAAAGGTAGTCTTGGGAAAAACAAACAAAGCTGTTCAAAGAGGGCAGTTTAGGGTAGGGGAAAATTTTGAGCAGATTTAAATAGATTGTTTAAGGTTATAAATCACCTACATCTACTGCAAATATTTTCTTCTGTGAGTATTTCTTTTTTTTTTTGGTCTGGTCGTGGTGCCTGAACTTTGGGGCTGGGCGTTGTCCCTTAGCTCTTCAGGTCAAGGCTAGCGCTCTAACACTTGAGCCACAGCTCTACTTCCGGCTTTTTTCTTTTTGCTTATATGGTGCTGAGGAATCGAACCCAGGGCCTCAGGCATGCAAGGCAAGCGTTCTACCACTGAGCCACTTTCCCAGCCCCCATTCGGTGAGTATTCTTTGTCTGAACTGGTTACTCCAGTCCTGAGCTGTGGCTTTATAGCTTATGAAGATAGAATGGAAGAATCAAGATCAAGAACCCATTACACCACTGGAGAGAAAACAGTCCTCTATGGTTTCTCTCATCTCTCTTCACTACTCTTTTCTCATACTTTTAATAAAGTCAAGTGATTTTGAATTATATTTCCTTCTTTTTCAGAGAATTACTGTTTGGTAATTAAATGTCAATTCACAAATTTTGATGTCTTTTTTTTTTAAAGAACTTTGAATTTAAATTCCACTACATATTTGTTTCACACAGTGAGAGTATATTTCCTGGGTAAGGACAATTCTCAAGGGAACCTACAGGATTTACAGCAAGGTTTGTGAAGTTTGTTTGTTTAGTGTGAAAATGAGCCGTATTCATCCACATTGCTCCCTCTCAGCTATGTCTTCATGGATTTCTTTGCATTAAAGCCTATTTTCCCAGACAATTTTAAATTTTCTTAATAGGCTATGTTGTTAAAATGTTTGAACAATTAAAATTTACCTGTCAAAAATTTTAACTCTTTTGAAATTCCTTTATCAGAATCAGGAATTCACCAATCTTAATCCCACCTTTACCATCAAAAACAGTTAACATGTTGTTTTCATGATATAGTGTCCATGAAACTACTATTTTCCAGTGGCTTTGTTATGCGTATATTTGACCATATAGACTGATGCAGAGCAAAACGAACACCAAGATATGGAAACAGATATTTATTTGCGGTTGTTTTTTTATGTACTATGTGATTTCTATTTTCTTTGAGATTTTCCCCTATGGTTTATCCCCTGCTGTGTTTGATTTTGGTAACCTGTGTATTGTGTATACATTTACCTTAATAAGGAAGGGAACAGTAACAAAAACAATGGCGAGACAAAGACAAACAGCAAACCAATGCAATAGCAATTCTCACAAGACAATAAGTTGGAAATGTACATTACAACCTGGGAGGGGAATTAGGGTGAAAGAAAAACTGAGGAAAATGAGAGAGGGGATAGCAAGTTTGAAAAGTTATATATTCACTACCTTACAATGGCTGTAACCACAGTACACATTATTTTCACATTAAAACTAAATTTAAAAAATAAGCTGATGAAATAAAATTTCACTATTTTGGTATAGTAAATATTATTCTTTATGTAGTAACTTTTAAAAAATCAGTCTTATTGGCATCTAATTTAAATTAATTACCTCTTCTTTATCAAAGAGTCATCAACTTGAATGATATCCAACTAGACAATTTTTTCACAATATACTTGCCAATATTTTGAAAATAGAATAAATTTAGTACTTTGTTATACTAAAGCAGAAAACAGTTAAATTCTATGGAAACCCATACCTTTTAAAAGTAAATAAGTTGTTAAGAGGACAGAATGTATGTGTTCTTCAAAATTCTTATGACTAATAACTACTCATTTTCAAATTCTGAACATTCCATACATGAGAGATTCAAAATATACCTGTTTGCATGTTATGTAATTCTGCAGTAGATGCATTTTCCAATGGGGTGTTACAGACTGAAAAGTGAAAAGAAAAAGAGCCACATTCTGATATGGGATAAAACTATGAAGCATGTTATAATTAATTCTTCAAGAGTAAGCAGTTGTTTATCAGATTAAGCTATTATTTCTATGACCATCAATTACAAGATTTATGCCATAAAGTCATCCTAGAGCACCAGTTTCCAACTTGTAGGGTGCACCTCAAATTTCCTTTAATTTACATCAAGAATAGCTTATGTTCATTGTGAAAATACACTGCACCTCTGCTAATGTGATGCCCTACATATTCTGAAAAGAACACCACTATAAATAGGGTTGCATCATTTTTCCTCCACTGGTATTCTTGCAAATATTATTTATATTTATACTTTTTTAACTATCATAGATAATCAGGATGCGAAGATTGGAAGATTACAGTTCAAAGACTGTGAAGACACAGGGTCTATGTTGAAGGGGCAGAATGATGCAGGCTCTGGCCTCAGGATTATCTGAGGACTGTGTTTGAGTATTAGGAAAGCTCTTGGCATTCCGGGCTAGAGAGGGAAAATGTTCTCTCCCTATCTCAAAACACATGGCACAGACTGCTGGGAGCTGAGGAAGTAGGTCTTCTGCTTGCTTAAGCATAGATGAACAGCTGGTCAAGCATTTTCCTGAGATTGGAGAAGTGGTTTGAGCTTGCTCTAAAACAGTTTAGATAATAATATACCAAGACATTGTCTCAAAAGTAAGTAAAAATGTATCTGTTGAAATATTTGTGTGAATGTCTTCTGACCAAATCTTGGCAAAGGTCATGCTTCCTTGTTACAATTGGTGCCCAAACAGGGACCCTGCATTGTTGAATTCAGGAAAGGATATTCAGGTAAGTACTTTTAATTACAGGGTGATGGGACAAGTTAAATCTACTCCGTACTTACATAGGCTTAAACATTTACTTGCTGCTAATGGTGTAAATATTTCTTCTTATGACATAGAAATGTGTATTAATGTAGTTAGGGAATGGTATCCTTGGTTCCCCGATGAAGGAACATTAGATGTTGATAATTGGAAAAGAGTAAAGAATAATGTAGAAAGAGCTGTTTGAGAATAGGAAAAGATTCCTATTATATTTTGGTCCATTTGGGCTATTTTGCATACCCTTTTTAAAGCTTTGAATGAGGAAAGATTAATAGCAGATTTAAAGAAAGAGGTCACCCCTTCTATTGTAGATTTACAATTGGACTCTGAGATTAAGGATGCAATAGATAAGGATGCATTGCAATTAACAGAGAAAAAACAAGAGCTAAAGGCTGAAAAGGAATAAACTGAAAGTGTAAATAACATGTCTGAGCAAATGGAATTGATTTTATCAAGATTGCAACATATGGAGTTGGAAATTAGCAGAGTGAAAGGAGAACCTGAGAAAATGAAAGTAAAGCAGCCTTCGGCTCCTCGACTGGCTGATGCAATTTTTACCGAGTCACTCCCTCACAAAACAGAGGGCTCAGACAGTGAGTTTGATGATGAAATGCCTATTTTTTCTTATCCTGTAATTCAACCACCCCCATGAATGGTATAGCTCAACCAGCCAGATATGAAAGTGTTGCTGTTTATGATATTGGTAAACTTAAGAAGGCAGTTGTATGGTCCTCAGTCTCATTATGCTACGGAATTGCTTAATGGGCTTGCCCGACATTACAATAATTTTGCTCCCATGGATTGGAAGATGCTTTGTAGAGCCTTGCTTAAGAAACATAAATACCTACAATGGCAAATGTGGTTTACTGAGTTATGTACAAAAGGGGCTAGACAAAATGCACAGAGCAGTAATCCACACCTGCAGATCATAACCTTTCCCATGTTAAGTGGAACAGAACAATATGCGGATGCTCATATAAAAGCAAATTCTCCTGAAGAGATCCATGAGCAGTTAAGAGACATAAGTATTGAGGCATGGGAAAGGATTCCACCTGTAGGAGAGCATTATGGCTCTTGGACTAAAGTAATTAAAAAACCTAGTAAACCCTATGTTGAATTTTTATCACGATTGAAATTGACCTTGGAATGTGCTGTTGTGGGAGAGGCTGCACAGCAACAACTGCTGCGCGTGTTGGCTTATGAGAATGCTAATGAGGACTGTAGATGGATGAGCCCTGTTGCCTATTATAGAATATGGGGATGTGAATATATATTTAAGGGCCTGCAAAGACTTTACATCTGAATCCAGGCCTATGCAGGTGTTTGCTGAAACTATAGCCACTACCTGGCATGATTTGCAAACAAACCTTCTAATCTAAAGTGTTTTGGATGTGCTCAAATGGGACATATAAAGAAAAATTTTAAAAAGACTACTGATGTTAACGAGAGAAGACCTGGAATTTGCCCTAAGTGTAAAAAGGGAAGCACTGAGCAAGGGAGTGTAGAGCAAAAAGAGACAATAAAGGAATTCCTATAAAAGATGCTTACCTTATGCAGGGAAATTCTCCATCGGGCTAGCCCCGGGGTCCAGGATTAATAACCGAGGGCAGCCAACCATCTTTTCCCTCGTCCCTGCCACAGCCCACAACGCCGCAGTGGACATACCAGCCTTAAAAGATTTTATTTTGAAAGGTGGTGATAAGCCACAAAAAATTCCTACCAGAGTTTATGGGCCTTTACCTGAAGGAATATTTGGCCTATTGACCGGTAGATCCAGTCTTAATACAAAAGGAGTTTTAGTACATTTAGGAATTATTGATGCTGACTATATTGGGGAAATAAAAATTTTAATGTCAGCTTCTGCAGATAATTCCTTTAAAAAGGGAGAACGAATTGCTCAAATTTTATTACCATATATATCTATTGGAAAGTCATTTAAACCCCACATTGGGGGATTTGGAAGTATTAACCAACAAAAATGTGTTTTGGACTATTCATATTACTAAAATGCAGCCTAAGATTAAGATTAATATTCAGGAAAAGATATTGACAGGACTAATAGATACTGGCACAGATATTACAATTATTAACACTCATGAATGGCCTAATCATTTATTATATAAAATAATCTCCTGTAATATTAAAGGAGTTAGCAATACTCCTGTAAATTTTATAGGACAAGCATTGTTGTATGTTACAATAACCTCAGAAGATGGACAGACAGCTGTCCTTAAACTTTATATTATGTAAGTTCCAGTTAACATAATTGGTAGAGATGTACTGGAACAATGGGGAGGTCATATTCAATTTTAACATTTTTAGGTGGAGCCCATAATGATATTATGGAAATCTGAGGAACCCCTTTGGATTGAGTAATGGCCTTTATCTAAAGAAAAATTAGAAGCAGCTCATCAATTAGTTGAAAAACTGTTAACCAACGGACATATTGAGCCGTCTATGTCACCATGGATTTCTCCAATATTTGTTATTAAAAAGAAGTCAGGGAAATGGAGATTGCGGACTGATTTACGAGGAGGTAAGGCATCCATATACCCTATGGGGGCTTTACATCCTGGTATACTGTCGCCTGCAATGCTTCCTAAAAATTGGCCAATAATAGTAATAGATTTACAAGATTGCTTTTTTACCATTCCTGTACATGTAAAAAATTGTAAAAGACTTGCCTTTTCTTTACCACAAATAAATCATCAAGCCCTTCATCAGCGCTTCCAATGGAATGTGTTGCCCAAAGGAATGATAAATTTTCCAACTATGTGTCAGATATATGTTGATAAGGCCTTGAAATCTGTTAGACAAAAATGGCCTCACATTTATATTTGTCATTATATGGATGATATTTTAGTTGCAGGACCAAATATGACAGAATTAGAAATGGTGTTACAGTCCTTACCCTCTATATTTAAAGACTTTGGATTAATAATAGCACCTGAAAAAATACAAAAAGACATGGTGGTAAAATATTTAGGATTTGTTGTCTGTAGACAAACAGTTGCACCTCAAAAGATATCTTTACGACGTGATCAATTACATATGTTAAATGATTTTCAAAAGTTACTAGGAGATATTAATTGGATGGAACTGGCCTTAGGAATTCCAACTTATCAATTACATAATTTGTTTTCATTGTTACAAGGGGAGCCTGATTTACATAGCAAAATAACTTTAACTAAGGAAGCTGAAAGAGAAGTACAATTTGTAGAACAGAGAATAAAAAAATGGTTTTACATTGAGTAACACTAAATCAACTCTTAAATTTATATGTTTTAGATACATGGAAATACCCAACAGGAATTATAGGACAAAATGAGATACCATTAGAATGGATTTATAAATGGCATAGAATTACAAAAAGTATTACTTATGAACAACAGTTGGCAATTATTATTAACAGGCCAGGCAATGGGTATTTACCCTATCAGGGTACGTTTTATTTGAAATTATCTTTCCTTTGCCAAAAGACCAAGTAAAATATTTGTTAAACATGTCTGAAATGCTATAAATAGCATTAGTAAATTTTACTGGGCAATTTTCCTATTATTTTCCCAAAGGTAGATTGTGGGATTGCTTGCGTAAACAACAATTTGTCATTAATAATATAATTACCAAGGCCCCTATTTCCACTGCTCTTACCGTTTTTACAGATGGCTCCAAAACAAAAAGTGCTTATTGGACAACAAATAAATATTGGGTAAAAACAACTACTTTAGCATCAGTTCAAGAAAATGAACTTTTTGCTATTATTAAGATGCTACAAGATTTTGTGGGAGATATTAATTTGTTACTGATTCTGCCTATGCTGTAGGGGTTGTGACTAATATAGTCACTGCTGTTACTTATTCATCTAAACCCCAGCTAAACCAATTATTTAAACAATTACAAGCATTACTGCAACAACGTAATGCCAAAGTGTTTGTAACTCACATTAGGGCTCACTCTTCATTACCTGAATACCTTGTATATGGCAATAATCAGGTTGATAAATTAGTTTTGCTTCTGCTAAACAAGATCATGCTCATTTACATAAAAATGCTGGCCATTTACATATGCATTATAAAATACCTTATTCTCAAGGTAAACAAATTATCAAAAGGTGCCCTATCTGCAGACCAATGCATTTGAGAGTTGTACCTGCTGGAGTCAATCCCGAGGATTACAACCTAACGAGCTCTGGCAAATGGATATAATCCATGTACAAACCTTTGGCCATTTTTCCTTTGTACATGTTATAATAGATACTTATTCCAAATTTGGGCTTTTGCCCTTACGGGAGAAACTGTTAACCATGTAATAGAACACTTATTGGAAGCTTTTGCCATTATGAGAGTGCCTGCCAAATAAAGACTGATAATGGATCAGCCTATAAAAGTATCAAATTTAAAAGACTTTGTGAACGTTATGAGGTGGTACATATTACAGGAATAGAATATAACTCCCAAGGACAATCCTTTATTGAACGAGTTCATTGCACACTAAAACAACAAATCAAAAAATTAAAAAGGAGGAAAAGGTTGGATGAAGGTATGGATATTTTGTGGTTTGCCATGCAAAATCCTAAAATAATTTTACATCAAGCTTTTTTTGTTCTTAACTTTTTAAACTTACCACAAGGTGATATTTTAACTAGAGCTGCGCGCCATTTTGAACAAATATCACAAAAACCTTATTTAAATGCTCCCACATGGATTAAGATTACATTGAAAGCAGAATGGCAACTGGGAACATTATTACATAAGGGGCGATGATAGAGTTTTGTGTCTACACAGGATGGCAAACAATACTGGCTTCCTGCACAATGGATACAGATGCGGCCCAGTGAGGACAGCCCCTATCCTTCAAGGAATCGGCCACCAGGTGAGGAAGAATAAATCCCCACTGCCCACCTGGGGGCAGGTATAAAAGTTGACTAGAGAAGGACAAAACATGTTACAACGCACTGGTAAACCTGTCACAGCTGAGAACTTGTTCTGGCCATGTGTGCCCTGCTTACTGTAAACCCTGTCCATGCTAATGCTAATGTAAGCTATTGGGCCTTTGTTCCTAACCCTCCTTTATTGGAACCTGTTGTTTGGGGAGACATGGATATAACCGTCTATAATATTCCTGCTGTTTTATCTCCTCCTTGGAATAATTTGACATTTTGCAATAAGGATGATGGCAGCTTTTTAAATTTTACTTACTATACTCATCCCTTGCCTGTTTGTCTGGGGCCTCCTCCATGTTTAGTTATGAATTGGCAACATTGGGTTTTACCTGGGAAATGCACTTCCAATTCTAGAACACAGCTGAAGCGATTAACTACTTGGTCCATTAATAGTAGCTGGGAAAGTGTCACCTTTGATGGCAAGTTATCTTTACCTATGTGTCCCGATTTTACTTATATTGATTTATAATATCAGCCTTTTGTGTGGCAAGAGTGTAGAGGAACATTTGGAAAAGTGTTCAATAATTTTATTAATTGGGGACCTTTTGGACAGTTTATTAACACATGTTCAGAATGGAATATTACCAGATGTGATTTATCAAATGTTACTAGGATGCTGGAAGCCATTAATGGATCACTTACTGGAGATCGACTGATGGCCTGGGGAGATGGAGGCATTGCAGAAGCTTGATGGGATTTCATGGCTGTACTCACTGCTTTTCAGACTCACCTTTGGAAGGTCAGAGCTGTGCTGAAACCCGTGATGCTATGGAATGGATAGTTTTCAGGGACGTCAAACTCTACATCCACTTATAATTTTACTTTGTACAAATCTTATGATGTTACTGCTTGTGTACTTCTGCCTTCTGTATTTTTAATGGGAAATTTTACATTTTCTCCTACTATTTCTTGTTTTAATTGTCGCCTGTATTCTTGAATTAATTCCTCTCTTAATTTTAATAACAGCGATAGTACTATGATATTACAACAAAGAACTCATATTTGGCTACCTGTTAAATTAGGAAGAGAAAGGTACCAAAATCCTTTGGATAGTGTTGTTATTGAATTTTTTTTACCAAACTACTAAAACGTACAAAGCGTATGATTGAAGCCATTATCTGTGATCTTAAACTTAATTGCTATTACCACTGTTGCTGTGGTGTCTGGAATTGCCCTATACACTTCCTTACAAACTAAGCACTTTGTGGAAGAATGGCACCGGGATTCACATGAATTGTGGATCTCACAGGTAGAAATTGATGCTCTAATATAAATACAGATTAATATTCTTAAACAGACAGTGGGATGGTTAGGAAAAATGTTATTGGTTGTGGAAAAACAGTTATTATTAAAATGTGATTGGAATTTTACTACCTTTTGCATTACTAATGTAAAATATAATACATCTATACATGATAAGAATGTAATACAGTAGTATTTATCTGGAAATTCTACAGCTGCTCAATTGATTGCTCAGTTACAATTTAATGTACATGATAGTTTTGGTAAACAATCTACAAATGATGATGCTTCTAATATTGCAGATGCATTCATTAAACAATTGGAAGGGTTGGATCCGAAAGAAATACAACAAAGCATTTCACATACTGCTAGTGGTATGGGAATCATGATTGCTATTATTTTGTTTGCACTTGTACTGTTATATTTGATTTTTATGAAACCAATGCAAGCATCTATGATAACGCTGTGGAAAGTTAACTTTTAAAACAAAAAAGAATAAAGTTGTGAAGACTCAGGGTCTATGTTAAAGGGGCAGAATGATGCAGGCTCTGGCCTCAGGATTATCTGAGGACTGTGTTTGAGTATTAGGAAAGCTCTTGGCATGCCGGGCTGGAGAGGGAAAACGTTCTCTCTCCCTGTCTCAAAACACATGTCACAGACAATAGGGAGCTGAGGAAGTAGCTCTTCTGCTTGCTTAAGCATAGATGAGCAGCTGGTCAAGCATTTTCCTGATATTGAAGAAGTGGTTTGAGCTTTCTCTAAAATAGTTTAGATAATAAAATACCAAGACATTGTCTCATAGGTCAAGTAAAAATGTATCTGTTGAAAGTTTTGTGTGAATGTCTTCTGACCAAATCTTGGCAAAGATCATGCTTGCTTGTCTTTAAATGCCACTAACAATAAAGCACAGCATGCAGTGGCAATTGCTGTTTGCACTCTGCATCCCTTATGTCTTGGTGATTTCGTTACCCTTACCCAGGAACCCCAACGCAGTAGATGTTGACAAAAGCCCACACGGGCAGGAAGGTTCCCTAGATTCTTATCTCCAACAATCTTCTCATCAAAAGACAGACACAAGTGAGCTGAGGTTGAAATGGTAGGGCACGAGCCTTGAGCATAAACAGGCTCAGAGACATTGTCCAGTCCCAGAGTTCAAGCCCTAAGACAAACCAATAAAACAAAAACAAAAATGAAAACAAATCCCAAACCTAGCATTTTTCTCACTGTATACAGAGGAAGTAATTAAGGAAATTGCTTCCTGTGTTACATACAGGTAGAAGAAAGAAGATGTCACACAATTATTCTCTTCATACCATGTTATACCAAAGCCTCAAAAAATTGCCCTTTTTCAGGCTGGGAAGGTGGCTCAGTGGTAGAGCGATTGCCTTGCATGCCTGAGGCCCTGTGTTCGATTCCTCAGCACCACATAAGCAAAATGAAAAAAGCTGGAAGTGGCGCTGTGGCTCAAGTGGTAGAGCGCTAGCCTTGGGCTGAAGAGCTGAGGGACAGTGCCCAGGCCCAGAGTTCAGGCCCCACTACCGCACCAATAAAAAAGAAATTGCCCTTTTTCTAAATTTATAAATTAATATCTTCCATTTGTTGGCAACTCTGTCTACATTATTCACATTATTATTTTATACACGAAGTGTTGGAATTATCTATTAACTGAGTTCTAATTATAACTCTCATGAAAGAATATTCTAGGCAAATAGAATGCAAGAAACATTTGTAAATTTGTCAATTAAACACTGTACTTAAAAAGAATTTTGTAAATATCTTATAGAATATGAAATTACAAACAAAATCAAAATATTTATTTTAAATCTAAACTCTAATTTAGCAAGATCTACATAGTCCTTCATTAGATTAACTTTGCTATTTCTCCAGGCTTAACTTTTTGTAATCCTTCATCCTTTTCCTTGGAATCTAACAGAGTGATGATTACTTACTTTTTCAAATTTTGGATGGGAATCATGATCCATTTTGCATCTAAGAATGTTCTGTAATGAAGAGTGCATTTAAAACCCAACTGAGGATTATATATGAGTTGCATTTCAATAGGAAACTTGACTTCTCAAAACATAATGACAAAATTAGCCCAAACATCCAACTTTGTATTCCTTTGGTTTGTTTTATTAAGACAAAATTATACTACCTGGTCCAGGGAAGGTATCACTGTGTAATTCCACTATCTAATCTCCTATCTTAATCTCAGTGCTGGAATTCTAGCCTTGTATCACATTGCCCCTCCATAGTTTCTTGGTTTATTTAATGTAGATACAGACTAGCAATTCTGAACTTCTCCAGTAATATTATCCACTGCACTGCTCAGAGTGTTCATGTACTCTTTTCAAAGATGTTCTATCATTTCACACAGGATATGAACATTTTCAGATGCACCTGCCGGAGTCTCTGATTCATTCCTCCATGGATTCGATCCCTTTAATAATGATTATTTGATTTGACTCTCTTACTATCTCTGTCCCTATCTATGCAATATTCTTAAACTTTTTTGAAGAAAGTTCACTTGAGGATTTTCTAACATTAAAAATTATCACTTGATTCTACTCTGACTCAGGACATATTTTCTATTGTTTTCTAACTTTTCCACATATTCTGAGAGTTGCTTCATATGTGTATTTGTGCACATATAAGTGCCTCTGTATAGATGTGTATGATTGCATGTATGTATGCAAAAACCTCAACATCTTATTCAGCAGTCTTGCTCATGACTGGTATTCCAATAGTTGAGGCATTCTTCCAATCAAGATTTTGGCTGGTTAATTATATATAGTTTCTCAAAGACTGTTCTGCCCAGGCTGGATGTAAATTGAACTTCCCAGACTCCTTTACATTCTTAGGTTTTATTGCTCCAGTAGTATCAACTTTTAAATTACAAATATTTTGTGAGTATAAAGGCTAAGCTGTAGCCTAGATTTTTAACTCAAGAATTCATATAAAGATAGATGAACATGCACATTACATATGCTGAGTGTACAGTGTTAGAAATGTGATCCTAAGCTGGGTGGTGGTGAGATCTTCAGATAGGGTTAAAAGCCAGCCCGGGCAGGAAAGTCCCAGAGACTCTTTTTCCAATTAACTATAAGAAAATTGAAAGTGGCACTGTGGCTCAAGTATAGAGCATTAGCCTTGAGCTGAATAGCAGAGGGAAAGCTCCCAGCCCTGTGTTCAAGTGCCAAGACCACCACCAACAAAAAATATATAAGTAAAGGAAAGAAAATAAATATGATCTTATCCACCAGTTAATGGCTAGTATAATCCCTGCTCTCTCAGGATGGACTTTTTTTTCCAATTAAGTCCATGCTATTATATCTGATTTGAATTGGAAACAGAATTATGCTTCCATTCTACTGTCTACAAAGTTGCGTGATTAGCATGATTTAGAAAGGTCGTGGCCTCATACTTCGTGTTCCATGTAGGAGTAATGCTAAGTGACATCAACTGTATAGATGTGTCTTTTCAAAGAAGAAATATTAGATGTTTATTGTAAAGCTAATATTTGACATTTTTTCTTTTTTTTTATTGTGAGAATACCATACAGAAGAGTTACAATTACATGGGCAAGATAACGACCACATTTCTTTTCAAGCATTTTTGCCTCTTCTTTGTTTCCCCTTCCCATCCATTCCCATACTCCCCCACTCCCCTCACCCCATCCTCCCCCCCACCAAAGTTGTAAAGTTCATTTTTTGACATAACGACTTGTACATCTCATTGTTGCAATGGGTCCACCTGTATCCCTAAACGATTTGTTTTTAGAGAATATGTCCAGCAAAGAATCCATAACATAACTCAGCAAAAGTAGGTGCACTGAATCATTTTGGAATTAATTTTTTTGCTTGGGAAGATTATTGATGTTGTCGTTCCTTTTGGGGAAACTTAAAGTCATATTTCAATTTTTTGTTGGTTGTGTGGCTTGAATTCTGATCCTGGGCACTGTCCCTAAGCTCTTCAGTTCAAGTTGAGCGCACTACCACTTTAGCTACAGCACCACTTCTGGGTTTCTGGTGGTTAATTGAATATTAGGGTCTCTTGGACTTTCCTGACAAGGCTGGCTTTGAGCCACAATCCTCTGGTCTCAACCTCCTGAGTATCTAGGATTACAGGTGTAAACCACCAACACCCAGCTCATATTTGCATATATGTGCACTGAATGACACTGTATAAACAAAGAATGGAATTTTTAACCAAATGATAACATAGCAGATTTTCAGAAAAATTGCGGTAGCAGTAAATATGTCCTCCTTTTCCATTTTGTTACATTAATGACTCATGAGCTATGGGACCCTTATATTAGCATCCTGTGATATCTGTATAGGTGTATTTAGCATCAGAAATTGTTCATAGAGAAATGTAGAAAGAATGAGATTTTTAGAAAACAAAGGAAATAAGGTATGAAAGGGCAGCATAGAAGGAGATACATTTATCATGCAGAGATTAAGAACTGGCCTAAGAGATTTAGAATGCTAAAGGCAATGAGGAAAAGCCTACTTGACAACTAGTTCTTCAATAACCAAAAATGGTTCTCTAGACCAGTTTCTGGTAAACTTAGTTGCTATCATTTTTTCCTTCCATCTGGAGTTATTCCTTATTTTCTGTCACAACTATTAATTAGCCTCTGCCTTTTTGGTGCCAAAACTGACCAAAAAGATTTCAAAATCACACTTAGGCTATTTTCACTTTGTGATTAGCAGTGATGAGACAAAATCCTGGAATCGTTGAATTTCCAGAATTAATCTTCACCTAACATCTAAGCACAATCCTGGCATTAATTGTTGTGACTTAATGAATAAAACATTTTTTCAACACAATATCCTAACATAAGTAAAGTACATGAATTAGGGGCTATTGTCAGGTGTCAGTATGGAAGGAGCAATTATATATTTCAAGTATGGGTTCTTTATTTTCCATTTACTATTATTTTTGCCAGTCCAGTTGCTTAAACTCAGGGGTAGGGAATTATTCCTGAGCTTTTTTTTTTTTCTCAAGGCTAGCACTCTACCACTTGCGGCACAGCATTCCTTTCAGTGTTTTTCTTTTTTATGTGTTACTGAGGAATTGAACCCATGGTTTCATGCATGCTAGGCAATCACCATACCATGAAGCCACATTCCCAGAGCCCTAAGTGACTTTCTTAAGAAGGCATTACATTTTCATTCCATTAATATGTATCATAAGTTTGTCCAGGTGCTAGAAAATGATGTAGAAAGGAATACAATATAATAAGTCCAGTAAGGCTGGATGGACAATGAATTTCACATTCTAGCCAGGGTACAGTGAGGCTTACCTCAGGGAGCTGTTTCAATAGGCTAAGCGAGACAGCTCCTGACCCACAGCCCACCTCCAGAATGAGAGGGTCACCTTGGATTCCAGCCACATGGGGATGCTGGGCCCCCTCCTCCAGAACCCATTCAACCAGTTTTTGTGAAAGATAGAGAGAAAAGTCAGAATTACAATTAAGTCGGGTGCCGGTGGCTCAGAACTCTAATCCTAACTACACAGAAGGCTGAGATATGAGGATCATGGTTCACAGCCAGCCCCGGCAGGAACGTCGCTGAGACTCTTATTTCCAAAGAACCACCAGAAAACCAGAAGTGGTGCTGTGGGCTCAAGTGGTAGAGCGCTAGCCTTTTGCTGAGGAGCTCAGGAACAGCGCCCATGCCTAGGGTTCAAGCCCCACAACTGACAAGAAGTGGACTTCCTACCACAAGAAGTGGATTGAATAGCTCCCATTGTCTTTGGGACCATGGTAGTGAAGTCAGGACGAATTTCCTGTGAAGTTGAAGTCATAAGGAGATCACCTGACTTCTCTGTGCCTCGGTTTCCCCAGATGCAAAACTCAACACAGTGAAGCGTCCCCTTCCTCATGGGGATAGGGTAATGATGAAAGAGAGCCATGTTTTGTTTCAAAATCTCCACCTGTTGCATGATTAATAACTGACCCCACCTGAGCCCTTTGTGGGTATCTTCCTGTCATTTGCTAACAGAACAGCCAAGAACCTTCTCTAAAGGCCACTCCCTCCATGCCAAGCCATGCTCCAGAGATTCCCTCTGCATAAATCCCTTGTTTCCTCAAAACTATCCTGTGAGGAGAATGAGGTCTGATGGTTGTGGCCCTACCCAGAGCTTCACCTGTGGTCAAGAATCGGCTGCTGTGGACTAAATGTTTGGGATAATCCATCTAAATCGATGACTGTGCATGGCCCTACATGTCTACCATCCCAACTACAGAGGACCAGGCCTGGTGGAGCATACCTGTCCCAGATTGGAGGACCTCAATCCAGTCCAACCAGAGCATATATTGAGTCTCTGTTTCAGAAATGCCCAAGACAGAAAGGTGGCTCCTCAGAACCAGGGTGAGGAAACAAGCAGGGGGTCATAGTGCCCCCAGAGGGGTGTCTGCCCCAGGGTAGTGGTGATTTGGGAGCAGCCACTCACCTGTGCTGCTGGGAAAAGCTGCTGAGGCTGCTCCAGGTGGGGCAAGCCTCAATGGCAGCGGCATTGCAAACAGATGGGCCAAGAGCAGAGAACCAGGGCCAGGGACCAGGTCAGGGCTTTAGGTGGGCTGGCAGGCACCATTACCTGAGGTTTGAAATCCCGCACCTTGGGAAGGGGGGAGAGAGCCAGGGTGTGGGCAGGCATCTCAATTTCCTACTATAATCTAAAGTCGCTTGAGTCTCTTCCTCACCACTCAGCCACCTCTACCTTCCTTAACTGCTGGTAGTGTTGTAAACTAACAGAGGGAATCCAGGTGCTACTGGGCATCATGGAATGTGGGCGTGTTCACCATTCTCGTATCCCATTGGTCAGAAAGAACCATGAAATAATGGGGTGTGGCTGGAATTCTGTGATGCAAGCATCATGGGCAGAGTCAAGAAGACAGCAGCTCCCCCAGCCCTTTTCCCAGGGACCAATTCAGTTGGAGACAAGAGGGTGACCTGCTTTAGCTGGATGGCTGCACAGATTGTTGTGTATGTCTTTTTGTTACCAGACCTGGACCTTGAACTCAGGATCTGGGAACAGTCTGTGAGCTGCTTTTGCTCAAGGCTCGCCTTCCACACTGGAGCCCTGGGTTTCTGGCTTTGTTGGAACTGAAGTTGGACAGAGGTCTCAAGGCCTTTCCTGCCTAGGATGACTTTGACCATGATCCTCCCATTACAGCCTTGTAAGTATCAAGGAGGACTGCTGAGAGCCACTGGTGCCTGCCTAATCATTGATCTTGCTGATATTCTTGAACAGACCGGTGAGTACCCTATCCCCAGGTTGAAGTGGTGGGAGCTGGAGCCCACAGTTGGAATCCTGGTCCTGCCAGCTCCAAATAGCAGGAGATTCTAAGGAACTCATTCCTATCCATATGAATACCAATGGAATGTGATGTATGTCATGATTGAATGGGCAGGTCTTGAATGATTCTAGGATAAAATTATATACAATTATATTATAGGACACTGATTGATTTTAGTTAATTCTTTATTAAGCATTTAAACAATCACATTCATAAAATTTAGACAAAATAAAATACATAAAAATTGGGCCTCACCTACTGCAAAAGTGCCATTTTTCTGCCAGGTCTGGGATTGAAACTCATGGTCTTAGTAACTCTGTTGCTCTGTGTGGGAATGGGAAGCTGGCCTCCTTGAAGTCAAGAAATTCCGGTCTGTTCCTTATGCCTAAAATAGATCCTCACCACTAGAAAACATCCTATTCATGTATAATTTACATATATGATTTATATTTATATACATTGGTTGACTCCATATTGCAGTCAGTATAGTTATTTTATTTTTTGTTTTATTCATGTATTGACCATTTATTTTATTGAATATTATGGAACATAAAACATTGAATACATTGATTACACAGGATATAGGTCTGCATATGTATTCTACTTCATACCTGACACCCAGGACTTTCACAGAAAAAGAAAACATATGTCACCATCATCTTCTTACTCCACGATTCATTTTTGGTAGTGCTGGCATCTGAACTCAAGGCCTACTAGCCTACAAGGCCCAATTCATGAATGGGTGTGTGTTAGCATGCCATCCTGGGGTAAATTGAGCTGACAAGGTGTTCCCAGGACCTCAGATCAAGCCCCAGGAGTTACCAAAATAAGAAAAGATTGACATGCAGATGGCAGTACGCTAATAAATATATATTTTTATAGAGTGTCAAAGATGTCTATACATTATTCAGTTATATAAACTACATTCTTACCAATTCCTGGGTATTAATTATGCCTCAATATAATTAATGTAATTAATGTAATGTAATTAAATAATTGTATTCATTCTTAAACTATTAATGAAATCAGTGTCCTGAAATTATTGCATTCCTTTAAGTAATAATATTCTTTCAATGGTTCATAAATATTAAAGCAAATCAATCAGCCTCCTGAAATGATGCTGTCTAATTTTATAGCGCATCATCCATGATCAATTCATTCAACCATGACATTGACAACATTCCATTGTTAATCCTGATAGTCTGGCATCCTTCAGCAATGCAAGGTGAAGTACCCTTTGCAACAGTGTCATTCAGACCCATGAGGGTCACCATGCAAAGGAAGAAAATGTAAAATGGCCATATTTTTTTTGTGCATTGCTTTCCTTGCAAGGCCTGGGGGTCTACGATCCCAGGAGGAGCTGTAGATCTAGTGGCTGTGCCCCAGCCTACGGTTATCAAAGCTGAGGCAGAGTTGCCATGACCTGAGTTCTAGCGCCGTATTGAGAAAAGTGAAATAAAAAAATTTAGCTCCCTGCCTTGCAATTCATGCTGTTTATTCTTCCAGGCTTTGGATTCGAACTCAGGATCTCGGTAAACCTGCAGCAGTGGGGATGAAGATAAAAAAGTCAGGCCTGTTCACTAGTCCTGAATTCAAGTCCCAGCATTGGAAACATACTATTTTATATACATTGTAAAGATAGGATTTATACTTACCTATAGATGTTCAGCCATACATGTTTGTTGTGGTTGTTCTTGTATTTTTTGTTTTATTCATTTATTTACCATTGATTGTACTATGATGAAACCCCTTCCATGTATTACATTGATGACATCCTTTCACAGAGCATATAGATTTATAGAAATGTTCTCCATCATACCAGGATTCTCAGGATCACCAAGGATATTCAGAGAAAAGGAAAACAAGTTTCACATTTGGCTTCTTACTCCACGATTCACTTGTTGGTAGTGCTGGGATCTTAACTCAGGGCCTAGTAGGACCAATTGGCCAATAGATCTAGGTGAACACACTGACCTGTGAAGAACTAACGAGCTAGGCCACTATAGTCATGAATTCATAATTTAAACATATGATCTATATTGACATAGATGTGTGTACAGCATCTTGTGTTCGGTGAACTTCTCCTTATTTTGTTTCTACTTCATGGAGGTTTTGTGTATTTTACTAAGTAAGGTGACAGGTTTAACTGTGCTGACATGGATGACAACCTGTTCCCATGGTTATAGGGTTGCCTATGAATTCCCCTTCCTAGTTGAGACTCAGGACTTACAGAGGAGATGAAAACATTTACAACTGGCTTCTGACATCAGGATGAATATTTTGTGAGTGCTGGGATTTGAACTCAGGTTTGGATAGCTCCGTTGCACTAAGGGGGAAGGAGAAGCTCACCATCCTTGAAGACTATAATGTCAGGCCTGGTACAGGGCCTGGTTGGAAGCCCCAGCACTGAACAAAACAGCAAGCCCACCTTTTTAAAACATAGGATCTCTCTTTACCTACAGGTGTGGTATGCATCTTGCATTCAATGTAGTTATACTTTTTATTAATTTTTTATTTATCTTATTCATGGATGTATTGTGCATTTTATTGAATATGTTGACAGATATAACTGTGCTTACATGGATGACAACCTATTCCCATGGCTATTGATTTGCTTATATAGCATTTACAATCCTCAATGAGACCCAGGACATTCACAGAACAGGAAAACATGTGCAACCCTAGGCTTTTCACATCAGAATGAATCTTTGGCAGTGCTGGAATTTGAACTCAAGGCCTAGCAGGCCCAATTGGTGAATGGGTCACGGTGAGCACACCAGCCTATGAGCCACTAAGGAGGTAAGCCATTTCTAGGACCTGAGATGGAGTCCTGGTGGGGGCCAATATAGTCATAAATTCATAATTAAACAAAAGATCTATATTTCCAAACATGGGTGGGCGACATCTTGCGTTTGGTGTAGTCATTCTCTTTATTTTGTGTCTTATTCATTGATGTATTGTGTATTTTCATTTTTTTTGCTTCTTTTTTTAATTTTAATTTTAATTTTTTGCGAACATACTGTACAGAGGGGTTACCATTACATGGGCAAGATAATGAGTACATTTCTTATCAAGCATTGCAGCCTCCTCCTTTGTTTACCCTTCACATCCCTTCCCAGCCGCCACCTACCCCCCCACCCCATCCTCCCCCACCCACCAAAGTTGTGAACTTCGTTTTCGACATGACAACTTGTACTTCTCATTGTTGTAACGGGTCTACAGATATCCTTAAACGACTTGTTGTTCCCCTTCTCCTCCACAAATTGTACCGACATCAAATATAGTGAAAGCAGGGGTAATACTGTGGGGGAGGGACATACAAAGCAACAAAGTAATAATCTTATAAATGCGTTAGAAACAAATGCATGAAAGAAAAAAAACATTTAATTACATATCTAAGGGTTCATTTTCCTCACATCACATTATCTGACCTTTTCTGCTTGACTCATACATATACTAGATATTGCAAATAAGGGAAACCATGGGACCTATATTTCTTTGGGCTTGGCTTACTTCACTTAATATAATTTTTCCAAGCCTTTCCATTTCTTAACAAATGGGCCAATGGCATTCTTTCTGATGGAGGCATAGAATAACATTGTGTATATATACCACATTTTCTAGATCCATTCATCTACTGAGGGGCATCTGGGTTGATTCCAGATCTTAGCTATGGTAAATTATGCTGCAATAAACATAGTGGTGCTGGTAGCTTTAGTGTGATCTTGTTTGTAAACATTTGGGTAAATGCCCAAAAGTGGTATTGCTGAGTCATAGGGGAGCTCTATGTGAAGTCTTTTGAGGAATCTCCATACTGCTTTCCAAAGTGGTTGAACAAGTTTACACTCCCACCAACAATGAAGTAAGGTTCCCTTTTGTCCACATCCCCTCCAGCATCTGTTGTTATTAGAATTCTTGATTTTTGCCATTCTAACTGGGCTCAGGTGGTATCTCAATGTTGGGTTGATTTGCATTTCTTTTATAGCTAGAGAGGTTGAGCATTTCTTCATATGTCTATGGGCCATCCTCCTTTCTTCTTCAGAGAAGTTTCCCTTTAAGCCTTTAGCCCACTTATTTATTGGGCAGTTGTTCCTCTGAGGATTTGTTGTTGGGGGATTTAATTTTTTGTGTTCCAGGTATATTTTAGATATGAGACCCTGGTCCATTGTATGGCTAGTGAAGATCATATCCCAATCCGTGGGCTTTCTATTGATCTTGGTAGCTATGTCCTTTACCTTGTAGAAGCTCTGCAATTTCATGCAATCCCATTTGTGCAACTTTTCTTTGATTTGTTGTGTTTCTGTTGTGCCAAGGAGACCTAGGGTTTTTCCTATTGCATCCTGAAATGTTTTTAGAGTGTCTTCTTTGACTCTGAAATCTTTGATCCATTTGGAGTTGATTCTTGTGCAGGGTGATATATAATGATCAAGCTTCAGTTTTCTACAAGTGATTAACCAATTTTGCCAGCACCATTTACTGAAGAGGCTGTCTTTCTTCCATTCTAATTATTTAGCTTCCTTATCGATGATTAGATGGCTATATATCTTTAGGTTCAATTCTATTCAGTTGGTCCTGAGATCTGTTCTTGTGCCATTACCAAGTTTTTTTGATTACTATGGTGTTGTAGTAGAGTTTGAAATTTAGTATTGATATTCCTCCAGCAGTTTTCTTTCTGTTAATGATCTTTTATGCTATCCAGGGTCTTTTATTCTTCTATATGAATTTTTGGATTGTCTCTTCTTTTCCTTGAAGAATGAATTTGGGATATTGATAGATATTGCATTGAATTAGTAGATAGCCTTGGGAAATATTGCCATTTTCATGATTTTGATCCTTCCAATCCAGGAGCATGGGAGTTTTTGCCACATTCTATGTTCTGTTTTGATTTCCTTTTTCAGGCTTTTAAAGTTTTCATCATAGATGTCCTTCACTTCTTTGGTTAAGTTAATTCCTAGGTATTTTATTTTTTTGTGGCTCTATTATGAATGGAGTTGCTTTCCTGGTTGAGCCTCACTTTTCTCATTCTTGGCATACAGAAAAGCCATTGATTTTTACTTTGCCCAAGCTTTGAATAAGCTTGAATCATTTGGGAGTGTAGTCAGTGGAATTCTTTAAATACAAGATCATGGCATCTGAAAAGAGGGAGTGTTTTACATAATCTTTCCCTATTTAGATACATTTTATGTTTGCATCTTGTCTTATTGCTGTAGCTACGCATTCTAATACTAGATTGAAGAGGAGTGGCAAGAATGGACATCCTTGCCTCGTTCCTGATTTAAGAGGAAATGGCTTTAGTTTTTCACTATTAAGTATAATGCTGGCTGTAGGTTTGTCATATACAACCTTTATTGTATTGAGTAATGTTCGCTGGATTCCAGGTTTTTCTAGAGTCTTCATTATCAATGGGTGTTGAAACTTTTCAAATGCCTTTTCTGCATCTATTGAGATAACTATGTGGTTCTTATCCTTACTCTTGTTGATGTGACGAATTATATTAATTGATTTGCGTATATTGACCCAGCATTACATCCCTGAAAAGAATCCTGTTTGATCGTGGTTTATGATTTTTAGGATGAATTGTTGAAGTCGATTGGCCAAAATTTTGTTCAGAAATTTTGCATCAATGTTCATCAAAGAAATGGGTCTATAACTTCTCTTTTTTTATGAGTCCCTGACTGGTTTTGGGATGAGGGTTATGATGTCTTCATAGAGTGAGTTCGGTTGTGCACTTTCTCTTTCAATTTCATTGAGGGGCTATTGGTGTGAGCTCTACTTTGAAGGCCTTATAAAATTATGCAGCACATCTTTCTGGTCCTGGGCTTTTCTTAGGACTGCTCTTATTGCTGTTTCTATCTCAATGTTTGATATGGGCATGTTAAAATGTTTTAACTCATCTTGGTTTAGTTTCGGCATGTCAATATTTGCAGTGAAAAGGTCTATTTCTGCCAAGTTCTCAAACTTATTAGCATAGTTTTGAGAAGTATTCCCTTATAATGTTCTGAATCTTGGTTGTTTCTGTGGTAATGTTTCCATTCTCATCTCTGAGTTTATTTATTTGGGTGAGTTTTCTTCTTTTTCTGATAAGATTTGCTAAGGGTCTGTCAATGTTGTTAATTTTTTCAAAGAACCAACTCTTTCTTTTGTTGATTCTTTCTATGGTTTTCTTGGATCCTAATTCGTTTAATTCTGATTTAATTTTTTCTTTCCATCTCCTGGATTAGGGTTTATCTTGCTGGTCTTTTTCATGGAGGTTCAGATGTCTCATTAAATTATTGGTTTTAGATCTCTCCAATTAGTTGATATAGGAACTCAAAGCTATAAACTTGCCTCTGAGTACCGCCTTTGCTCTGTCCCAGAAGAGCTGGTCATTTGTGTGCTCATTTTTGTTGAATAGCATGAACATTTGAATTTCCTTTCTAATCTCTTCCCTGACCCACTGGTGATTCAACAGTGTGTTGTTCAGCATCCATGTGTTACAGGACTTTCTTTGGTGGTTTTTGGTGTTGAGTTCTAATTTTATTCCCTTGTGGTGTGAGCGAATGCAAGGTATAAATTCAACGTTTCTGAATTTGGACAAGATTGCTTTGTGACCTAAAATGTGGTCTCTTTTGGAAAATGTTGTATGTGCTGCAGAGAAAAACGTGTATTCTCTTGTTTCTGGGTGAAATATTCGGTAGATGTCTGTTAAATTTACTTGATCTATGCAGTTGTTTAGATCAGCGGTTTTAGACTTGAGCTGAATAGCCGAGGGAAAATGCCCAGTCCCAGAGTTCAGGCCCCACAACCGACCAAAAAAATCCCTCTGCCACATCTGCCTTGCTTGCTTTGACTCCCCTTATGTTGGCATACTAGGAGGACAGCATAAGATGAGGCTCCAGAAACCTGTTTGGATAGAAAAAGACACCACTGAATGGGAAGTGAAGGGTGTTTTAGAAGAGATTGGGAGCTGAACACAGGCAGGAGTGCTCATGGCTTCAGCCTCAGCTGTCTTCTGAATCATTGCCCAGTTACCAGCTGTAATTTTTTGCTCCAAAATCAATGTGGCAAAGACTGCAATTCTTATTGATGCATACACATACACAGACCTAGTTAGTCATCCAAAATGACCTAAAATGTAGATTTCCTAAATCAAAGAAATCTGTACCAGAGTAAATGGGCAGAAAGAACTTCATTTAATCAGGTTCAATTCATTTTTACTTGCTTATAATTCAACTGAGATAACAATATCAAACTAACCAAGCTTTCACAAAATCAAAATATCCAAGCAACTACATTTTACAGGAAGTAAATATTCACAGTACAAATCAGAATTTCTGAAGAGGTGGTGCTCTCAGAAAATAAGGAATTAGGGTTCAGGACACATGTCAGACACACTTCACAACAGCATCAAAATTAAATTCATTACCACAGGTGGCAAAAGATGCTTACTCTCAGCATGTAAG